>NW_006295825.1:3219932-3229826 GCF_000327345.1 Myotis davidii | reverse complement strand
CAAGCAAGCCTCATGTTAGTTTCAAGCTGCCTGGCTGCCGGCTGCCATCTTGGCTGGCAGTTAATTTGCATATCACCCTGATTAGCCAATGGGAAGGGTAGCAGTCGTATGCCAATTACCATGTTTCTCTTTTATTAGATAGGATAGATGTGTAGTGCTGGAAGGTAGGGGTAGGGGAAGGAGTCCTCACATCTGTGTGTGTTGGGGGTGGGAAGCACTAGAAAAGCCAAGTGCCTGGCAGAACCCAAGGCATAGTGCAGAGGAGGGTGAGCTGGGGAGATGGGGGCCTGACCTCCAGAGGAGGCACCTAGAAACGACTGGGAGTTACCTTGCCTTCACAGCCTCCATCAGAACAGACCACAGACTTTCGCCAGCTCCTGAATGTTAATTCTTTTCATTCTGTTTTGACCGAGATAACCAATGGCCACATAGAGGGAATGCTAGGGGGAGGATGCAGAACAGACCCCCTGACTGGAGGCCGAGCTCAAGGTACCACACAGGGCCGGCTGGTTTGCACGGGAACCTCAGTGCCAGCAGACTGGGGCTGCATGCTCTTAGGTCAGAGGCCCCAGATTGCTCCCTGAGAGGTGGTGCTGAGGCCTGTCTTTCAGGGACACACTGGCCAGTTTCTGCAAAGGCTGAATGTTTGGAGAGGACTGCTCGGCCCCCATCAGCTCCCACACGGGTGTGCTGACAGGAAGCTGGGACTCTCAGCTCTAACCTGGTATCTCTGTGATCCAGTGCTTTCCCTCTCCTGACCCTGGATTTCTGGTCTGTAAAGGGAGAAACTGATCCCTTAGCTTGAGCTCCTCCAGCTCTAGGATTCCATGCCCAAGACTTGCTTTTTGCTAAAAACTGAGTTAACCAGAAGTGGGTGTCTCATGGCTGGGAGTGCTGGGTAAAGGCCACAAAGCTGGGAGGCCCAGAACAAAGCCCTACCTTGAAGGGCCTGAGAAATCTTAAGTTTTAAAGGCTGGAGGTCAAAGTTCTCGAGACTAGTTAAGGGTCATAAAAAAACCACAAGTATTTGCTAACTGAATGAGTCCAGCAAACAGAGAAAGTGCCCAAGCCTCCACAGGGGCTGGAAGTGACCCGAGTGAAATAAGTATCATATCTGGCATTTTAGGTCCTCTGGGACTCACACCTCCCTCTCTCCAGGGCTTCCAAAGTCGAGAGAATGAAGAACAGTGACAGGCTCTCCAGCAAAGAAACGGCAAAGAAAACTAAGGCATCTGTGTAGATTTTCCTCGTAGGGTCAGACCTTCTGAGAAGCTGTCCATTAGACCTGACAGTCAGTGAGGCAGGATAGTAACACACTAGGAAAATTCCTGGCAAATGGGATGGGGAAACAGACAAAAAAATTAAACAAGGCCAAACAATCTGAACCACTTCCAGCCACCTAGTAAACTGCAAGACCTTACTTCCCCTAACCAAGGGCACTTGAGAGCAAATAGTTTATACCTCTCCTCCCTAACCAGAGAATGCACGGCTTAAATCACCCTGGTTGGGGAGATAGTGAACAGAGACCCAATTAGTGCCATCTGTGCCAGGCAAACCCACGGACAGATGAAGTCGGGAACAAATAAAAATCCAATTAGAGCCAGGCATACCCTAGATAAAAGTAAAACAGTAAAGCAGACCAAAGAATAATCCCAAACTCCCCTATATGCTCATTTTGGTGCATCAGTATATTAAAGACACACCTGGAAAGCTGATGAATATTCTGCTGAAACCCTCCCCTAAAATCCTTGCCCACAGAAAAGATAAAAACCCTCAATAACAAAGACCTAGTGTGGGCTGCCTCTAGTGCAGGGGTGGGCAAACTTTTTGACTCGAGGGCCACAATGGGTTCTTAAACTGGACCAGAGGGGCGGAACAAAGCAAGGATGGAGTGTTTGAATGAACTAATATAAATTCAAAGTAAACATCCTTACATAAAAGGGTACGGTCTTTTTTTTCAATAGTTTTATTCATTTCAAACGGGCCGGATCTAGCCCGTGGGCCGTAGTTTGCCCACGGCTGGCCTAGGCTCTCTCCTGGTGCTTCTACCCTGAGTGCTGCCTTTGCGTCACTGTCCCCAGCTTTAAGAAACATCCTCTCAAAGTCACCTGGACTTGTCTTGTGAAATCTTTCCTGCACGAAGTCAAGAACCCACATACTACAGGCCAGCCTGAGGCAGACCCTCTCCTGGCCCAGTCCCTGTCCGGTAACAACAGGACCCGGAACCACGTGCGTTAGCCTGCTGGGGGTGCCTCTGCCCTTCAGTCCAGAGCAAACTGACGGCAGAGGTCAGAGCCTCCCAAGGCCAAAGTATTACTTTGATTTAAAATAGTCTTCGAGGCAGATGTATCCTTCAGCTCAGCATACCCTCAGCCAGCCCAGCCCAGCAAGAAGAGTCCTTGTCACTAGGAACCAGCACAGAAGCTGAAGGCCCGTCTCTAGTAGCCCAGGATCCGAGCAGCACACAGAGGCCTCCCTTCCCTAACGGAACCTCCTGGTCCAGGGCCTGGGCAGTGCCTCGTGACCCCGAGGGCTTCCAGCTCAGAGCCCTTCACCACTGCCGCTGACTGAGCTCGCACATCGAGTAGTAAAAGCTTGTCTTTGCACGGAAACCCCAGGTTCCCCAAACCTGTGATCTCTCTCGGAGACCCAGTTCTGGTTGAAGCCTTTTTTCGATAAAATAAGATGTCATTATTCTAAATATTATTAGACAGTCTCATTGGGAAAGATCCATGCACCACATTATCTTAGACAACAAAACCTTCTTCTTCTTCCAATTTCTCTTTGAAATACACACCTTCTATTTCCTTGTGGAAAACAACTGCCCGCAAGGCTGTCTGGCACCCTTGAGCAGGCGTCAGTCTGAGTACACTCGAAGCAGCTTCTGGCCTGAACTTGCTGTAGATGACAGAGAGAGCCACCCAAAGGTCTTGTCCTCTTCCTTTCCCACTCCCAACAGCCAGTCTTCTGGGCTCTAAGATGGCCTTTCCCCTAGAACCACATGCTCCCCTGACATTCCTCCACACACAAGCACATGCCCAGGGTCCTCCAGCGCTGGGATCGAGCACCAAGAGTGCTTCAAGTCACCTCTTCCCCTAGCCCCTGTGCTGCTCCCCACCGTCCATCACTCGAGAACATGAAAGCCACTCATCAGTTCTCATATTAGTTCACACGTTTACTCACTCATTCACCCGGTCACTCATCCCCGCAGCATGCACGTTACCATAAACTGCCCGGCTCTTTCATCCCATCAGCATGTTCTTCACAGGCAGGACCAGAACCGTATTACTTCGGTTAATTTCCTCCTTGCCTGGTATAGCCGCATGCCACACTAGGCATATCCCAGGGCTTCAAGAAAGGCTCTTTTTAGCATGTTACACTTTAAGCCAGCTATGGATGAGGAAGGGTGGTGCTGAGAAGATGGGCTGAGTGGCTAAAGCAAGGCCTCTGGAGTGAGCACAGAGTGAGAGACCCAAGATGACCGAGCAATGACCGCAGGGCCTTCCCAGCCCCTGGGTCTGTGCCCATGCGGCCTGGCCTCTCTGCTAGGCCATCTCCACGCTAAGCCCACTCTCAGTGGGAAGGAATCTCTCTGGTGGTCAACAGCTGTCAGAGGGAGAGAGTAGCCTGAAAGCTCGCTTTCTCTCAGTCAGAAGCTCCATGCTGGTAAGAAAAGCAGCCCACATCCTGTTTCCTGACTGGCTTTATTTCTCTGCATAAGGAACCCTGCACAGGCAATTCAAATTAAAACAAAATAAATATATGAATATTCATGTAAAACTGTCCTTTCTAATGAACAATTATACACAATGTACAATTTCATGTTCACTGGGTGGGTTTACAAAAATGTACCATTCCCAACTAAAAATGCACCAAAATGGCTCCATGCAAACTTATCAAAAGTGACCAAAATATGGAGGGAAAAACCTGACTGAGAGCACTTTGTCTTTGTTTTGTACAATCACAGAAAAATAAAAACATCTAATTTCTTTGTTACATTTAGAGTAACTAAATGTGTCCACTGTTTATAATATTGGTTTATGTTCCTAAAACATCTATGTATATCAACATGAAATTGGAAGTGAGCATTACTGAGAAAAGAGGGGGCGGCAGCACGGCACCCCCAGCCATCAGTAGTCAGTGTCGGAGCCCTCAGTGTTGTCCACGTTTCGCGAGAGCATGTAGTTGTCCATGTCGATGGAGCGGCAGTTGTTGATGGCGTAGCGCAGGCGCTCAGCCATGACCAGCTGGCTGGAGTAGGGGGGCAGCCTCAGCTGGAAGAAGCAGGTCTGTGAGGTAGGCAGACTATCATAAGGCTGTGGAGAGAGAGACCCAGAGCCATGAGTGCAGCATCAGGGTGCCATGGGGGGAGAGGGGCTGCCCATTACCACCACCCAAAGTCGGGAAAGCACTTCTCCCTGCCTTCAAGATGGGCTGCACGGGCATGACTGAGTGGCCAACTCGGGGGGAGTAGACTGGCCACGGTGGAAAGAGCGTGGGCTCTGGTGTCCATAGCCATCAAGACTTTTGGCGAAATGCTTCCCTTCCTCTTCTCACTCTTCCAATACCTTCGTGTGTACAGTGAGAGCAAGCCCTGACTGGCAGGATGACGTGAGCGAACACGCTTCACACAGTGCCTGCCATAGAATAAGGGTGCAACGGAGTTCCTTCCCTTTCACCAAGAGGGTACAAATGTGAAGCTGCTTCAGGACCCCAACAGAGCTGGTGAAATGGAAGGAACAATTGCCAGGCACCCACCATGCTTCTGCTTCCCTCCATGTCCTTGCAGCGTGCACTCTGCCTGCTTCACTCGCCATGGCCACCAGCACAGCTCAAGTGAGAAAGGAGAAGCTAACTAAGTCCAGTGCATCCATTTCACTGACAGGGATGCAGCCATTTAAAATGATAATTTTGATGACTTGCAGCAAAACAGAAAAGTGCTGGGGTTAGACTGTTAAGAGAAAAAAGCAAAATACAAAATTTTACATAAAAAATGTGTATGCTTGAGGCAAGGACTGGGAGGAATTACACAAAGGTGTAAGGTGAGAGTGGCTACTACTAGAGAGAGAGGATTATACATGTTCCCTGTCTCTCCCTGCAAACACAACCATTTTCAAACTGTTTGTAATAATTTTAACAATATTACAATGATTTTATGTGTTGTTTTAGTTTTAAAAAAAGAACCTGCTCACTCCCTCTTGAAACCAGCATCCTCTCCTTCTCTGAGACCGACACCCCACACCAGGTGAGTGCATTTCGAAGAGGTGGGAGAGGGAGGGCCCAGAAGCCTAACTGTGCCAAAGCCAGTGAGGACACAGGAGGCTTGAATGCAGAAAAACCCAAAATAGCAAAGACACTGGAGGGAATGTTAGCAGGTGGCTCGGACTTGGAAACTGGAGAAATGGTCTAAGAGTCAGTCACAAAGGAGAGACCAGCAGTGGTCAGTTTTCTAAGGCTGACACCCCGCCCTCTCCCCCCCTCCTCCCCACCCCAGGCAGGGGATTAGTGGTAGATTAACTCCAGGGACGGCAGGGGTAACCCTGGATAGAGAGAAGGCAAGGGGTTTTTCCAGAGCTGAATAGAAATAAACCAGTTCCTCCTCCCCATCTCTTTCTGAAGCAACAAAACAGATTTACAACTTATAGTTTCTGGCAAGTCATGTAGAAAATTTATGGAAAGGCTCTTTCATAGCCCTTCCTGTGCATGGCCTCTCCAATAAGCCTAGCCCAGGAGTGGAGCCCAGGCGGGCAGCCTCAGGAGGCAGTGGGGGAGGGATGGCTTTGGCTACAGCAACTTCCAGAAGTAGTTACTGGAAAAACACCAGAAAGGCAGATACTGAAACCTGCTGAAACTGGCAGGAAGGGCCCTTGTGTGAAGAAGCCAAACTTTCCTTACTGTTTCCAGAATAAACACCATGGACCTTGTTTGGAGGACTGCCCAGCTTGGGGCAGGAGGAGGGAGCAGGGATAGAGGGAACATAGCCACTTCTAACTTAATGCTGGGTTTGAGGGATATACCAGATTTCAGGAGGTGGAAAGAAGGGGATCTAAGTCTGCCCTCAGGAAAGCATCCAGGAGGGCTTCCTGGAGGAGATGACATTGTTGTTAGGCTTAAAGGATAAATAAGTGCCTGCTAAGCATAGATGGAAAAGTGTGTAAAAGAGAACTTGCTAAAGCTAGGGAACAGCATACAAAGGCATGGAAGTTTAAAAATAGCATAGTCTGCTGGGGAGAAAGGCCGGCGGTCCATTATAGCCAGAACATAGTGTCAAGAGGTTATATCACAAAGTGGGGCAGAGGCCAGACTGGAGGTGTTTAAGGCTGCAAAGGGGGTCAGCATTTGTCCTGGAGTCAATGCAGGGGCCCCTGAGTGGTCTGAAGGGAGGAGGGACATGGTCAGATGGGTGCTTGAGAAAGATGACTCTGGCAGCAGTGTGCATTCAAGACTCTAAGCCCTTTTATTCCTAGGCCATCTGTCAAAACGGCAGCTGGGCTGGGGCTCTGCAGCTGGGGCCTTTCATCAGGCCCCAGAGACGCTGCACTGCCTGCTCCACGAGGCACATCACACAAGTAGTCGCAGAGCACGTTACCGCTGCTCCCCACGTCTTCAAGTTCCTTCCAGAGCACGTGCACCAGCTAATGGTTAGCATCTTCATGAAACAAACAGGACCATGTTCCAGTGGTAAGTCACACAAAGAAAAGGGGGTAGGAAATAAGAGACAAAGGCAACATAATGACCCATCCTCCAAGCCTAGCTTTCACTCAGAAAGATACTGGGGTTTATGGAAGGTTGTTGGTTATAGTGCACTTTCTACATCCATTTTGGACTTTTTTAACTGAGGTTATGTGATTTTTCTGAACAAGTTTTTCTGCTTGACTTTTTTTTAAATTAGGAAATTCCAAGCATTAAGCCTGAATTGGTAGGACTACTTGAGGGTCACAGTTTGGTTTTCTTAACATGCAATAAGGACAGACATTACCAAGGAGGAAAACATAGCTTACTTACCCTATCGACCTTCATGATTTGAAATCTCTGAGAAATGTCAGCAGTGTTGGCTGGTAGTCGAGATCTTCCAGACACAAACCTCATGAACAGCACCCGCTCCTCATTGGAGAATTCCTCCAGCGTGTGCCAGAACCACTGCACCAGCTGATGCTGCTCATCTACCTCCCGGTACCGCACCACTTTCTTCAGCACTTCTACCGAGATCTCTGGCATCCCACACACCATCTGCTCCAGCTGCTTCGCTGTGAGGAGGGACAGCAGTGGCACGGGGATAATCCAGGACATCCCTTCTCGGACTGCAGCCACCTGCCCCCAGAAGAGGGTGTTCATTCAATATGTGAGCACAGAGTGGGCACCTTCCACCCGCCCAGTCACTCCCCAGACCTTCCAGTTACCCCTCAGAACTCCAGCAACCATTGCCCACGTGCTCAGCCCACCCTCCTTCCCTCGGGCCCTTTGTTAGAGCTTCCCCCTGCTTGTGAGACTCAGATGCTCCTTCTGGTCCTAGTTCAAGTTCAGTTTAGGAGCCCACCTTTTCTTCCCCACACAATCCCAGTCTGCTGGCCCTCCCCAAAGCCAACCCCACTCATTCACATTGTCACACATGTGGCCACAAGCTGTGAACATGTGCTGTGTGGGATAGTCTGAATCCCCAGCACAGTAAGAAGCTCTTAGAGGACGTGTCTAGCTTCCACTGTTTTTGTAACTTAAGTTTTTCTTTTGAAAACAGTCATTTCTTGGTAAAAAATATTTGTGTTCATTGTGAAAAATAAGGCAGAAAAGTACAAAGAAGAAAGTAAAACTGGAAATTCTTTGTAAGAGGGCAGTAGAAAGGATAGAGAATTTAATTAGGAAACTCGAGTTCCAAATCCCAGCTCTACCACTTCTTTTACTGTAATTTTCTCACCTGAAAAGTGAGGCACATACTGCTGCTCACATAATTATGATGAGAATTTTAATAGAGTAACTACAAGAAAGTCTGTGTGATGGGAGTTTATACTGCCTGTTCTCTGAGAATGACGAGGGGGAGCTGCTGGGGCTGCTCACACCGTCTGTTTAGAACTCCTCAAAGGTTACAAGTAGTACATCCCATACAAACAGACTCACCACTCTTCAAGGTTTGTTTCATAAATACACCTTCACTCTTGGCCAACTCAAAACTAACATAAAAAGAACGAACCCAAACAAAACCCAAGAACCTCCACAGGGCCATACCTTGAGGAAGCCCCTGGAGGTATGATTGATAAAGAGTTGTCATGCCTGGGACTTAGAAACAGGATTGGCAGTCTCTACTGATATTAAAATACCTCAGGTGAGAAATTAACCAAAGAATTTATATGCATATACGTATAATCCATGGACACAGTATTAATTTCTATGATCATACTCCCATCATTTATTAAATGCTTATTATGTCGACATAAAACAAGAATATATAGGATATAGACGGAAAGAATACATTCTTTATTTAATGTCTTACAAGCTAATTGAAGAAACAAGACCACTCTTGTTTCTAACTCTGCAGCCTAATTCTTAGACAATACAGAGCATGTGATATCTTGAGGAATTTCTAAGCAACAAAAAAGACCTCTACAGGTAATGGACCTGTAGGAAAGAAAGCTGGTCTGTAGAGGAGACATGCTCTAAGCTGGGACTTAAAGGACTATAGCAGGAGAGAGGAAGAGGCACTCATGTGGGATTGCAAGATCCGTGGTTCAGGGCTTCTTTATATGGACCCTGATGACCAAACTGGAGTGGGGACATTGGGTTGGAGAGCAGTAAGACATGAGGAGGAGTAGGAATGCAGGGTATGAAGGCCTGTGTCAGAGCTTGGCCTCAATCCAACCAGTGGTCAGTTCAGAGCTGCCCCAAAAAAGGCCTTGGGGTAAGGAGATAGGAGACCCAGAGATATGGCCTGAAGAGTCTCTGAATAGGGGCTGAAATATAGATACAAATGAATCAACACAGTAAATTCATATGCCAAAATTCAGTAATACTTATTCAGCTCCTGTTGAGAGACAAAGGCAAATATTCACATGCACCTCCCAAAATGTTTCATCTCACCTGTCGGTCCATCTCATGAAGTCGATATTCAATGGCCCTCTCCACATATTCCTTCCTATTGGAAAATGTGAGTGGGATACTATTTCCACCTGGGATAATGGGAACCATTTTGCCATCAGCACTCTGACCAACAAAAGAATCAAGAGGAATCATCTACGAATAGAAGAAAAAAGACTTTTAACTACATGGTAGAAATGACAACAAAAAGTATGTTACGTAAGTATAACAAAACAGTAACATCATCAATATACTTTAAAAAAATGTTTTCATTGATTTTTTTTTTAAATCCTCGCCCGGGGATATTTTTCCATTGATTTTTAAAAAGAGTGGAGGAGACAGGGAAAGACAGAGAGAAATATCCATGTGAGAGAAACACATCGATTTGTTGCTCCTGCATGAGCTCCGACTAGGGCCCGGGCCGGGGAGGAACCTGCAACTGTGCTACGTGCCCTTGACCGGAATGGAATCCGGGATCCTTCTGTCTGCAGGCCAACACTCTATCCACTGAGCCAAACTGGCTAGGGCTGTTTTTATTGGTTTTCAGAGAGAGGAAGGGAGAGGGAGAGATAGAGACATCAATGAAGAGAATCATTGATCGGCTGCCTCCTACATGCCCCGTCTTGGGGATTGAGCCCGCAACCCAAGCATGTGCCCTGACCAGGAATGGAACAACGATCTTGGTTCATGGGTCAACACTCAACCACTGAGCCATACCGGCCGGGCATCATCAATATTTTTAAGGATAAAAACAAGGCAATCAAGATAGCTGGTCAGGCTACTTGATTAGCAGGGAATGCTGTGTCATCTGGCTATAATTAAGATTGA
>NW_006295825.1:3208199-3219834 GCF_000327345.1 Myotis davidii | reverse complement strand
AAATAAAGATTGAGGCTGGCCCAGCTGGTGTGGCTCAGTGGTTGAGTGTCAACCCATGAACCGGCAGGTCAGGTTCGATTCCCAGTCAGTGCACATGCCCAGATTGTGGGTGAGATCCCCAGAAGGGGGCATGCAGGAAGCAGCCAATCAATGATTCTGCTCATCACTGATGTTTCTCTCCCTTCCTCTCTGAAATCAAGAAAATATATTTAAAAAAAAGAAAAAAAAAAGAATGTGGCTGAATCTTTCTCCCCTAAACCAAGTTGGATGAACTGTGTTTGCCCCAGGCCTTCCTCTCCACCTTGGTTCTTTGGGTCCTCCACTCTAACATGCACAGGAGTGATTAAAGGGGAAGGAGCAGAAGCTGGGTGCTGGAGCCAACTCTGTTAGAAGCTATTTAAATCGCTGGGGTTGAACAGGGGCTGGCATGGCAAAGTGGTTAGTGTGTCCGCCCACACACCAAAGGGTTGTGGGTTCTATTCTTGGTCCAGTGATCCCATAGCCCAGTAGGGGCCCATGCAGGAGGCAACCTATTGATGTGTCTCTTTCACATCGATGTCTCTCTTCTCTCTCTCTCTCTTCTTCTCTCTCACTCCCTCCATCCCTTCTACTCTCTCTAGAAATCAGTAGAAAAAATATCCCCGAGTGAGGATTAACAACAAACAAACAAATAAATAAATAAATTGCTGGGGTTGAACTGGTAAGGGCAGCAATGGGACATGTGTGGGCCAGCTAGACAGCAAGTATGAAACAATATCTGAGTTAAACATATATATATATAAAGCTAGAGACTATAATGGCCATAATGACCTTAATACCGGTCGCTATGACGCCCACTATGGCCAGTGAACCGCCCAATCAGAGGGTGGGACCTTTCTGCCAATCTCGTGGCCCCTCCCCGCTGCTGGCCTGCCCGATTGCACCCTCCCACCCTGATCAAGGGCCAGCTGCCAGCCAAATGTCCCCTCCCTTCCCCCCAGCCAGCCCTGCCCCCGATCAGCCCACCCCACCACGTTAGGGCAGCCCCTCTCCCCAGCCAGCCTGTGGGACTGCAACCCCCGACCCGATAGGGAGTGGGGTTTGGTGGCCAACCTTCTGCAGCCCCTCCCCTTGCCTGGCCTCACCCCAGATCGGCTCCCCGACCCCATCAGGGGCAGGGCCAGCTGGCCAACCACCCATGGCCCCTCCACCAGGCCGCTGGCTCCCAATTGGCACCCCCTACCCCATTCAAGGGTGGGGCCAGCCACCCCACCCCCCACAGCCCCTCCCCATGGCTGGGTCGGTCCCCAACCCCAATCGGGGATGGGGCCTGTCTGCCAATCGTCCATAGCCCCTTCCCCAGCCAGCCCAGCCCTGATTGGTCCTGATCAGGGCTGGCCAGCCGGCCGACCAACCTCCCGCCATCTCCTCCTCCTGACAGGCCCAGCCCTGATCTGTCCTGATTGGGGCCGAGCTGGCCGGACCCCACCCATGCACGAATTCATGCACTGGGCCTCTAGTATATATATATTCTACTATACACCAGCAGAATAATGGACTGGCCGCAGTTACCTCATGGAAACTCTCCTCGGTGATTCCACTGTCTTCAAGGTGAAGGATGCTGTGGAGGGTCTGCACATACAGCAGGTCCACCTCCTCCAGGTCCTCCAGAGCAAGGGGGACACAGCACAGCTGCTTCCATACCAGAGGGGCCAAGTGCAGGTCCAGAGGCTTCTTTGTGCGAATGGCAACCCCCATTAAAATTCCCAAGAACTTAAATTGCATTAAATGTTCATCAAGACAAGCAGAAGGGTTAAAAAGGAACCTGCAGAAGTAAAGAAAATATTTCAAACAGAGTTGTCCTCAATTTTATTAGAATAAGTTACCCAACAGCTATAACATTAGTCTAGACCTGTGCTGCCCGACATGTGGCCATTTAAATTAATTAAATAAAATTTAAAGTTCAGTTATTCAGCCACTCTAACCACATTTCAAGTGCTCAACAGTTACATGTAGCCTGTAGTTACTATTCTGAATAGCACAGTGACCACATTTTGAATTGTTTTATGAAGAAACATAAAAGGGCAAGTAAATGGTCTATAAACCCTTAAGCTATCTACTTCAGGAAGCTCTATTTCCTAAAATCATTTCATTTATCATGTACAAGTACATGACAAAAGATCCAAAATTCAAAATTTGGCAAATATAGGGGTAATATACAATTGCAAATACTATGACTTGATAGCATATCAAAGCTTTTTTTTCTCACGAAAAATGATTTTAAATGTTACATGCAATAAACACCAATTGTTCAAGAAAAATGATCTTACATATATTACATGCAATAAACATTAATGCTTCAAGAATAAAATGATTTTAAGTATAAAACTGTACTAACATTATGATATCACAAAAGTTGTAGGAAGTATTAAAAATCTGCAAATAATAGGATTGCTATTATATTCTAGAATATTTTCCCCCCTCTGGCTCTATTTTTGTTCATCAGTTTATGTTGTTCATTATATATATGTTCAGTCACAAATGAGTGAGATCATTCGATATTTATCTTTCTCCGACTGGCTTATTTCGCTTAGCATGATACTCTCCAGGTCCACCCATGCTGTTGCAAATGGTAAGAGTTCCTTCTTTTTTACTGCAGCGTAGTATTCCATTGTGTAGATGTACCAGTTTTCTAATCCACTCATCTGCTGATGGGCACTTAGGCTGTTTCCAAATCTTAGCTATTGTAAATTGTGCTGCTATGAACATAGGGCTGCATATATCCTTTCTGATTGGTATTTCTGATTTCCTGAGATATATTCCTAGAAGTGGGATCACTGGGTCAAACGGGAGTTCCCTTTTTAATTTTTTGAGGAAACTCCATACTGTTTTCCACAGTGGCTGCACCAGTTCAAAGCTTTTAAATAAACTTTGATGCAGAAAATTCCTTGAAGAGAGTTCATATTGGCCTTGACGAACACACAAGATGTCAGGTTTCATAATCAAGTCTGAGTTTCCTCTACCCTTCTATATTATGAGAGTTGGTCCCATATTAAATACCAAGTCATGATAAAAGTGCCTCAGTTTTCTTATCTGTGAAAAGAGAATATTAGTAGCTGCTACTCCGTAGGTTTATAATGAGGATTTGGTGGGATAATACACGTAAGGCACTTAGAGCAGTGCCTGGCACACAGTAAGCACTCTATAAATGTGAGCTGCTGTTGTTGTTAGTATTATTATTATTATTATTATTGACATTCCATAAACACTTGCTGATTGTCTTACCTGTCCCTATTGTAACCCACTTCTGCAGTAGCATTGGGAGAGGGTATAAGAAGGTCAACAATACCAGTTTCAAGTTCCTATAGAAGAAAGAAAAATTTTTGAGAAATGAAAATAAAATGTATCAAGAGAATGAACTGTATTAAGTATCATACTGAAAAGAGAATATTTGAGAACTTTATAATGCTATGTGACAACCAGCCAACTCTCTATGATTGGTTTAGCAGGAAAATCCTAATACCACACAAAGCTGAAAGGGTCAGAGCTGATCTGGAAGCAAAGCTGCCACTGTAGATCTTAAATAAGAAGTCATCCAAACACTTCACACTTGCTTTTCTACTTCACCTGGCAGTTCTAAAAGCACCAGAATAAGTCAGAGCATGTGAGTTATCCTGGATTTGTCTTTTACATTATAAATATAAATATAAGTATAAATATAAATGTGTTACTATTGTTTTCCCTGCCAGTTGTATAGCACAGCAGATGGTGAATCAATGGGAGATGGCTAAGCACTGACATTTATTCAATAAGGTATCTTCATAAAGCATTTCACAAACCCTTACTATAATTTACCTATACAACCATTAATAGCATGACTTTATGTAAGGTTCACAAATGCATCGTTGCTACATTTATAAAAACACTAGAGGCACAGTGCACGAAAATTCATGCACTGCGGCAATTTGTGCACTTGGGGGAGAGGGGGGTCCCTCAGCCTGGCCTGCGCCCTCTCGCAGTCTGGGACCACTCGGGATATGTCCACCTGCCGGCTTAGGCTCGCTCTCTAGGGGATCAGGCCTAAGCTGGCAGTCAGACATTCCTCTGGCAGCCCAGGAACCCTTGGGGGATGTCCGACTGATGGCAGTCAGACATCCTTAGCACTGCTGAGGAGGTGGTAGAGGCTCCCGCCACCGCTGCTGCGCTCGCAGCTGTCAGCCCGGCTTGTGGTTGAGCGGAGCTCCCCCCGTGGGAGCGCAGTGACCACCAGGGGGCAGATCCTGCATTGAGTGTCTGCCCCCTGGTGGTCAGTGCGCATCATAGTGACTGGTCGTTCCGCCATTAGGATCAATTTGCATATTTCCCTTTTATATAGGATGGCTGACAGGGTAAACACTGGAAACAATAGAAAGGCCAATACTTGAGTGGACAGCTCAGCAGGAGACACTGAATGAATATACCTGGCACATCTCTGTGATTGTGTCATCAAATACTCCTCCAGCATCATCAGCCCCTTCTCCAACAAGCTTAACCTTCCATGCTCTGGAGGGCAGACGAAGGTCTGATGCATTCAGTTTAACTACTTGTCTTGCTATTTGGACAAAGATGGGCTTACACTTTCGTCCTCTTTAAAAGAAAGGGAAAACAGAATAAAATACAACTCTCACCAACTCTGCATATCACCACAAAGGTCACTTGAAGATATCTTCCCATCCATGAATGAACAGGCCAATTTAACAACTGTCACACACTGCGCTAGGCCCGATAGCCACATTGGGTACTAATGTAAGCACTGCTATTATCCTAGTTTACAATGAGGAAGCTAAGACTCACAGAGATTAGTTAGTAATGTTCATCTAAAAAAATGCTAACTAGTTAGTGAAACATATACACATATGCTAACCTGGTTGATATCCTCTTTACTGTAATTTGAGGTCCATAGTTTTTGCCTTGAACCATGGTTTTTCCTATGGAGCGAACCATGGGGAGGGTGTAGACTCTTGGGGCTAACAAAGGCCGAAGCTGTCCCTGTACAATGCCCCATGTTCCAGCATTATAATGAGATGTACTGTTCTGTAACAGAAAGTAAGCTTATCAGAAATGGTATACTCTAAGGCTTAAAAGAAGTAACACTTGTCATTTTTAGAATATAGTTTTTTAATGAGTATCTATTAATTACTTAAAATTTTTTTTCTGATAAAATATGATTATGTTTTTAAAAAACTTGGAAAAGGACACACATATGTAGAAACAAATAAAATCATCTGTGATCCTACCATATGGAGATGGTACCATTAACATGCTGATCTATTTCTTCCATGTTATGTAGACATACATTTTTCACATTGTTGAGATCATGCTGCTTATATGATTTTCCACTGCTTTCCTCACCTAACTTTATATCATTAAACATTTCCACACTAATTATAAACAGTTGTTGACACTTTGTTTAGTGCACACAATATTCCATATCCTGGCTGATTATTTACTTCTAACAATGATTTGTCAAATCTCTCATCTGCCCCATGACTGGCTCCCCAAAAGATTTTTGATGAACAGTTTTATAAAATGACTAGAGGCCCGGTGCATGAAATTCATGCGGGGGGCGGAGGGGTGTTCCCCTCAGCCCAGCCTGCACCCTCTCCAATCCGTGACCCCTTGGGGTATGTCCGACTGCCAGACATCCCTCTCACAATCCTGGACTGCTGGCTCCTAACCGCTCACCTGCCTGCCTGCCTGGTCGCCCCTAACTGGCCCCCTCTGCCGACCTGGTTGCCCCTAATTGCCCCCCTCTGCCAGTCTGGTTGCCCCCAACTGCCCCACCCCCCGCCACCTGGCTGCCCCACGCAGCCTGCTGTTCGGTCATCCATTCAGTTGTTTCGGTCATGGCGGCCCCTGGCTTTTTATATATTAGGATATACATTTTAGTATGCCTATACATTAAACAAACAAATATAGCCAGCCTGCTTTTCTTCTATATTTCTAGACGATTCCATAAATATAGTTAAATCATCCTAATTTACTTTATCTCCCCTGCTCCCATTCCATAGGGCCCAGAATACACATTTGTAAGAGCAAAAAGTCTCCTAAATGTAGTGGATGCATTTATGTAACAGCCATAATTGGTATTAATAGCTTTGTGTGCTTAAATTTTAAAATCATATAAAAACTTTACAGAAAATATATGCTTAACCATTCATTCTTCCTTGAGGTTTAGATAAATCAAAACAGACAGAAAACCACTTTGTGTCTAGTATTATTACCAATATCTGGTCTGTCACTAAGCCAACAATAAAATGGAAACAGAATTGTTGCCTTTTCTACACATCTCTGGTGCTAAGAGTAAAAGGTATTAGCCATGAAAGAACTTTCCAAAGGCTGAGAGAAAGGCCCGGGTACAGCGAGCACATCATGGGTGCTGTTCCCAAGCCAGCACGTTACCTGGTTGTTGGGGCTGAGGTTCAGTAACCTCCAAGACGAGTACATGAGGTCCGAGAAGTGGTAAAGCAGCCGGAGCCTGGCCCTCGCGGTGTGAATGCTCACCTCCCTCAGTGCCCCATACTGGGGGGGCACTGCATCGGGCAGGCCCAGCTGCAGAGGGACTGACACACCTGCTCAGAAAGCAAATGAACACTTATAAAGGAAAATGCACTGCCTGCATTTCAGTATTTTGAAAAATTTCAAACACACAGAAAGTGTACAACAAACATTCATTCCTACCACTTAAATTCTACAATTAATATTTTGCTATATTTGCTATATCACATATTTATCAATTTCTCTATCCATCAATTAATCTTAATTTATGATGAACTTGTATTGGTTTATAAAACATCTTTTTTATTTATCATTATGGACACTTGTTTTATTTCTCCTTTAATTTAGTTTCCCATTGAACTATGGGACCTGAAACAGTTCATTCACAAATATGCATTTTATTTTTCTTTATATATTTTTTTAGATCTATAAGAATTTAATAATTAATTAAAAACAAAACCCAAATTCTTCCTTTCATACTCAATAAATGTTGTATTCATAATAACATAAGGTGTGGGCCAAGATCAGGCAAGAAGTTCTGGAAAATGAAAATGGGCAATTTAGTAGAGCCACTTCCCACACTTACTAGGAATCTGACAGAAAGTGACCATGACAGAAAGAAAGATATAGGTGCATGACTCAAAAGCTTTTTACTGCAAGAATAAGAGCTTTGTAGAAGCAAAGACTACCAGGACTGTATCTATGGTTACCCTCTAATAAAACTGCACAGAGAAGTAGAAACAAGATATTCAACTCATCTGAGTTTCCTGTAAATAAAGATTTGTACAGCTCAATTCCTAGAGGTATTTTACTACTATTAATAAAAGCTAACATTTGTTGAGTATTTTTATGTGTCTGGCACTATTCTAAGAGCCAGGAATTGGTTCATTTACCCTATAGCTCTTTATAATAGGTGCTATTATGACCCTCACTTTATAAACAAGAAAATAGAGTCTCAAGGTCACTCAGCTCATAAATGGAAGAGTCAGGGTTCAACCCAGGCAGTGTGGTTCCAGAGTCTGAACCTTAAACCACCACACGTGTAGCCTCTGTCCTGAAGTGGGAGGGAAATCCCTCTGGAAGAATCAGAAGCCCCAAAGTACCTAAAACTGTCAGTGGATGGGCAGTACTGCTCATTCTGGATCCTGTTAATCAGAAACTGCCTCCTGCTTGTTTGGAACCTACTTGGTAGTACTGCCTTGTTCTCTTAGGGTTTATCTAAGAGAAAAAATATCCATGGGGAGTCTTTCCTACGGACCTGTGGCTAAGTAGAGATGTTAGCAAAAAAGGAAGAGAATGCTGAGTTCTCAGGCACAAGGTCACTTCAGAGAAATTCTAGTGCCTTAGACAACAGAGGGTGGTAAAAAGAGAGGGCTTGAAGACCTGGGAAAGAAATAGTACAGATATAAAGAAATGCATAATAGTGATAAATGTCACACTTAAAGTAATAGTTACATTTGTGGGGAATGGAAGATGGGTCTAATTGGGAGAGTACACAGTTGGATATTAAGTACACAAATATGCATTTTATTACTTTAATATATTTTTGTAGATCTATAAGGATGTCATAATAAATTAAAAACAAAACAACAAAAAGGCAAAAACAGCCCCATCAGTCTTGCTACATGCTGGAGTAACATGGCAACAATAGGCCTTAGCTACAATTTATCATTTTTTAATATATAAAAACACACTTAGTTGCTGCTCTAAAACTATTTTTGCTTGCTTAAGTGATATGCTTTCTTCTTTTGGGGGTACAGAGAGGGACTGCTTCATAAGGAAGTTGCAGAAGAATTTCTTGCTGTGAAAGTACTTATAGTGCTAGTAGCACAAAAAGTGCTTTGGTTTGTGGGGGAAGGTTTGATGGTTTCAGAACAATGTCTGGATGCAGTTTGAAACTGGCAAGCAGAGAGTACAGCTGGGTACTGCTGAAAAAGAAGCTGCAGGAGCATGGATATTTCATCCCTCACCTGGTGCTCTTGGTGGGACAGGCGGCGCTGTCCATGCAGCACTGTGGCAGCGGCCAGCTGAGATCTGCCGAACATTTTTCCCTTGCAAAACTGTAACCAGGGTCGGTTCTCGAACGTGGTTGGTGTGGCCTAGGCCAAGCTGGGGTAAATTACAAATACACAGAGATTCAATTAGAAAGAGGAAGAGAGGACGCCAAGATGATGAAATCTGTCTTAGAGGTAGCAGGTCTAAATAGGTTAATATCTGTACCAAGCCACAGCATCAAAATAAAGAAATTAATTCTGATTTTCTCTATCAGAATGGTCCTCAGAGCTCAGACTGTCTCATAAAAACCAAGTTACAACAAAGCCATTCCCAATCTAGCAGAGTCTTAATGATTGGACACATCCTTGGATTCCACTTCTGGAGAGGAAATGAATTCTTAGAAAGTTTAAAAGGTAACAGTGATCTTTAGAGCTTTTACTTAAAACACACTTATTTCTTGATTTTTAACATAGTTACAGAAGCAGATTCTCTCCTCCATATCTCTGTTCTTAGGGTCTGACTGTTCTCAGGGTCTCCTCCAGATCTCCGTTCTCCAGTTCAGTTCCAGGTCGGACACATACCTGGGTTTCGGGCTTGATCCCCAGTAGGGGCCAGGCAGGAGGCAGCCAACTGATGGTTTTCTCTCATCAATGTTTCCCTCTTTCTTCCAGATCTCTGTTCTTAGGGTCTCTCTCAAGTCAATAAAAACATATTAAAAAAGAACCCAAAACACTCAGTGTGTCAGCAGCTAAGCACCACAACATCATTAGACAGGATCATGTCAAGGTCCTGTCAGGGACCTGCCAAAAGTGTCCTCAACGTCAATTTTCCTTCATTAAGACAATAAGCAACCACGATGATGAGCAGCTTCCTGATCTGATAAGGAAACAGGGCCAAAATGGGTAATATTGGACCTTGAACTTGATGGCACCTGAGTACCTACTCTAGTGGCAGCCAAACCCAGAGAGGATTTATAGAGGAAGGGAATGTGGCTCTGCAGTAGCAGGCATCTCAGACATCTCCCACCAAAGTCCCTCCCTCTTCCATATATAGGGTAGGCTAAACCTGTCAACCTCAAATCTTTCCTCAACGTCTTAGAGCACTGGTTTTCAACCTTCCCAATGCTACGATCCTTTAATACAGTTCCTCATGTTGTGGTGACCCCCAACCATAAAATTATTTTTGCTGCTACTTCATAACTGTAATTTTGCTACTGTTATGAATTGTAATGTAAATATCTGATATGCAGGATGTATTTTCATTGTTACAAATTGAACATAATTAAAGCATAGTGAGTAATCACAAAAACAATATGTAATTATGTGTTTTCCGATGGTCTTAGGTGACCCCTGTGGGTCACGACCCACAGGTTGAGAACCACTGTCTTAGAGGCTTAGTTCATTCCTCTGTATAATGGGGGTGACAAGACATCCTGCACAAACACAATTGTTCTTTGCACAACGTTATATCATAAAATATGAAAGTATTGTTGTTTCATTCTTTCCATCAGCTGATGTTCCTAGTACCTAACCTCACATATTACTGTAGTAGAAATGATGATGACAGTACCAAATACTTACAAAGTGCTGCTTACTATGTGCCAGGAACCTATCAATGTGTGTAAACACATACATATATTCAGTTAATCCCCTTAATCTTTTTGCTGTGAATTTTTTAAAACCATGGGATAGCCCTGGCTGGTGTGACTCAGTTGGTTGAGCATTGTCCCATGCACCAAGAGGTCATCTGTTGCGGCCAAAGGTAAACTGAGTGGGGGGGTGGGGGGGGTGAAAGGATTAAGGAAAAGACAGACAAGAGAATAATAGCTGGGTCTCGGTGGGACGCTGCCTCCCTGATGAGGAGACAAACGAAAGCGCCCACAAGTCGTGTCTTTATTTTATAGCAGATGTCGCGAGGCAAAGCAGGGGCGTGATCATGTTGTTTACAGCATTCTCGTGAGCTCCAACCCTACTCAACTACATGCACCTGAACTCTAGCACAAGGCACGTGGGGCTACGTGTTTGGACCATAGGTTCAAGCTTACAACCACAGCCGTTGGCTATAATTGTGCTGGGGGGGGCCTGCCTGCTGGAAGCCGGTCCATCCTTGCTGCTTGACAGTCGCTGCAAGGAAGAAACACCTGCACAGCATGTTTCAAGGGACCTGACGCATATGGCATACTGTTCTTAATATGTTTGCTCACCTTCTTGGCGCTACGTGTTTTAACCAAGGTCACCTCTCTGAGAAAGGTTGTTTCCCCAGGTAGGGATTTTTCCCTGAAGTTAGGGAGGGATAAAACCCCTTAACTAAGTGCCAGGCGGGTAGTTAATCACTTTAACTATGAACAATCACACTTAAGCTACATAGAAATTGATAGGATTAAAATCAACTGGTATAAATACAGATGTAATGAAAACAATAAAAAACCAGAACTTGGATGGAGATCCTAGACCAGCCGTGGGCAAACTACGGCCCGCGGGCCGGATCCGGCTCGTTCGGCTGTTCTATCCGGCCCGCGGAGCCGAAAGAGCGGAGGGTTCTCTTGCTCTCCCCTCCACTCCTTCACCAGCAGCAGTGTTAACATGTATTAGTTCACACAAACACTCCATCCGTGCTTTTGTTCCGGCCTTCCGGTCCAGTTTAAGAACCCATTGTGGCCCTCGAGTCAAAAAGTTTGCCCACCCCTGTCCTAGATAGAACTTGGCTGGAGATCCTGGCTAGAGATCCTGGCTAGGCTGCTGATCAACTGAACACTGTCTCCGTGTCATTCCTTCTTCGCCAACTCCGTCCACACCTTTGGGGACCCCTGGACCTGCCCTCCAGCTGGGACTTGCACGTGGCAATGAGAGGACCCAGTCCTTTCGTTAATCCGAGGCTTGAACCTGGCCAAAACACCATAACCGCGCCCCACAGTCACCAGTTCAATTCCAGGTCAGGACACATACCTGGGTTTCAGACTTGATCCACAGTAGGGAGCATGCAGGAGGCAGCCAATTGATGGTTCTCTCTCATCAGTATTTCCCTCCTCCCTCTCTTCCTCCTTCCTCTCTCTCTCTCAAATCAATAAACATATTTTAAAACACACACACACACACACACACACACCAAAACACCCCACCATGGC
>NW_006295825.1:3203157-3208148 GCF_000327345.1 Myotis davidii | reverse complement strand
AGAGAGAGAGAGAGAGAGAGAGAGAGATGGATAACTGGACTCACAAAGCAATCAGTCCTGTGGCAGAGGATGTCCTTGAGGCACTGTGGTAGACATTATGAGGTTCTTAGCTTATCTCTTACCCAACTGAAAGATGTTCAGTTCTCTAGAATATGAGGGCAGCAAGCAAGATAAATATGTACCTGTCCTTCTGAATTGCTCCCCCAGGCATATATATCTCCTGTTGATGTCAAAGCAAGTGTGTGCTCAGCTCCAACTGCCACGTCTTCGATGACTACTCCTGCCAGGACAGGGACTTGCTGTGGCCGATTGTGATTGCGAGCACGACCCTCTGGCAAGCCTATCAAGCGATCTGAGAAAAAAACAGCAAGGAGGAAGTTTATGGATGGCACATCAGAGTCCTTTTATGTTTTTCTAAGGAATCATTTAATTTTTATGGTGGAATGTCAATGAAATTTTTAACTCACTGGGGCCAAAGCTGCTATTCTGGTAATGTATATTGGATTCTAAGTGCATAAAAAGTTTGAAACTGTTTCATTGCAAAATGTCACAGTCTCCTTATCAATAAAAAATAAAAGTAAATCTAAAATCAGTAGCTTCTTTCAAACCAAGAGGCACTTCAGTGTCCTCATATTTGAGAGGATTGGTACATAAATCACAAAGGCCCTAAAGTTCTTGCATTCTAAGAAAAGACGTCTTGTCCTCAAACTTCCAGCCAACCTCTCCCCTTACCTTGCCACACTTCTAGAAAGTGCAGGCCAGTCCCTGTTTCTCCATGCCCTCTAGGCCTGTCTGGCTTGGGCACTGTCTACAACTTAACTTCCACTCTTACTACTGTACTGAAAATGTATTCTCCAAAGCATTAACTAACTTCTGCCTACGGCAGCAGCTTCTTCTCAGGCTCCAGCCAACGGAGCCCACAACACCTTCTGATAACATGGTTCCTTCTGCCCCTCAAAATTTGAACCTTGAACCTATGAATTCATAAGACCTGAAGCCCCAGTTCCTGGAAGGACTAGGGGGGCAGGATCCAGAGGCACTCTGGTGGTCAAGGCAGTGTTTGTGGCAGCACAGTGAATGCAGCAAAAAAGGAGGGGAAGGGCCATCAATGGGGAGGAGAATACCTTTATGACCAAGTTCACAGAGAGGAACAGGAAAATAGCTAGTGAATGAAGGTCACAGACCCACTTATGACCCAGAATAAAAAATGACTCAATTTAGAGCCCTTTCTATAAAACTTGAAGGCAAATGTTCCTATAATATATGTGTACACAAAACAAGCAATGCAATGCATAGAAAATGCCTTACCTTGACCAAAGGTATACACTTGACCATCTTTGGTCAATGCAACAGAAAACTGAGTTCCACAAGCAACCTTTTTAATTCCAATTCCACAAAGAACATCAACTTTCTGAAAAATAAAAGGTGTAAGGCACACTTTAAAAAGGAAAATACTCTTGAATTTGCCTACTGGCATGTATAAACTCAAGAATTATCTTCCAATAAAAACACTAACAGTTAATTACCTGTTTCCACTCAAACCCACACTCCTAAATGTTATTTTCCCATAATGTTCTGCAAACTATCTGAATTTGGGGGAGGAAGTGTGCAGGGGCATTTGGCAAAACCCCCAGAACCTCATGTGAAGTGGAAGCATTCCTCTGGATAACAGAAACCAAAGAAAAACCTGTGGCCTTTTGAAGACTCCTGTAAGACATGGGCTGCTCCCAGCAGACTTCTGCTTTCAGAGGCAACAGTAACTGCTTAAATGTCCCCAGAGAGGGACTTCTTGGTTTTGTGAAGCCCTAGCTGAATCCTGTCTAACTTTCTGGATGTCACAGACTATGTATGATGGTGAATCTGGAGTTGAATATAAACTGAGTATTTGTAAATCATGCTGCTTGTTAAAAATGTTAGGACAATCCACATAAAAGAATTATATAAGAGGTCTTCTGCAAAGCCAAGAAACTTTTTATAATGTGAACAAGAGCTTCTAATTTATTTGTTTATGCACTCAAATTTCCTTTTCATTACTTCTTAAACAGAGGTGCGCATCTGTATAATTCAGTGGTAACAATAAACTGATAATGGCAGCTATAAGACAGTTCATGGTTCCCTCCATAAAACACCCTGGAGATATGTTTATACTATTTTTTTTCTTTACAATGGAAGGTAGTCTCTATGGTGTTCAGCCATGTACAGAGATAGACACTTACCTTTGCAGAATTTTTACATCCAGTTTAACTATTAATGGCTTATTTAAAATCAAGCTGTAGAATGTAGATCATTTAAGAATAAGCAACAGAAGCTTCTAAACTTCATTATGAATTACCATAAATGCTAAATTTAAATTATTCCCAACTAAAAAGAGGTACCAATACAGACAAAACCTATGTTGTCTGAAACACTAACAATAAAACTGACCTGGGGTGAAGATTTTGCAGTGGAATTTCCTAAACCTAGTTTTCCATAGTCACCATCTCCAAAAGCCCACACCATGGAGCCATCTGCTGATACTGCCAAAGTGTGGTTTAAGCCACAAGCCACCTGGAGAAATAACAGAGTGTTCAGTAAGGCAAGTCATAATACCTAAAACACATACTCATTTCTGGGGCCCTTTCCTCCACTTTAGAGGAAAACTTAGCTATGTTTCTAAAGATTTTTAGTGGTTTCAGGGCCTTCTACATATGTTAAAAAAAAAAGTGTCCATAAGAAATAATTCCTAATGTTCACAAAGAAAAAAAATAACATTTTTCTTCAAAGGAAATCCTTCAAATATCTGTGGCTAACTCAGAATCAGAGAGCACAAAAGATAGGGTAAAAGTACATATAATTCAAAAATGCTCATTCATACCAGAAAAGTCTAAGGAATAATATAGAAAAAGATAAAAATATCTTATCTCCTTATAAAAAGAAAACCTCAATGTGCCTATTAGCATGTATAAACTCAAGAATTAGCCTATATAATAAAAGTGTAATATGCTAAGTGTCCGGTTGTCCATTCAACCAATCAAAGCGTAATATACTAATGATATGCTAAGGCCGCTCAACTGCTCGCTATGATGTTCACTGACCACCAGGGGGCAGACACTTTGACTGGTAGGTGAGCTTGCTGCTGGGGTCCGGCCGATCGGGACTGAGCTAGGCGGGCCAGACATGCCCTGGAGCCCTCCTGCAGTCCCTTCCTGGCTGGTCAACCTCCCACATCCCTCCCTGGCCCCGATTGTGCACTGGTAGGGTCCCTCGCCCTGGCCTGTGCCCTCTCACAATCCAGAACCCCTTAGGGGATGTCAGAGAGCCGGTTTCAGCCTGATCTGGCAGGCCAGGTTGAGGGACCCCCAACTGGTGCACGAATTCGTGCACTAGGCCTCTAGACTTCCAATAAAAATACTAACAGTTATAGGATAAGAACAATTATTGCTTAAGAGCAAAAAAAAAAGGGGAGGGGGGCAAGCAGTAGCTATCAGTGATGCTGCAGTTCAGCCATCCACTTCCAGCCTATTGGACGGGAGCCACAAACGTTTGTACTGTTTAAAAATTTTATATCAAGTTGTATTAATACTTTATGGAGGGGGTTTTAAACATCTTGAATTAATGTGGAATCAAATATGACAAACTTATATGACAAACTAACTGAAATTAACTTAAAATGTGAATTTTCACATGGGAAAAAAACCATGAAAAATTATCAAGCCAAGCAAAATGTGCATGAAGTTAAATATAACTGGTGACTTCTTTCTTCCTGAAAGGACAATGTCTAAGAGCATGCAGAGCATATAAGCAACTATGATCTGACAGAACATATTATTGACTTATTCCGTGCCTGTCCAATCTGATACCCCTCCAGTGCAGTCACTCTCTCTGGAAGCTTTTTATTAGAGGTGTTTCCAAGACCCAGACGGCCATAGTCGCCATTCCCAAAGGTAAATAGTTTGCCATCTGAAGTTACCACTGCTGAGTGCTTGAAACCACAAGACATCTATAGATAAATAAGGAGAAAAACAATTTATTAAGAGGGGATACTAAGAAAAAAAGAAATCAGTCATTTTTGGTTATTAGTATAGTAATAAATTTCACTGATAAATTAGGATCTTAAAGACTGGTATGTTCTACCTGCCCAAATGGCCCTCCTGCTCCCTTACGTCTGATCTACCTCATCATCCTCAGGAAGACCAAAATAAACTGCATACCTTGGAAGAGCTGTTGCTACTCTTTACCTGTGTACAGATGACTTAAACTACATGAAATGAATGGGGAAATTATCTGTTAACTCAAACATGGTACACAATTTTACAATATTATTCTAGATCACTAATTGATTTTCCAGAAATGTATATTAACTCAGCCTTTGTAACAATGAGGATAGGTTGAAAGCAAAGTTTTCCATTTATTCATGTATCTGTGGGGCAAGAGCTAAACCCCATAATGTTTCCTCTAAGGACCTGCAGCACCCTAGCCTGGGCCAAGCAGCTGGCTCAGGAAAAAGAGTCCATTCTAACATCATAGCCCATTCAAACTTCTGACAAGCACAAGAAGTGAATGAATTACCGTATTTGCCGGCGTATAAGACGACTGGGCATATAAGACGACCCCCTAACATTTCCACTCAAAATACAGAGTTTGTTATATACTCGCCGTATAAGACTACCCCCTCTTCCGCACACCTTCCACACACCAAATAAAAGGTAAAACAATATCAGATTTGATTTTAACATTTTAATTTATATTCAAATGCTTATGACATGCAGGAAAACTGTCACAAGGCTGTATGTAATCAAACATATACATAAAACAGTGCAAGTTTATTACCGGTAAACATACCGGTAATTCACTAAAGAAAACACACTCTATAGACTGGTACCGTAGATGCTTCTCAGGAACACAGGCAAGCAGCCCACAACCTAGAGGGACTGTCAATGATAGAAGTAAGATAACAAATAGAGGGAGAGAGCAAGTGCCGGGCAAGTCCCTAGCAAGTTTGCTGGCGTGGA
>NW_006295825.1:3168583-3201103 GCF_000327345.1 Myotis davidii | reverse complement strand
ACACCCAGCAGCGCTGCTGATGCCTGAACGGTATGTGGAATGAAGTGGGTGGGCATCGAGAGGCCACTATGGCACGGGGCAAGCACTATGGGCAGTCTATCTGAAGTGTACCTGGCGTATAAGACGACCCCCCACTTGGAGGCATATTTTTCAGGGCCAAAAAATCATCTTATACGCCGGCAAATACGGTATCTCATTTTCTATTTTCCAAAAGCAATGGATCTCTTAAAATGACTGTGTAATATATTTTTACTATTATTTCCCATTACCTGAATTTGATTGGACAACTAGTATGTGTACATTCAAAGCCAAACTTATCCATGTCCTGACTGACCTGCACCACTTCTTCTCCTTGTAAGGCCTCAATCTGCCTGGGTCGCCGCTGCCTGTCACTGTTCCCATGGCCAAGTTTGCCATAATCACCATCTCCCCAGCTAAAGACCTCACCGCTCTCAGTCAGGGCCATGGAGTGCCCATCAGAACCACAGGAAGTCACCAGCTGAGTCACCACAAAGCCTGGAACAGAGCAGAAACCCAGTAAGAGTTACTGTATGTTAAAACTCCCCTCTTTACTTCCAGCTGCCACAGAATATTCTCAAAATTGAAATATAACAAAATAGTACTACAGAAATAAAAATAATTTCTTAATTTTAAATCAGATTTGCAGAAACAGCCTAACAAATTGGGAGCAATCACACTAAACAATAATGTGACAAGGAAGAGGATGGTTATAGCAGCAGTTATAGTCATTAAGGACTATGTTCTAGCTACTTCTATAAATGCTTTACATGAAGTATCTCATTTTCTATTTTCACTTAGAACCTATGAGGAGGCAGCTATTATCGTTATCACTTTGACAATTGGGGAAACCGAGTTACAAAGAGGCCTATTAACTTGTGTAAGGTTCCAGAGGTAGGGTAGTAAAACCAGATAGCCCCCAGCCAGCCATCCCATCCTCACTACTGTCCTCTTCACACTAGGATCTTAGGGAAGAGAACTCAGAGCTAATCAGGAATTGGTTCTGAACTCCTTGTTACTTGTATGCTTTTACTTTAAAAATCCTACTTTTTTTGTAGGCTTCAAAGTCAAAGTTGAGGAACAAGCCAGAGTCCCCTACAGTGGTTTCTCTAGAGATACTCCTTTTCCAAGTCACAGATAACTTTGACAGAGATGCCCTTTAAAGTCTTTTGTACATATCCATATAAACAGATTTTTAATTTTAATGATGCACATGCATGATTGCTACTTCTATTAATAGTTGCCTAATTTTGCACTTTTAAAGAATTTTATATTCCTCAGTGGGTCTTGAAACAGTTATTTATACCACTGAATTTGAACACTGCTATAAGTAACTTACAAAATAATGTTGTTTAAAATATGAAAATTAAGGCTGTACATGTCTAAACAAGAACTTCAATATATAACTATCTAGCAAAGGTTTGAGATGAGTTCCAATATAAACAAACATACCTATAGTTAGGCCATCATTTCTGACCAGCTTTTAATTGAGGATAATTTTACCTTGTAAGGCTGAAATAACTGTCAGCACATGAAGGTCATCTGAGTTTCCTTGTCCTAATCTGCCGTAACTTCCTTCCCCACAAGCCAACACTGTGCCATTGGCCTGGATGACAAAGGTACAATTCTGACCACATATGACCTAGTATAAAAACAAATAACTAAATACATTATCCTTTATTATATAGCTTTAACATGCAAACATTCAAAATGATTCCATGTATACCTAAGATACTTCATCAATTTTGCTATCTTTTCACTCCAGGGGTTAATGTGACTTTGGGTTCCTATAAGCTCTTGATTATTATAAAACTGCTTATTTAATTAAGAGATGAATGAGGCTCATTTGACTATTTAATATATTTAAGATAGTTTAAAATAGTTTCAGCCAATTGTGCAAAGTTCAAATAATAACCTTAACAACAAAATCAATAAAAGAAGGAGGAAAAGATGATGGGGAAATAGTAAAGACAGGGCTACAGGTCAGCAAGAGGCAAGAACTAGAAAGGATATATAGGAGAAAGAATAGTGCCTTCATGGGTAGAGAAGACCAAAAGAGAAAGCAGTTGCCTCAAGAAGAGTTTGGAGCCCTGTCAGTGAGCTCAGTGGTTAGAGCATTAGCCCAAGCACTGAAGGGTCATGGGTTCGATTCCCAGTCAAGGGCATACCTGTGTTGCAGGTTTACTCTTTGCCCCGGTTGGAGAGTATGGGGAAGGCAACCAATCGATGTATCTCTCTCATATCGATGTCTGTCTGTCTGTCTCTCTCTCCTTCTCTCCCTCTCCCCTTTCCCTCCCTTCCACTCTCTCTGAAAAGCAATGGGAAAAATATCCTCAGGTGAGGATAAAAAAAAAAAAGAAAGGTTTGGAAATATAGTACACAATTATTAGAAGAGGGAAGGAGTGTCAACTAAATCTGGCTAAAGACCCCAATAATTCTATAGCTGCAAAGAGAGAATCAATAGTTAGGATTATCTTAATTTCTATAAATATATAGTGATCAGGCTTAATAAATCAAGATGTTAATTCACTACACATGAAAGCAAGAAAAATTGAGAAATTTATTAACAAAACTTAAGTCTGACAAAAATCTTAGAAAGCTTTTATTTGGAAGCTCTAACATCATGACTTTCTTTAGTGATTCCTTACAGAAAACTACGAAGTGGACAAACTTTATTCCACTGTAAGTTACTGACAGCTGACAGTTAGGGAATCAGAATTGTCACTTCCCAAGTTTCTTCTTCATTTCTTCACCCTGTTAGTTACCTGCTGGGCTTGTGAGAATGAGGGAGCCGCTGCAGGTACCATTACATTTCTTCCAGCTTCTGCCAACTGTCCATGCCTGCCAGCACCCCACAAGTAGACATCACATTTACCTCCCAGGTGCCAGTCCTAGAAAAACACAATCATCTGTACCAAGTATGTGCCAGTCTCTATGGGAGACATCAGGGCTCAAACACACAAGCATTCAGAATGAGAAGATTTATTGAGAAAAACCATATAATTGTCTTCATCTTTACTGACCTCAGGTCTGGAAGTTGCCCAAGACATAATTTGTTCATCCATGCCATTAATCCATTTACTGTTATCCTGTAAGGCAGAGCAAACATCAGGATCAATCTTGCATATCTGTTTTTAACTAACAACTAAGTGTTGTTGTAATAACTAAGTCTTCTTTCCAAAAAAGAACTTAGTAATATTATGAGAAATTAAGAGCAATTTTATAATTACACCAAACTTGATTTTTTACATTGTTAATATTTCCCTTTATTATAAACACTTTCACTATCAATTATATCACTATCACAATTGCCTTGGAAATTCAAAGCTAACTTCTGAGGACCTGCAGATACAAAGTCATGTGCAAGAGTCACTGACCCTGTGAACTTTCTGTATAGCTTTGGGCAGGTCACTTCATTTTGCTGGACTTGTTTCAGTTTCCTCATCTATAAAATGACAGTTTCTATAGCAAGATACTCTTAGGTAACATCAGAATGCTCTTCCACAATTCTTACTTAATGGTAATTAAAAACATGATTGAAGTGCCAAATAATTTGAATCCATATGTGGAATAAATCTCATAAGATGACCAGGAAAAGATGTTAAAATATATACATAATGGGCCAAAATTTACAGTTGTGAATATGCAAAACACAGTTTATTCTTGTATTATTATTTATTAGTTACTATATTATTTTCCATACAAACAACTGCAAACCTATTTTTGCTCCCCCCTGTACAAATAAAATATATACTAACAATGCACTTATGAACTTAGAAAAAGGGGGGAGAGGGGAGATATGGGACTATTATCTTTGCGAGCCGGGATGTTTACAAGAGCTCCACAGTTCTCCTATAACCATAGAGGCCTGTCATCAGATCGAAGATACTATCTAAAAGCAAAATATTTTAAATTTATCTAAGGGTATGCTTCAAGCTACTCAAGTTAGCAAATACTTACTGAGGGTCTGCTATATGCTAAACACCCATGATACAATTGCAGCTGCAAATAACAGCAGTTCACCTTACACTTACCATTAGTAATACAAGTTCATCCTCTGGAACAGGCTCTAGATCTGGAACAGTAAAAGATTCCGGGAACTGTGCTCCGTTGGTCAAGGCTTCAGCAGCTTTTATGGTGGTTGAGAAACACTCTAACCAGGCCCACTCATTCGGATTCCAGGTTGCAGGGTCAGGGAGACAGTTCTGGTGGTGTGGTGGCACTGGAGGGTTACACAACAGCTGATCCAGATGAAGTCCCACAGCAAGGGAGGCCAGACACTGCATGTAGGGACTGTGAACAAGCTGATCGCCACAAACCACATGAGGCTAAGAGAAAATGCAAGGACATTATGTTGAAGAGCCTTTCCGAAATATTCTAAATTAACCTAGTGAATGCCGAAAACCTGTAATTTATTCTTTAAGTTTTTTTTTTAACTTTTTACTTTGAAATAATTTTAGATATAAAGAGTTGCAGAGATAGTACAGAAAACCCTTCACACAACTTCCTCTAATGTTAACATCTTACATAACTATAGTGCAGTTATCAAATCTAAGAAATAAACATTGGTACAATAATAACTAAACAACACAATTCTATTTGTTTTATTTCCCCACTAATGCCCCTTTTCTGCTCCAGAATCCAATTCAGGATATCTCATTGTATTTAGTATATTTTCATTAATTTTTCTTAAGTTTAAAAAAAAGAAGACTGGTAACAACTGAACCACAGTGACCTGCTCCCTGTCACAACTGCTCCTTTACCCAAGGGAAGCCTGGTAGCCAAGAAAATTCTTCGTTCATAGCTCTCCCTGGTCCTAGCAGAACAACTCTGTAAGAGCTAAGGGATTCAGAATAGAAAACCTGGGCAAATACATCAGTGAAATAATATTAATGTAGCTTGACAAAAAACAAACAAACAATAAAAACAACCCCCAAACACAAAACAACCAAACCCAACAAGCTTTACCTAGGAGGCAGCACAGTGACTAGTAAGGCCTGAATGACAGGTCACACAGGCTCAAATTCCATAATTCCTCATTCTAGTATTTAATGACCCTACTTAATAGTTCAACCTTAGCTCTTCCACACAACTTTCCACGAGGTCCACCTGTTAAGTGGAAAGGATGTTCACTCTGACACCCACACTCACTCCCACTTCCACCTCCCAACTTTGGGATGGCAAAACCACATAAAAATAGGTATATGGGTTAAAAAAGGGAAGATGATACTCTGAGGTACAGGTATTTCAAAAAGTTTTGGAGTGAAAAATAATCTGAAGAATGATATAAGCACAACACAAATTTAAGGATCACTTTAAAACTTTACTCTCACTTAAATAAAGTAGGAGTAGACTTAACAGCTGTTTTAGACACGACTTAGCTTCATTTGATTCTGTCCAAATAGCCCCATGTATTTTCCTCAGATCTCATGCTCTTTAAGGGATAAATTCAAACCTATAATTCAAATTCCAAACCACCAGGCATCTGTAAATGTCAGAATAAGCGTAATTGCTCACCTTTTCATAGGCATACTGTTCCTGCAGCATCATGGGAAGCCGCTCCAGAAATGCTCTCATGCAGGGAGCCATATTTAGTCCCAGGACACCCTGTTGTTTCAGGGCTGTCCTGCAGGTTGCTAACACATGATTGGCAGCAGCCCATTCTGTCGTACAATTCACGACCAAAACATCCTGATGGGAAATAAATCATGCCACATGACTTGTCTTAATAAGAGAAAATTCTATTATCATTCACATCTGAGAAAGTTCATTTCAATAACTGCATTAAATACATTTGCTTTTTGGACATTTTATGCTGTACTTTTAATGCCTATGAACTTTGAAATATCCTAAATTTTGTCTAAGTAAAAACAGGTGAATAATAAATAACCATAAAATTTGTGAACTACCTTGGATTAGCTGATTCTTCTTAAAGAGATAACAGCAATTATTTGCTATACAGAGGAATTGTAAGACAGGCATCTAATGTAATTTAAAAGTCTGACATGACCACAGGGTACTAGAGGAAGTAGTACTCTGCCTGCTGAGGGACATATCTGCAAAAGAAGCAACACGTTCTAACTGTGGCTCTATAGTTTATTATACACAAGCCACTACTGCTAGGGTCTGATTCTATATTTGACTTTAGTAGAACTATTCATGCAGGTTTACAGCTCTATTTTAATATTATTTAACCACATAAAGTATAAACCAAAGCAGCACATTGGTTCTATTCATTAAGGGTATAAAAGGCAATACTGTAGGTAATAATGTCATATCATAGAATTACTTCACAGCAGAGGGCTAGTATTTTTCTTCACAGAATATTAAATTTGGAACAGGTTTGGCTCAGTGGATAGAGCGTCGGCCTGCGGACTGAAAGGTCCCAGGTTCGATTCCGGTCAAGGGCATGTACCTGGGTTGCGGGCACATCCCCGGTGGGGGATGTGCAGGAGGCGACTGATTGATGGTTCTCTCTCATCGATGTTTCTGACTCTCTATCTCTCTCCCTTCCTCTCTGTAAAAAATCAATAAAATATTAAAAAATTTAAAAAAAATTTGGAAGACAAAATATATTGTGTATACTTGAGTTAAAAATCTTTAGGATGGTTCTTCTTTTAGGGAATGTTCTTTTAAGAAAGTCTGCTGCTTTCTTAAAAAATGGCAGAAAGTCAAAATCCACAAATAATTTCCAATGGAAATAAAGCCATTCAATAATTAAACATTTCAGTGATGTCCAGGGTATTGTAGAATGAGTGCTAGATTATACACTGGGAGACCTGGGTTCTAGTTTTCTTTCTGCCACTAAATAACCGCAAGAAAAAATACCTTTGAATATCAGTTTTCTCCTTTGTAAAGTGTGATGTTTGACTATGATTTCTAAGATACCTTATAGGCTGATACCCTATGATTTGATATAACTGCAAGTTACCTTTGATCTGTTTGAACAAGCAGCAACCCCAACATCTGGAATCCATACTGTGGCCTGAATAGCTCCAGAGCCTATCACAACAGTTTGCAAGACAGAGCCATCCTAAAATTAAATGTATTTATCAATACACATTACTTAATCTTAGTTATTATTTACATTTTAAATTTATACTTCATTCACAAAAATATTCTAAAATCTGTACTTCCGCTAAATTTGGTAATGTCCAATTATATACCTTCTACCCAATTTTCTAGAGCCTAGATCACTTTCAATAAGAAAAATTAAAAGAGTGGAGGATTCTGAAAGAAGTTTCACCAGTATTCAAGATATTTATTATACAAAATATTCCTAGAATTGGTTGGGTTAATTTTCATCATATGGGAGTCAATGTAAAAACATTTAAGATAATAACATTTGTACTCTTACCCTTAAAGACCAAATGTTCATGAGGCCACCTAGTCCACCAGACACCAGGGCCAACCCATCTGAACTGAAGGCAACTGTCCGGACAGGGGTGATGTGTCCCCGTAGCTGATAAACACATTTGGCTCCAGCTGGTTTCCTATATCCATCCTGCAATTCATTTTTATTTTTAATATATATTGAAAGCAAAATAATTTATAGATTCAAGATTTACAATTCATTCTTTGAAATTTTATATTTCAGTGTAACATTAGGGAGGAGGGAAGGATAACTCTCAGAAGGATTAGCCTGAATGAAGAAATAATAAAACACTAACCTGGTTCTCCTTTGCTGAGGTGAGTTTCATCCTTTTGGATACATTTCTAGGCTGTTTCCTAACTTTTCAAACTGGCAGACGTTTCTACATTTCTAAATTCTAATTATCCCTCAGAGGTAGGAAAATTCTAACTTTTACTTCTTAATGAATGTTTTAATTTTTAACATGAGCTTTATGTAATTTTCATTTTTAGCATCTAACATTTATGAATTGTACATGCTGGCTCTATACAAACAGGCCCCTCTTTTTGTTGCAGATGGTTCTCTCATATGGTGTCTAATTTGGTGTTTGTTCTGCAGGTTTTAGAAGTGTGATAGGTAAGGCGTGTCTAAATACTATCTACCACAAAGAGCAAACTAGATTTATCTTTAGTGCTTTCACCTCCACCTTTGAGATATCTTCCTCTCATTAATAAGCTACCTATCCATCCTTCCCTACCCATTTCTCCCTGCCCTTAAGGTTCCTCTTCCTTCTAGCTATGATAGAGTATACTATCAGATATACTCATTTATCCAAAGATGACATAAAACCTATTTCTTCCAGGGGTGTTTGTGTCATGAACAAAATAAAGAGCAACAAAGGCTGCAAACTGTTAGCTCAGGGATGCAATTTGACTGGCCACCCAGTGTTTTAAAGAATTTTAAGTCAGGCATCAAAATGTGTAATATTGGGAGATTTTATTTAAAACACTGGATTTTGGGCTTCTATTAAAAAAATTAGACAATTTGGTAACAATAGGCTCTTATTTCTTCAGGGTAACAAACAGCTTTGTAGCAACTGTGCCCATTATATGAAGCATGTGCACTTCTGTTTTTTTTGTGTGTGTTTTTTAACCCTTTCCACACCTTCCAATTCCCAGCTGCAGGAATGTTTTATTTGCCTAGATGGCCTTGTAAGCATATATTTGAATTCATAACCTCTGTTTAAGATAAAAGGAATTGCTCTTCATAGATGGAATTCTGGTATCAGTAGGAGATAGTTTATTGATTTTTTTTACAGAGAGGAAGGGAAAGGGATAGAGAAATAGAAACATCGATGAGAAAGAAACATCGATCAGCTGCCTCCTGCACACCTCTTACTGGGGATGTGCCCACAACCAATGTACATGCCCTTGACTGGAATTGAACCTGGGACCTTTTAGTCCGCAGGCCGACGCTCTATCCCCTGAGCCAAACCAGTTAGGGCAGTAGGCGATACTTTAGATAAGGTGTGCTCCGGTGGTGTTCCTATTTCACTGTACCAAAGACTTAATTTAGGATTCATCTATCTGTGTTATCGATTATATCCATTACCATAAATGATCATCACTCAATATTTATTGAATATATCATCTTAACAAGTAATATGGTGTCTAGGACTTACAAAAAAGTAATCCAATTCAGAGAGCACATAAGCATGACAATTATTCACGTTTCCTTAATGGTTCTTGTCCTTTGATAACTTATACTATCTATGGTTTCAGATAAGATCTTAAAAAACATCAGAATATTTACCTGGCAATTTGATTCCTGGTCCCACCATCCTTCTGAAGTGGCCACACTGGTTTGTGTGGTATCTTGTGGAATACGCCAAACACACACTAAGCCACTCTGACAGCCACTTAAAAAAATGACCACATAAAACCAAAACATGTCAATATGCAGAAGTAAAAATATTTTCAAATATCAACTGATAGAACTACTACAGTATTATTTTAAAATTTATTTATAGTAGGTATGCTATAATACAACTAGGTTCGATATTCTAACATCATCACACCCAGATAAGTAGATCACATACCAAGTTTCAAATTCTTTATTTCTCTATGGTGATCTTATGATGTTACACATTTTAAGATTAATACCCGACAATAAACTTTTTGAGACTACGGAGAAGCCACATGTAATGCAAGTAACAGTTTATATTAACATAAAAATTAAGACAGATGTACACACGTACACACACACACACACACACACATTTACAACATACGTAGCCATCAGTAAATGCAACTTGGATCCTTTCCCTGGGAGGCTGCACCAAGCGATGCCATTTACAATAGATGGATGGCAGAGTGAATGTAGACAGCACCAGCATCCTGAAATAGGCCCCCAGAGTTTCACATTTTCTTCTTTGGCACATGTCATAAGAATATGACCTGTTGGGTCCCACTTCATACTAACAAGAGTATCCTTAAAACAGTAAGGGGAGAAAAATCATATTAATACTTCCTTTACAAATATATTAAACTCAATATTTATGACCCATTCTAGCACTTATTTGGAAATCAACATTATATGCATATCAGATACTGTTATATGGTTTCCAATCACTAGACCCAACTCACCCTTTAATAAAGTCTGCATCATATTATTTGCTGTAGTCAATGCTCAATAAATACTGGTTAAATAAATTCTGACTTAGAAGGAATGTTACCCCTCATTAGAATTTTTAAGTTATCTTTATTGACATTAACTTTGAAAAAGAAGAAACTTTAAAAAAAATGTACCCCTCATACCAAAATAGCAAATACTTATGAGAATCACGTTTTGTGTTTATATGGTTATCATTGTGCGCTCTCTCTCTCTCTCTTTTTTTTTTAACACTCCTTCACAACTTCAAACTCCTGGCTTCATGCATTTATGTTACTTGCCTAGCTGGCCTGTAAACATCTGAACTTAGTTTAAGGTAAAGGAATCATTCCTCATAGATGGAATTTCTCTTATTAGAGGGAGGTACTTTGACGGGATATTCCAAGGATATCCCGTCACTGCTTTGGTTTTACTTCTCTTGGCTTGATGGCTTTCTTACATAAACTTTTTCATGTATATACCATGGTTTACAGATTTTGTGTAACTATAGAATTTTTTGTTTTACATTAAAAGCCTGCTTACTATTTTTTAAAAATATGTTTTTATTGATTTTTTTCAAGGAAGAAAGGAAGAGGGAGAGAGAGATAGAAACATTGATCAGAAAGAAACATCAACTGGCTGTTCCCTGCACGCCCTACTGGGGATTGAGCCAGCAACCCAGGCATGTGCCCTGACCAGGAATCGAACAGGTGACCTCTTGGTGCATGGGGCAACATGCAATCCACTGAGCCATTCCAGCTGGGCTAACAATAAATATTAAATCATAAGTGACTGATGTAAAAACTTTTAAAAAGAAATTAGTATCAAAGAACACTACAGTAAGAAACACAAAAAAATAACAATCTGGCAAGGATGCTTTACCTTATGTGCATCGATTAGAACAATGCCTCCTTTCTCAAGTGGCTCCTTTGTCCCCAATAATAATTTTCCATCAAAATATCCCACCGCAAATGGTCTGTCTTCACTGAACCAAGCAATGCAAGTTACAGACACTAACATGATAAGAATAATAGAAAAAGAAAATAAAAGAGAGTGATTCATTTGTCATTATCTAACTTAAAAGGACAAAAGACTCTGCAAAAAATATAACTTCCTGCAAAATTGTAAGTAGGTTTCCAGACATCTCTGTAATGAATTTAGATAAAATGTAGGCTTATTGCAAGGATTCCATGTAACCCACTTCACAAGGGTTATTTACAAGTGACAAGGACTACCTCATTTAAAATATATACAGGGTGTCCCCAAAAATGCATATACATTTTAACAGCTGATAGCTCAATTGATGTTTCTTTCTTTTCAGATTTAACCCATTGGAATTAATAATGGTATTCAAATGTGTATACATTTGGGGGACATCCTGTATATGTATTTTAGTATTTTGATTATAGTTTACATTCAGTATTATTTTGTATTAGTTTCAGGTGTATGGAATACCTCATTTTTTAAATCTGCCATTATTTTCAGGTGGTTATTGAAAAAGACAAGTATTGAATTCCCATGCTGATTTTAAGTGATTATACCAAGTTCTTTCCTTTTGGACCAGAATCTGCCATGAAACTGAGAAGTGAAATAGCCAAAGTCATAGAAAGAAAATTCCTTGTCCCTTCTTTTGCTTAATATACCCTTCTCAGCATTTTCCACATCCTATCAAGCAGATTCTGTTCCAATAAGGCATACTCATATTTGCTTCTTTAAGTATATATAACACTGGATACTTACAGAAAAAAGTAAAAAACAGTATTTATTTGTGAGTAGAATGGGGACATGGGAACTAAGCAGATGAGAGAAAAACTTTTTGTTGTATACCTTTTTAAGTTTAAAAAATTTTAAACCCTATAAATGTATTTAAAAAATACTTTAAAAAAATCCCTGAATTGTTCTATTCTGTAAACAGAGTACCACTGAAAAGTAGGACTGTGAACTTTGAAAGAGCCCACTGCTGCAAACAACTAACAAAAACTATCTAGTAATACCTATGTACCCAAAGGGAACAAAGTGAGAAAATAAATGAAAGTAGACTTCCTACTATCTCTTGAAAGACTAGGAACTACCCTCTCCTCTTCTTTCCCCCAGTTCCTCAATTTCACTCATTTGTTAACAATTTCATCTCTACCAATGATTATCTCTTTTTTCTTGGGCATTCCTAACTTTCAAAGAAGACTTAGAGACTGTTGTAAGTGTTCAGATACACAAAAGATGAATGACTAATATATCACTATTAGATCTCTTTTGGCATAGAGACCTGTGGTATGGGCTGGAAGGGAAGTATCTTTCAACTTAGTGACTAATTAGAATAAAACACCAATTGGACAATTCAGAAAACAAAGCCAAAAGTAATATTCACTCAGCATTTTTAAAAGCAAGTTCCCCCAAAAAACCACATAGTTTATTTGATTAGGGAAAATCACTTTCCCAACTAGACACAAATCTGGTCATTTACCATCCTTTCGATAGCAATGCTCCAATTCTTGACGGTGCATGGTGGACACATCAACAACTTCAATCAATCCTAGAGATCCATCCATCCGCCCCACCAACAATAATTCTGGAGACTCTCCTGACCAGGCTGTAGCTGGACCCTCCTCTGGCCAAGCGAGGGAAGATACCCAATGGGGCTGAATGTCTACTAATCCTTTTCCTCCTAAAGAGAAAGAAAATGTTAACTGCTTATTACTTAATTCTTACAAACAATAACAAGAACAAAAATAAATGCTACTTAATTCTAACATAGCTCAAAGCAGTCCCCATTTTCAAAATAGCCTACCAATGAATATTAGACAAGATCCTTCATTTATATAAAACCTAGATTAAGACATTAATAGGCTTTTCTAGAACTATAAATGGAACAAGAATGGTAACTTTGTAGAAAAAAGAGTAAAGGAAAATAGTGTACAAATGTTAATCACTTATATCCTTTCCTAATAATTTCTAAAAAACAAATTAACATAAGAAATTCACCTACAATAAGGCTAGCTAGTCCTTCACATATGTGAAATAGAATAGCCTTTCCTCAAATGTGCAAAAATGAACAAAATACTGATAAGCCCAAGATTACATTATTTTGTTGTTGTTTAGGATTACATTATTTATTTTTACTTTCAAGAGAGGTATTATTAAAAATTGACAAGAATTTTTACCAGTGAAAGACATAATAAAAATATTTTTAAGTGTTTTAAAAGAATACATAGCTGAAAAGTCAGTGACCACTACTCCTCAAATCCTACTCTGAATATTTAGTGGTACATGAAAAGAATTTTTAGTTTACAGCTACTGGATTAGTTGAAACTCCAAGAAAGGAAAATCAGGAAATGAACACTTCCTCTTTAATTTAAACCACATTATACACAAATTTTCACAGTTGATTAACAGACTGTGAGTTTCAAGGTAAAGGGAAGCCATTGCTTGGACTCAACAGTGCCTTTAGTATTTACATGACTTACCATTAACTTGCCAGATATTCACCATCTTTTCCAAAGCGCCAGCTAGATATTTGCCACTGATACTCCAGGAAACAGGCAAGAAACTTGGATCACTGGGTGATCCCAGGCTTTCCTCAGCATCCCCTTCCCTAGAAAATAATAGACAAGTATGAAATTTTAATCCCCATCATCCAAAAGTAAACTAAACCTTGAATCTTAAAGTAAGGGCTTTATGTAGACCTCAGTACATAATAGCAGAGCCTTAACATTTCAAAAACTTGGCCAGCAGGATTTGACAATCACATATTCTAGTGTTTGTCATAATGTCAAAAAAAGAATTATAAAAGAGTGATGCTTAGATCATACACCATTTAATATAGAACATCATTTGTCAATAAAGGCACACTAATTCTGTATGGGTTGTAAATGGTTTCTATTCAGAACACACTGAGTCTTGTTTGCCTGATCTCTAGGTAAATTAACAGAAAAGAAACACCTACTATAGTTAGCTACATTCTACTACAAAAGAAATATCATTACTCTAATTCCTAAATAATCCTTAAAGAATGTTGGAATATTAGCCTACTGTTTTACAGAAATGAACATTTATTTGTAAGATAATAGATTTTGATTTAATTCTGAGTAATTCCAGATATTGGCAGTTAATAATTTTACTTGCCAAATACTATCCCATATAAAAGCCTACTAATATGCTAAGTGTCCAGTCATCTGGTTGTCCATTCAACCAATCAAAACATAACATGCTAATGATATGTTAAGGCCGCTCAACCGCTCACCATGATGTGCACTGACACCAAGGGGCAGACAGTCGACCGGTCAACCAGTCGCTATGACGTGCACTGACCACTAGGGGGAAGACGCTCCAACCGGTAGGTGAGCTTGCTGCTGGGGTCCGGCAGATCGGGACTGAGCTAGACGGGCCAGACATGCCCTGCAGCCCTCCCGTGGTCCCTCCCCAGATGGCCAACCTCCCACGCCCTGATTGTGCACCAGTGGGGGTCCCTCGGCCTGGCCTGCGCCCTCTTGCAATCTGGGACCCCTCAGGGGGTATCAGAGAGCCAGTTTTGGCCCAATCCCGCAGGCCAGGCTGAGGGTACCCCACTGGTGCATGAATTCGTGCACCGGGCCTCTAGTTCTGAATATTTAAAAACACACATTGGGGATATAGTAAGACTATTCTAAAAAAACTGCAAAAAATTTTAGTGACAGTTTGATTAGATAAACACAACCAAAATACAGCATGTTTAGAATTCTCTTACTTTAGATGTTGCACAAGAAAGGTCATGTTAGCACTCACAATCTGTTGAACACACAGGTCTGTTGCAGTGAATACTGCTTCTTGGTAACATTCCACACCCGGATGGTGCCATCATTGCCACTTGTAGCCAAGAGTCCTTTTTTATTACACCAAACACACGTCATTACCTAGAAAAGGTGAAAATGTCCAGCAATATTTGAGCAAGTTTTAATCCAAATGATTCTGTCATTTGAAAAAGTTCTATCAAATTAAAAAAAAATCTATCATGAAATTGTAAAAGAAAGTATCCATGTTATAATGCAATAGGCATGGTCTCATTCTTTTCTAATTAGCTTATGAATACACACCTATTTAAAGTATAGCTTTAAAGTACTATGCACCAAATCATTTGTTATCTGAAACCTGTTGAAATCTTTATTAAACATGTTTATTTAATTTAAAAACACGTCTATTTAATTCAATGAAGCATAAATACTGCAACATATTTGTATGTTTTATCAAATAACACATACTAAGAAGTCATTTCTTAAAATATATTTTTTTATTGATTTCAGAGAGGAAGGGAGGAGAGAGAAATAAAAACATCAATGATGAGAGAGAATCATTGATCTGTGCCCTCCTGCATGCCCTGTACTGGGGATTGAGCCTACAACCCAGGTATGTGCCCTGACCAGGAATTGAACCAGAACCTCCTGGTACACAGATTGATTCTCAATCACTGAACCACACCAGCCAGGCAAGAAGTGATTTTAAAATTAGTGAACAGAAGCCAGTCTTCATTTCCTAAACTGCCCTTGTCACTGCTCAAAGGCCCAGTGGGTTATATTGAAACAGTGAGGCCAATGTCTTTTCCTCTTGCATGTATAAGCCTTAATCTCTTATGAGGCTATTTCTTTGGTTTTCTTCTTATCCACCATCTGATTTTCCTGTTTGTATAATATTATATCAAACCAACATACAGAGAGAGTTGGTAACTACCAGATAAATATTGATAATTTTGTGTGTGTGGTGCGGGGGCGGGGGACGGGGGGAAGAAGAGATGTATAAACTTTGAGCTCTTTGAGAAGGGCAGAAACTATTTTATCTTACATAAAGCAATCAGCACACTTGGGACTCAAAATACATACTCTGTTCTGATGAGCCTCCAACTTGATAAAGGAACATTTTCTGAGATCTCCTCCCATATCAGCAAGTGTTTGTGGAGTAGTTTGGTTGTCACGGTCGTGTGCAGCAAGAGTGCGTACAAGCTGTTGAGCAGCCCATTGCCTATGCTGTGAGGACAGCCTGGAGGACAGGCAGCAAGCTGCCAGGGCATTAGCCAGCTCCAGAGGGCCTACAGCAGAAGGATCATAGGAAGGATGGACATACAATTGAGCAGTTAAACCTGCTTAAACAAAACAATGAAATGATACCCCGGTGAGAGCTGGTGGTAGTGAACAAACAAAAATGGGTTAACCCATATCTTTTAATAACTAGCACTTTTGCAAGCAATCATTTCACTAACTAATGCATACAAGAAATAATAAACATTTATCTCATCAAACTCTATAAGAAATCTGATTCACTGAAAATGTACATTTATATTCATCAATCAATAAATAGTCTTTATTCTAAAGACACACAGACTAAGAATGCAGCAAAAATAATTTTAAGGCTAGGGCAAAGGCAGCATGCCCTAAAAAATAAGAATTCGGCCTTTGCTGCTCAAAAGTGACCTTAACAGAGTCAAGGGACTGGATTGAGATCCTAAGGCCCATTTCTCTTGACCACATGGTCTTTATAAAAAGAAAGGTATACAGCAGTGATTAAGTACTCCTTTCAAAGCGTTACCGTCCTAAGACAGAGAAAAACAGTACTGCCATTATCTAAATTTTATTAAGAAAACCTATCAGGGTTATCATCTATGGCAGTGATTTTTCAACCAGTGTGTCATGACACACTGGTGTGCTGCAAGAATTTTTATAACATGCAATACCTGACTATTTAGTCAGGGGCACTGACCTCTTTTCCCTTAGTCAAATAAAAAGAATGACAACAGCCCACACAATAGCTGTTCCATGTGAATGAATCAAAATTATATCTATTATTTTTGTCAGATCAGCAAAAAACATATTTTTTGGTGTGCCACAGAATTTTAGTAATTAGTTGGTGCATGCCATAAGATGAAAAAGGTTGAAAATCACTGATCTATGTTGACTGAAACCATAATCTAATAAAAATAATCTAATCAAACAAGACTAATTTGGTATGTTTTCTAGTATTTATTTTCATGCACATTGAAAAAGTATTCATGTACTTTTATGATCTAAACTTAAGTATACATGTTATGTAATTCACCATATAGAGCAATGAAAAACTCATTTTTAAAAAACATTAATCAAACTGATTAGATCATACAAATCAATTAGAAGATTGCATAAATTAAATAGTATGAAAGTTACCTTTCTTTTCAACTTCTGACTTATCATAGTTAGGTCTCAGTTTGGCCCCCTTGTCTGCTAGTAATGCCACAAGGGCCTGAGTTACAACAAAGTTTGGGGAGGTCACAAGCTTATTTTCTTCAGCAATTCCTCGGAGAAAGCTGGGTAGAAACTTTCGCTGAATTGGATCATCAACTGTAGTTAGATTTACACCTGTTGCAGCAGAAATCAAGTTCTGAAGAGGCAATTGGAACAAATAGGTTTAATTTTTACATATAACTTTGGAACAAAGATTTTATCTCAAAAGGCTCTTTTAAGAATCAGTTAGAAATAAGCAAAGCAACTAGAAAAGCACTGGAAACTAGCTTACCTGTGTACACAACTGCACTAGGAGTTTTGCAGCACTAGGTGTGTTTGATGCCAGACATCCCACTGCTGTGCTCAGATAGGCCAGGCAAGAGATGGGTTTGTTGGCTTTGCTGTGCCCACCTCGTGAGCGTTCTGTGGTGCTTCCCATGGCAGAAGGGCTGGTAGAGAGGCCAGCTCTCCCTGCTGCAGCCAAGCACATTAATCGAACCAGCGTTCGGATATCTGTAAGCCCCAGAGATTCAAGACCAGCAGCCAGGCTACAACTGGAACCACTGTCAGGAAAGAAAAACACTTCAGATGGATAAAGATAGAAGTTTTCTTAAGGGACTGTTTGGAGTCCTACATATCATCCATAGTACAAAAAACAAAATTAAAGGCATGCTGCACTATCACTAATCATACATTTCTTAAGAGATGTCCAAAAATATTACGTATGCTAGAAACTGTTACTGAAGCTTAAAAAAAATACATTGATGTATACTTGAAGAATAACTGAATTACTAAAGTATAACATACAGGAATGTTCACAAATCATGAATTTTCACAAACTGAACAAACACATGCAACTTCCAGATCAAGAAGAGAACATTGCCAGGTCCTCAGAAGCATACTTGGGCCCTTCTCAGTCACTGGGCCCCCTAAAGTAACCACTATCCTCACTTCTAAAGCCATAAATCAGTCAGACTTGTTTTTGAGCTTTGTATAACTAAAATAATAAAGTATTCTTTTGTGTCTGGCTTCTTTTGTACAACACTACTTGTAACAGATTCATCCATGTTGTTACATCACAGAAGTGGTTATTCATTTTCATTGACATATAAATAAAATGTACCGCAACTAATTTATCCATACAGATAGTAATCAGGTGATTTCCAGCACAGTGCTATTATGATAGTGCTGCTGTGTTTGTTCTTGCTTATGTCTTTGGTGTACATATGTCAGCATTTCTGTTGGATGTATACCCAGAAGTGAATGTCTGGGTCATGGAATGTGTTAATATTCACCTTCAGTTGGTACTGTACCATCAGACAGTTTTTCAAAGTAGTTGTACCAATTTATTTCCTCACCAGCAGTGTATAAGAGCATTAAGTGTTCCACATCCTCATACTCACCTTGTTCCCTCAGTGTTTTAAAGTTTAGTCAGTTTGGTGGGTATGTAGTAGTATCTCATTGGTTTTCATTTTTCTGAAAACTAATGAGGTTGAACAATTCATCTTTCATGTTCATTGGCCATTTGGAGACCCTCTTTTGTATTATTTGGTATTTTGCCCATTTTGGGGGTAAGTCTTCATCTTATTGATTTACAGGAATTCTTTATATATTCTGTTGGTTATATGCATTGCTAATATCTTCTCCCATTTAGTGACTTTTTAAAAAACTTTCTGACTTTTGCTGAACAGAAGTTCTTTTTTAATGCAGTCCAATATATCAATCTTTTTCTTTATGGTGAATGTCTTTTGTGACTTGCTTAAGAAATCTCTGCCTGTCCCAAAATCAAGAATAAGTTCTTCCTCTGTTACCTTATAGAACTATTGATTTACATTTTACATTTAGATGGAAGAATCACTTGGAAATATTTGTTTTATAGTATGAGTAAACCATCTGACTTAGCCCAGGTTATTGAAAAGACCATCCTTTCCTCATTGCTCTGCAGTATAAACACTGTAATAAATCAATCCATAAATCAAGTGTTTATATATTTGGGTCAGATTCTGAACTCTTCTCTAGCACTGTCCAAATTGTCTATTCTTAAGCCAATACCACATAGTCTTATCTAAATTTTATTTTGAGTTTTTTTCAGGGTCCGTCTATCTTCAATGACAGTCAAATACCCTAGCTTAACCATTTCTTAAATGGATGACTTTCAGGTACTCTTTGGCTCTGTTCCCTTTTTTAACATTATACTCCATAGTATGAATATGGCAAATCTTCATGATGGAATCTGCAGGTTGACTTAGCTACAGAGTTGATTAATTCTGCAGAAAAACTCATTTGATCTTTTATTTCTACCTTGTACCAAATGGATCAACAGTCTGAGTTTCCCATTTCAGATAATAAAATGTTTGCAGTTGACTCAGTTATTATAATGGCATTATTTTCTACTTAAGAAGTGCCAAGTATTAACTGAATGACTGAATGAATAAATAGCAATGATTACTTTGTCCAACTTGTGTCATTTAATAGTAGATATTAAGTTTCTAAAAATTCTATCTCATTCTCCCAACAATAGCAGACTCCAGTCTAACATATTCTTGAAGCTAACTTAGCATAACCTGACACAAACTAACACCTACCTGACTGAGAGAAGAGACAGCGCTCTCATGACCATGGTTCTGGACAGAAGTACCTGAGCAGCAGCAGTCACTCTCCTTAAAGCCACCACTCGGTCGTGAGGGTTTGCTAAGGCAGCTGCCTGCTCACCTAATGTTATTCTCCCAGAGGAACTCTTTTCTACCGAGCCATGGCAACCTGAAAAACAAGATTTTGTTTAGTTCTCAACATGGTAAGAAAAAAGTATCTGGACTACTGCAAATTTTCTAGGTTCCAGGTTGCAAGGAAATACAGAAAACGAAAGTGTTTTGCTCATCTGGAACTTTGTTAATCAGAAAAGTCCTTGGGAGAAATAGATATTTCTAAATCAATAATCTATCCTATATAATAAAGAGGTAATATGCAAATTGACCAACACTCCAACACACAAGATGGCTGCCTCCATGTGGTCAAAGATGGCCACCACAAGATGGCCCGCAGAGGAGGGCAGTTGTGGGCGATCAGGCCTGCAGGGGAGGGAAGTTGGGGGGACCAGGCCTGCAGGGGAGGGCAGTTAGGGGCAACCAGGCCAGCAGGGGAGGGCAGTTAGGAGGGACTGGACCAGCAGGGGCAGGCAGCGGGGGTCAACCAGGCCTGTAGGCTTAACTAGCTTGGTCTTGGAACCAATTAAACTTGTAAGTCAAGGCCCCACTGTGTGTGTGTGTGTGTGTGTGTGTGTGTGTGTGTGTATGCCTAAGCAACCATTACAGCTGGAATGACCAGTTGACCAGTCGCTATGACGTGCTCTGACCACCAAGGGGCAGATGCTCAATGCAGAAGCTGCCCCCTGGTGGTCAGTGTGCTTCCACAGCCAACCTCCCATAGCCAGCCAACCTCCCCTGGTCCCCTGTCCCCTCCCCGGCCGGCCGGCCTGCCAACAACTCGTGGCTCTCCCTGGCCAGCAGGCCCTTATTGGGACTGGATGAGACAGCCCCGATCAGCCCTGATTGCAAGCAAGGCCTGGGGACCCCACCTGGGCACAAATTTGTGCACCAGGCCTCTAGTCTATTGTAAAAGAAACATGCTTCTTAGAATATTTTGGTTTTATTTTGCTCATGTATCACATCTACTGATATTAACAAATACAGAAAAGACATGGTTTTAAAAGCATGCTTTTTACACATAAAGCGTCATCAATACTGTTCCAATTCTTTATTCTGTATTCCCTATAGCAAAGTTACCACACCCTCGCACCTAAATAAAAAAAAGTTGGCAAAATAGTTTCTAATCAGTTCCAGGATTCTCTTATCACAGAGTTTTTAAAAAAATCTTATATTTTATCAATTTTTTAACACTTCACTATTTCATAAAAACCACAAACATCAAACCTTAATATTGTATAATACCTTCAAAATATGTTAAAACAACTGGCTCAAAACACTTGATGGGGTGAGAAAATGTTGAATCCTTATTCTTATTATTTACCTTTACCGTCTTATTATTTATCTAAAAAATAAATAAATATAGACTCTATGAAATCCATGCCAATTAGCATGTCAATTTACCTATTTGCATCAGAGTCTCTTCCATACTGTTGGTGGCTGTAACCATTGCTACTGATGCTCCCAATGGATCACTGTCAGGGAACTGAACTGGTTCTGGTACAATACGTCGATCATTTAAACCAAGTGGTCCAGCAAGTAATTCAAATTCTTCTTCACCCGTTAGCTTTTCATCTTCATCAACATCCAACATGTCCCAGTCTTCTGGAATTTAAATAAACATATGTATAGTATGTGAATATAAACATGATATGACTCTGCTAGCAATTGTTATTGTAAGATATGTCTAAGATGCAGATGAACTAAAAGTCCAGTGCCCACAAAATGTACTATGGCACCATCTTCTGGTGAGCTGACAAACTGCTCTCCTAAGGTATAGGGAGACTAGATGGGAAAGGCAGTCAAAGCAGTCAAATCCATTTATTTTTTTTCCCCTTAATTCTTTATTGTTAAAAGTATTACAATAAGTCTCCTTTTTTCCCCATTGACTTCTCCCCAGCCAAGGCAATAGCAAATGTTACAGCTGGTAAGGAAGGTTTCAACTAATAAAAAAATATTGTTATAGGATCAACAAAGAGTTCTTAACCCTGTCCATAATCATTAGGAAATAATTGTTTCAAGTAAATGAATGCTCTAGATAAACTGATGCTTGCTTCAATTTTTTTTTTTTTACTTTCCTCAACAAGGATATTGAACATGTATATACACTTCTTCTACTTTGAAAACAAATGCCACACAGAAATTCACATTTTGCGGTAAAACTAGTATTTCAACCAGGTTGTTTTCCTTTAACTTTTTAAAACTAGGCCTGATGCTATCAAACTATCTTGAGCTTTTTAGGGACAATTTAAGTTAACATGTACATAAATACAAACACATGAAGGTAAATTTAAGTAACCAGATGTTAAGCAGAAGGTATACATAAAAATACATGTAAAATAAAGAAGCTCTCAAAACAACTACCTTCATATACACTGTCCTGCTTGCCAATTAGATCTGGAGCTTGTCCCTTGTACCTGCACCAAATATGAAGAACAGTGTGTTTTTACATAAAACAGTTAGTACCCAAAAATGCAAATTAAGTCATTAGAACATTTTAAAAGGTCATTAATAAACCAACACAAAATAAAGAAGTGTATTTCATGTTATGGGCTAATGTAATAAAAATCATTGATATATATATGTACTATGTCCTAACCGGTTTGGCTCAGTGGAATATATTTTGTTGATTTTAGAGAGAAGGGAGAGGGAGAGAGAGAGAAACATCAATGATGAGAGAGAATCATTGACCAGCTGCCTCCTGCACACCCCCCACTGGGGAGCGCCCGCAACCAAGGAACATGCCCTTGGCCGGAACCGAACCTAGGACCCTTTAGTCCACAGGCTGACGCTTTATCCACTGAGCCAGCCCGGTTAGGGCAATAATAATTTTTTTTTTTTTAAAACCACTGATATATAGGTAGTACACACTTACTTACAAAATCAGTGACTATTTCAATAATTACTGGGGATATTTCCAGGTCACCTACAACTTTTTAAATCAAAACCTCTTCCAGAATACATTATAGATTTTAATAGTCAAAAACCCTACTCACTAGAGGTTAATTGCTATTCAAGGATATAAAGAGATAATATTTTCATGGAAGCTCATTTAATATGAACAATCTTCTTTTCATGAAGGAAAAGATCTTAAGATATCCAAAAATATAGTGAAAAATATCAATTAAAAAAACTGACCGTAAGCTTCCAAAAGGTTAAGGCAAGGATCCTACCCACAATTTGTCAACAAGTCAAAGGTAACATGAACGCCAGTGAAGGACCTGCTGATAAACCACTGTTCCTGGACTACAGGTCCCCAGCTCTGTCAGGAACATGAATTCTTCAACCTCCACCATCCTTCCTGCTCCCAATCCAGCAATCACAGGACTTTAGGAAATGTTAAAAAGTAACTCCTAACATGAAAAAAGCTACTATTCCCATGTCTTTAATGAGAGAGACTATCATTCAGGGGGACTGGATCTCCATATAATTTCAAGGTACCTTTCAGAACTTGTGGTCTTGGATTTGGTCTTCAGGGCTAAGTACTTTTCCCTGCAGCTGCCACAGAGCAGGTAGTATGGATTTCCGCTCCCACATTCACCACCAAACCAGCCATCAACATAGGAGCCATTGCTGCGGTAGCCCTGGCGGTTTGCACTGCGCCCACAGCCTGGGTGATTTCTCTTCATGTGCTGATTGAAGCTGACAACACTGCATTCACACAGTTCACACACCACCACTTCTTCCCTGTCTTCAGACTCACAAACATGCTGCACAAATGATTACATATCAAATTATTAGTCAATTTAACATAAAATTAAGAAGAGGTCAACAGATTATTGACATTAAGTTAACTATTTTATTTACTTATGCTGGAATATTTGCAATACGTTCATTAATGCTATATAAGAAATTTCTTTCAAATCCAAATTCACATCATACAATCTTGAAGTGTTTTTTTTTTGCCATTCCTCTAATAAAAGTAACTGACTATCCTACTGAAAAGAGAGTTAATAAAAATGACCATCTGCCCCAGCTCAAATGATTTTTTTTAAATCCCTCTAATGAAAATTACTTTCTTTAATCTAGTCATAACATGCATATCTATTTTCTGAATTTCTAAGAAGTTATTAGGATTCATTTATCTTATTAACCTAACAGGGTAGATCAGCGGTTCTCAACCTGTGGGTCGCAACCCCTTTGGAGGTCAGAAAAGTCCTTGGGAGAAATAGGGGTCGCCTAAGACCATCAGAAAACACATATATAATTACATATTGTTTTTGTGATTAATCACTATGCTTTAATTATGTTCAATTTGCATATCAGATATTTATATTATGATTCATAACAGTAGCAAAATGACAGTTATGAAGTAGCAACGAAAATAATTTTATGGTTGGGGGTCACCACAACTTGAGGAAGTGTATTAAGGGGTCACAGCATTAGGAAGGTTGAGAACCACTGTGGTAGATGCTCTTTCCTGTAGGACTTACACCTGTGAACTTTTCAGTTTCACTGCTATAAAAGCATAATGTAAACATACAAACCCACCACGTACCCTGACCCTGGATAGAGGTATTTATAAGATCTAGGTGGCACTGGTTCCTAGAATGAGGCATTAACAGTGATTAAATGAAACCTGAAGGAGAAGAGCATGCATTCAGATAGCAAAGTGAAAACAGCAGCCATGTTATATACCCAGCAGTCAACTGAGACCTGATGCCTGTTTTGTAATCTATCTTTGATATTAAATTCAAATATTACGATAATACAGCTCTATTCATCTAGTCTAGAGAGAGAAGCAATAAAATCGCACAGAAATAGCAAAAAGAGAGACTTTTTCTTATTAGTTTGCAAGTATGAAAGTAATATTAACCATTAGAGCCCCAAACTTTAGGATGAGATGTAAAACTTTTCCGTGTTACAACTCTACGCAAGGCTGTTATTAGTAAGCTGCATAAACAAGAGGGCAGGAAAATAAGTCAGAGCAGCCCCCGCTGCAGTCACACACACCCAGGTAGGCCAATCCAGTACCTCTGGGATCCACATTCCCAGAATATCATTTTCACTGGTCAGGTCTTGTCCAAACATTGCTTCCATTGCTTCATCATCAAGATCAATTTCCAATTCCTCATCTAAATTAAAGTCATACAATGCCCCTGGGTCTTGCTGCAAAGATATTCCTTCTCTCCGACTTTGATTCCTGTGGGCCTGCACAGAGCGGTATAACCCCGCTCAGAACAAAACAAAAAAGGTATTTTATTTGCATGTATAAAATAATTCTGAATATTGTGCCAATTCTTAATTGCCATGCATGCAGGTGAGAGCCTATCTCAGCTGACTTATTGGATTCCAGACCATAAACATAAAATTATACCTATCAATTTTGCTTCCTCTTCTGTAAAATGAGGACAACAGCACTCACGCCTGGCAGGGCTCTTGATAGGTTTAAATAAGATAATCCGTGTAAAATACTTCATGACGTTTGTTAAATAAAAAACACCCAAGAATGTGGGCTGTTATTGTTCCTTTAGGTTTATTTTTTTACATCGGTCTCTTCATTATATTGTATATTAACTATACATCCTATATTTTTTAGAACTTCCTTCTGTTCCCATAAATCATGGAATCACTATATTTTAATATTTCAAGGATCAAACTCTGTTTTGACAAATTATGTACCTCATTATTTAATTTGGAAAATAGGTTCTCTATAACTTACCCTCCAGAACACAATCCTAGAAGTATTTTTTAATTTAATGAGGAAATCTATTTTTGCTTATCTAGGGTCTTACCTAGTAATGAAGCCCTAAGGTCCACAGAGTACATCAGAAAAGCCAGTGCCTACTTCTTTGGTACTGTGTACTTTTTCAGCTCGTTCTCACTATTAATATTAAATTTTAAATGTGCATCTTCACTTCTTAAATTGTAAGTTGCTAAACCACAGAGAGCATTTATGAAATTTCTCAGTGTCTAAAAGTAACCAGTCCTTCTGCACCCTCAGGGAACTTAAAAATAAATCTATGAATGTATACTGTGGTTTCAATTTTTGGAAACTATGTAAATACACTGAAAATAATATGAAAATAGTCACTGTTAATGTGGAGGAACTGAGTACTTAGTATCATTAGTTTACATTGCCTGTACCGTTCCTTTTACATTTACTTTAAAATATAAAAGCAAGCTATATAATATTATAACCAAGAGAAGGATGTGAAACATGTAATTACCTGCTCTTGCTAGCAATGTGCGAGCAGCTAAATCAAACTTGTGCCGTCGTGTTACTGCTGAACGACCCCTAGTTGGTGGTCCACTACCAGAAGCTGCATTCTCTGTATGATCCAGATTATCAGGGCTGTAAGTGTAAGTTTGAAAGCAACATGGATTTTTAAAAATGATCATTAATAGAAAGCAAAGGTGCGTGCTTGCTTGTGAGGGTACTTTTTTCTCCAAATATTACCGAGAATAAAATATAGTTATAAAACTTTGAAACATATCTTTTGTCCCTGGTAAAGATCCTAAGTTTTAAATGTGTCACATTGCCATGAGCAATAATTTTATATGATTTTGAATTATGCCAACAATGAAATGATGCTTAATGCATGTTCAAATTGAAACGAGGTCAATGGCCTTAACTAAATTCTAAATACTTAAAAATTAAAGTGATTGTGCATTCTTGCATAAGAGAAACAAATATTTCAAAATAAATTACAAAAATATTCACTAATCTTGTCAGAAAGGTCTGTATATTACATAAGGTGCAAACCATGGTAACCATATGATTTCATGAGCTAAAATGAAAAGTTAAGATTTAAAGTCATAAGTGATGAAGGAGGAAGATTTTTAGGAAGAACTGTAAAATATATTATAGATCATTTTGGGCTAGGTATTATCACAAATTTTAAAATGGGTATATTGTACAGATATTAGAAACTAAGGAATAAAAATATAAATCTATTTTAAGAGTTAAAAAAGCTTAAAAGTCCATTTCCATCAAATGCATTAATTAAATCAATTGCTAATATTAAAATGGACATTGTATTTCATATCACCTATATGAAAGAAAATTATTTTTCAGTTTCCTCTTTTCAGATCAATTTTATATAAATTTTTTTCCTTCTTTCCCTGAAAACATCCCTTCAAGATAAAATGGTTATGTCATTCTTACCCTTCATAGAAACATTAACTTAAAACTAAAATGTCCATCTTTTCATATATGTCTATCACCTGTACATACCATTAAAAGCTCCTATAAAAGGGAAACAAATGGGGCTTTTGGGGGTACCATTTATAACACACTGAACAGAAATATGGAGGATGGGAATTTCACCTTTCACTAAAGCCTTCCTCCATTTCAGCAGCATCAGCCGATGGTATGTCTCCTGGTGACTGCAAATAACAGGGATCATTTGATTTCCCAGCACTGCCTAGAAGTGCTGCTCCATGCCTTGAGTCTGCTGTGCTGCCTGACTGAGGCTCCTCCTCATCCTCATGCCCAGGGTGCTCTATCATCCACATGGCAAGGACAGTGATGTTCTGGGCATCAGCCTCCCCTCGAGCACCTGAACAGGGGGAAAAACAAGTCTGATACTGACTTTGGGCAAAATAGTTATTCATGCTAGTGTCTGTTATGATGTCACTGTAACTAAACCTGATGTTAAAAATCTTACCAAGTTTTATGGCCTCTTAAAAAAATATTGCCCTTAATAAGGTTAAGTTTCTCATATCTGTATATACTGACATATAAAAACTTATTCTACCTGTGGCTTCCATGGCTTTGGCAATCTGTCGGAGGGAGAACCCCATTTCCAACAAGGGTACTGCAATTGCTGGAGGAGGAGGAGAAGTTGAAAGTCTACTGCTTGGGTCTGACAAGGCTGAGACAAAAGAAAGAGAAGTAAAGACCTAAATATCACTATATAACATGAATAAAGTCTTCTCCGTGTAACTATAAGTTTCTTAATGTAGTTCAAATTCAACGAAAATTTACTCTAGCAAGAATTCATTAAATGTTTAACTATGATTAAACCTGTTATAGATTATGGTTTTTCATAAAGATAAACCTGCTAATACAAAATAAAACTACTGAAATAATGTAAGACATTTTATTTTGAAATAGTTACCTACTTACAAAAAATTTCATACTTAACAGACATTTGCAAGAATGCACAATGGATTCTTTCACCCCTGAACCATCTGAGACTTTTTTTCAGACAATCTTCCCTGAATACGCTAATATGTACCTCCTTCCAAATAAGGACATTCTCCTGCATAACCACAACACAATCATCAAAGTCAGGAACTTAAGAATATTATCACCTATTCTATATCTCATTCCAGTTTCACCAAAAATCTAGGTAATGTTCTTCACAGCAAAGGATCCACTTTAGGATCCCCTTTGCATTTATTTAGTTTTCATGTTTCTCTTCAGTATCCTTCAATCACTTAGGTACTTTAAAGATTATAGGCCAGGTATGTGGTATAATGCCTGTCAATCTAGAATTCTACACCAGTAAAAATATTTTTCAAAATTAAGGTGAAATAAACTCTTTCAGACATACAAGAGACAAAATAATTCATCACCAGCAAATCGCTACAAGGAAGTCTTTCAAGCAGAAAGAAATGACACCAGACGGAAATCTGGATCTACATAAAGGAATAAAGAATATCAGAACTGGTAAATATGTGAGTAAATATAATCCTATCTACACTAATAAAAGAGAAGCATGGTAACTGGCGTACAACCGCTACACTTTTCATTGGCTAATCAGCGAGATATGCAAATTAACTGTCAGCCAAGATGGCGGCCGGCAGCCAGGCAGTTTGAAACTAACACGAGGCTTGCTTGCTTCAGTGATGGAGGACTCCAACGTTCCCCGCCTGCGGCTGCAGGCCTCTGAGCCGGCAATTTCAGAAACTGTAACAAATACCACCGGACATCAGCCAGCAGATTCGCAACATTGTATGCAAAGGCCAGAAACCTACTTTCAGCAGCGGAGGCCTAAGAGCTGGAGCCAAGCCTCAAGCTAAAGCTGGCCCAGAATAAAAAAAAAAAAGGAAAAAAGGAGCTGTTGGGAGCTTCAGTCATCCCCAGCCTGAAAACAGCCCTCAAGCTCTTCACCCAGACTGGCCAGGCACCCCAGTGTAGACCCCCACCCTGAAGGTGGTGGATCAGCTGCAAACAGCCATCATCCCCTGATCCAGGCTGGCCAGGCACCTCAGGGCGGACCCCCACCCTGATCCACATTGACTTAGTTGTTTTTTTAACAGTGTTAATACCCGTTCTATGGAAGTGAGATTATAAAGGTGTATGCATTTTTTTTTTATAGTGATAAAGGCCAGAGAGTAAAGTGTCTAGCAGATACACACCCATGTCTTTAGTCCAAGGCCTCGTGCTCCTCAGGACACATAAGGGTTTAGTGCCAAGGAATAGCCTCATGTTTTCAAGTACAGCAGTTTCAATTTTTCATTATGTTGATAAGATGCTGTAGGAACGTAACTCCTGTTTATATCAGCCTATGGTAAAATTGGTTTTGTTCATCGTTTTGCTTAAAGTCACAGAACCTATTGACAATGTTAAGTGAGGACTTACTGTGTGCTCCGCAGACGTTCCACCACAAAAGGGCTCTAGGATGAAGTAATTTGGGAAGATTTATCATCTCTCCTCTTATAGGATCACAATAAACAATGGTGTTTTAAAGGTTCTGAGAAATCCTAATGAAAGTAAACCCATTTAATTCTCTCTAAGCCAATGTTTGCTGAACTTACTTGACCATGGCACTCTTTTTTGACATAATATTAACATCTATGGGATACACACTGGGAAGCACTTACATAGTAGAACAGGATCTGGACTAGAAGGCCAGGGGCCAGAATCCAGTCCTAGCTCTGCTACTAATTGGATGTGTGGCCTTAGGCCATTGGGCTTCTCTGAAGGGGTAGAACTTAAAAGGTCTCCCAGATTCTTTCTGGGACTGTGATCCATCCAATATGACCTCTGGGTTGGCTTATGGCCTAAGGCTCTGCTTTTAGCCATTTTCAATAATTAAGCATATTTTCATGCAAGAGAGGGCCTCTAGTTCTATATAATAAAAGAGTAATATGCAAATTGACAGAATGGCAAAACGACCAGTCACTATGATGTGCACTGACCACCAGGGGCAGACGCTCAACACAGGAGCTGCCCCCTAGTGGTCAATGTGCTCCCACAGGGGGAGCGCAGCTCAGCCAGAAGCCCAGAAGCCAGGCTCACAGCTGACGAGCACAGCGGTGGTGGCAGGGGCCCCTCCTGCCTCCATGGCAGTGCTACGGATGGCCATCAGTAGGCCATCCCCTGAGGGGTGCCGGACTGCAAGAGGGCACAGGCCGGGCTAAGGGACCCCCTAAGTACACAAACCTCATGCATTGGCATACAGGGGGGCTGGCTGGAGGCCACCCTATTCCGCTGTGAGATCGCATAGGCGATTTTATGGGCAGGAAGGTGCACACAGGGGCTGGCTGCCGGCTGCCCTTTCCTGCTCTGGAATCGCAGCAGCGCCCAGGGGCAGGCGCACACGGGGGCTGGCTGCAGGCCCCCCTTTCCTGCTCCGTGAACCCGGCAGCGCACATAGGGGCTGGTTAGAGGCCGCTCTTTCCTGCTCCGGGATCGCAGCGGTGACCCAGGGGCAGGCACACACAGGGGCTGGCTGCAGGCCATCCTTTCCTGCTCTGTGATAGCCCCAGCAATCCCACGTGCAGGCACACACGGAGGCTGCCTGCAGGCCCCCCTTTCCTGCTGTGGGATCCCATCCGCAATCCCATGGGCAGTTAGGTGCACAGGGGGGCTGGCTGCAGGCCGCCCTTTCCTGCTGCGGGATTGCTCATCCCTGGTAGGGGCCGCCAGGGAAGAGGCGGGCGCCTGCCTCTTCCCTGCCCCCCTCCGGCTTCTCTGATCACCGGCAGGGGGGAGGGCAAAGGCAGCGGTTCTCCGATCCAGGGCCAGGGGCAGTGCCTCCCGGCTCTTGCCTGCCACCTGTGTTTCCAATCATTGCCCCTATGTATGACAATTAACTGCCATCTTTGTTGGCGGTTAACCGCCCTCTTGGCTGGCAGTTAATTTGCATATCGCCCTGATTAGCCAATGGGAAGGGCAGCGGTAGTACGCCAATTACCATCTTTCTATTTTATTAGATAGGATATATATGTTTTTTAATCTCCTTAAAAGATAATTGCCTGTTTACAGCAAAAATAATAACAATGTATTATGGGGCTTTATAACATATGTAGAAGTTAAATGTGTTACAACAAAGGTACAAAGGCTGCGAAAAGGGAAATGAAAGCACACTGTTGTTAGATTCTGTTAGTATACATGAAATGGTAAAACATTACTTAAAGATAGACTGTGACAATTAAAGGTGTATACTATAAACCTAAAAGTGAATTCTAAAAATATAATACGAAGTATAATAAACCAACAAAGGAGATAAAATTTTTAAAAAATCATTTAATCCAAAGAAAGTAGACAAAGGGGACAAAGTACAGGCGAGATAAACAGAAAGATGGTAAATTTAAGCCCAACCATACCAATAATCACACTAAATGTCAATGATCTACCCCAATTAAAAGGCAGAAAACATCAGGTTGGATTTTAAAAGGCAAGACTTAAATATAGGCTGCCTTTCCGAAAACCACTTAAAATATAAAGACACAAATAAGTTAAAAGTAAAATGATGGGAAAAGATATACCACCCAACACTAATGACAAAAACTAGAAGTGGCTATATTTATACCCGACAAAACAGATTTAAGGGCAAATAATACCAGGGATAAAAAGAGTCATTACATAATGATAAAGAGGTCAATTCATTAGGAAGACATAAGAATACTAAATTTTTATGGACCCAAAGACAAGGCTTTAAAATACATGAAACAAAAACTGATCAATTAAAGGGGAAATAGACAAATCCACTATAACAGACGTTTTAACACCTCTTTCTCAGTAACTTATAGAATAAGTAGACCAAAAACCAAAATAACAAAGACTTAGATCAGGGGTCCTCAAACTACGGCCCGCAGGTGACATGCAAATACAAATATTGTATTTGTTCCCGTTTTGTTTTTTTACTTCAAAATTGAAGATATATGCAGTGTGCATAGGAATTTGTTCATAGTTTTTTTTTTAAACTATAGTTTGACTCTCCAACGGTCTGAGGGACAGTGAACTGGCCCCCTGTTAAAAAGTTTGAGGACCCCTGACTTAGATAATACTAAAAACCTACCTGACCTAACAAACAATTTATAGAACATTCCACTCAATAATAGCACAATACACACTTTTCCCAAGTGCACGTGGAATATATTTCAAATAGACCATATTCTGGACCATAAAACAAGTATCAATAAATTTAAAAAGAAGATGGTGGCATAGGTAAACACTGGAGATTGCTGCCTCGCACAACCACTTCAAAAATACAACTAAAAGACGAAATGGACATCATCCAGAACCACAGGAAGGCTGGCTGAGTGGAAATTCTACAACTAGAAGGAAAGAAAAAAGCATACCGAGACTCAGAGGAGGTGTGGTGCGGAAGTAAAATACAGAGGTACAGAGGCACATGCAGAAGGGCTGGCGGCTGAGTACAGGGTTGTCTTTTTCAATGGGGGG
>NW_006295825.1:3152763-3167272 GCF_000327345.1 Myotis davidii | reverse complement strand
GCACCTAGAATCAGGGACATAGAAAGGGAATGGACTATTCTTGGGGGGGAAAGGGGTGTGGGGGGTGCGGGAAGAGACTGGACAAAAAATGTGCACCTATGGATGAGGACAATGGGGGGGTAAGGGACGAGGGTGGGATGGGAACTGGGTGGAGGGGGAGCTATGGGGGAAAAAAGAGGAACAACTGTAATATTCTGAACAATAAAGATTTAATTAAAAAAATAAAAAAATTCAAATTGTACAAGGTATGTTCTTTGATGATAATGAAATTAAATTAAAAATCAAGAATAGAGGTATTTGAAAAATTTCCCAAAATTTGGAAACAAAATACTGTACTTCTAATTATGCCAAAGAAGATATTATGGTAAATGAGAAAGTACTTTAAACTGAATGAAAATGAAGACACAGCATTTCAAAATGTTTGAGTTGTAGCAAAAGTAGTGTTTAGAGGAAAATTCGTAGCACTAAAAATACCTATATTATTAGAAAAAAAACCAAAAGGATGGTTGCCAGATGGGAGGGAAGCTGGACTAAAGGGATGGGTGAAAAAGGTGAAGGGAGTAAGAAGTACAGATTGGCCCAGTGGTTGAGCATCAGCCCTTTAAACAGGAGGTCACGGTTCTACTCCCAATCAGGGCACATGCCCAGATTGCAGGCTTGGGTCCCCAGTAGGGGGCATGCAGGAGACAGTTGACCAATGTTTCTCTCTCACTGATGTTTCTGTCTCCCTCTCCTTTTCTCTCTCTAAAATCAATAAAAATGTACATATTTTTTTAAAGTACATATTGGTAGTTACAAAATAGTCACCAGGATATAAAGCACAGCAAAGGAAATACAGTCTATAATTTTGTATAATTATGTATGGTGCCAGGTGGGTACTAGATAAATCAAAGGGATCAATTCATTAAGTTAAATAAATGTCTAACCACCATGCTTTATGCCTGAAATTAATATAACATGGAATGACAACTGTAATTAAATAAAAAATTTTCAAAAAAATTTTTTAAAAAGGACTAATATAACTGATGTACAATATGTTATTTCCCCCCCAAATAGCCATAATTCAATCTAGAGACTCAAAATACAGAAGACAGCTCATTTTGATGATGGGGCAGACTATCCCCCATAATTAAAATAATTGCTTTTACCTCCATGAAGACAAAACACAATGCCTACATAATAAAGTCTCACACATTTGGAATATCAAAACGTCTGGGTGTCATAGCGCATGATAATACACACACCTGTGCGGTTAGCTGGCCTTGCTGACTGGGAATCAGGAGAAGTTAAGCTTTGCCTTCTTCCTACTTCATCAGAAGGAGAGGTTGGTAATGATGATATTGGAGGAGTCTGTGCACGACGTGTGGGAAGTACGGTGGTAGTTGGGTAACTAGAGAACATTTGCCTTTAAAGAAAACAACATTAGTATAAAAATCCAATTACAAAATACAAGGTGGGCGAAAGTAGATTTACAGTTGTTCATATGGAAAATAATACAATAATTAATAAATAATACAAGAATAAACTCTTTTGCATACTCACAACTGTAAACCTACTTTTGTCCCACCCTGTATATACATCACAGTCTTATAAAAGAATATGTGACCTGGAAAACTACACAAGTTAGCTATAATTAATTGGGGTGAGGAAGATTCCACAGTTTTAAAAATCATTTATCTCATAAGATAATCTATACAAGTAATACAAGTAATCTATACAAGTAACAATACCTTATCATTTGTTCGCAAAATGCCAATAACATAGCATGTGGGGGAATACAGCAATAAACAAAACATTTTTTTAAATCCCTGTCTTAAGGAGCTTTCCTCTACTATAATACCAAGAAGACAGGGGTATTTTGACAGGCATACAGTAGTTACAGGATAAAAAAAACTTGTAAAAATAGATAACTTACAATTACTTCAAACATAAGTTCACTAGCTAGCCATGAAATTATTCACATGGATTCCAAGTAATAATCTATATAAGTTACCAAAAGAAAAGATAACTGCTCAGTCACCCAGCACAACTGAAATATAGCATAAGAATGAGATACCAGCTGTGTAAAGGAGACAAGATTCAGAGAGGCAGACCCCTCAGGCTGAGAAGGCAGACACTGGGTAAAGAAGAAAGTCCAGGAAGCTCCTCACCGACTGACTGCTCTTTTGATTTGTTCAATAGAACTAATAACTTTTAAGCATCAAGAAAGCATTGTCGATGCACTCAAATAATTGTAAGATCATCTTCATGTAAGAGGCACTTGTTCCCTGATTTCTGATATTCAGAAGGCAGACACAATTGCAGCTCTAATATAGTCCCAGTCAATAACAGGAAAACAAAGACTAAGAAGAAAGGAGGGGTCACAAGCCCTGGTGAATGGTTCTGGGAACAAGGGAGCATTATTATACCACTGAATCCCATGCCTACACTACAGAACTTGAAAGGCAAAAGGAGTCATGGTGCTATTGATCCTCTATGGATGCCTTGAATTCTATTAATTGCTGGAGGAATTAAAAACCATATTAGAATATTCTATCATTTCTCTCTTCTTGCTTTCTTAAACAGAAGCACCTCCTGGATCTGTGTTACTTAAGTGAGAGCTAAGTGGGAGGAGATGTGTGGGGAATGGGGAATAGTAGCTACTAGGATTAGTGCTCCTTCTGCCCCAAACCAGAGCAATAATTCTTTTTTTAAAATTTCTTTATTGATTAAGTTATTACATATGTATCTTTATCCCCCCCACTCATGCCAGGGGGTTGAGGGCATGAGACAGAGCAATAATTCTTAATGTGTGGCCACTGTGTCAGAATTATTGAGGAAACAATTCAAATGCAAATTATGTGCCCCCACCAGACCTAGTGAGAGACTTGGGGAATACACCCCCAGAGCTTTAAAAAGCCTCCTAGGTAGCTCTTGTGAACACCAAATATTGAGAATCATTACAATAACAGCCACTCTCCCTAAGAAGTCAATCTACACACAGGGGAATAATAGTGACCCGTCAATTAAGAGAAGGGGGAAAATAAATAAGAAAAAAGGATACTATTCATTTTCCTTCCCTTGATTTCACTTAAGCCCTAGGTGAGAAAGTTCACAAAACACCCCCTCCCTAGAGATCTTCTCTCAAGGTTTTTGGTTTGTGTATACATCTGGCAAACTGAAGCAAAAAGAAACTGGAACATTATTTGAAATTTATAAATCTATTAAAATAGGGTTGGTTGAAGAAGCATCATAAGACACGCTCTTTCATTTGAAAAGTAGACTTGCTTGATCTTATAATAAGAAAGAAATAAAGAATAAAGAAATTATTCTAAAGGGAAAATAACCTGAGAAAAGAAAATTAACTCATGCAGGCAAGCTCTTTCTTAAAGTTGTAACAATCAAAACACAAATATTTACTTTTTCAGGGAAAACATATTCAAAAGCCTAGCCAAAAAATGAAAGAACCATTATAAGGAGATAGAATAGTGCTGGAGTACCTGATTGGCAATGGAACCATTGATTAGATCTGGGACTAAAACTAGCTATGAGACTTGGGCAAGTTGTTAAACTTCTTCTGAAGGACATTTCCAACTTCAGTAAATTGGGTTTGACCATATGATCCTTTAGATTCCTTCTAACTCTAGAACACCTTGATTTAGTTGGGCACATTCTTCATAAGAGAATACCTGTGTGCTCATAACCATAGGCATCAAATATGGCACAATTTAAAGGTTAACTTCCCTACCTGAGGAGACTTAGTGGCATCACTCCTGGGGACTCAGATGCAGGCACTGTTTCTGTGTCAGTGACTGGAGTGGTGGCAGTTGTGGTGTCCTCCAGCGAGCTACTCATAAAGGAAGTCGTGCTCGAGGCTGATGGGCTAGTGGTAACTGGAGTCTGTGCCTGCTGGGCTGGGTCACTTTCTTCAGCTTGTTGATCAATCTCTATAAACCAAGGTTAAGAAAGTGGTAAGGATTTTTTTTTTCTTTCAAATGGGAATGGAAAGCTTTTAACCTTTAACTTGGAAAGTTTCTAACATATTTCATAAATATCAATTCTATAAAAGATTTACAGAAAAAATGTTTTTACATCTTTCACTGAATTTACTATTATCCTCATAACTGTAGACTCTACAGACAAAAAAAAAAGGAACCAGCCCTTGTAATTATTCATTTCTTTTTGTTAGGAAAGGTTCTCTTTTTTAAAAAGTCTCATTTGTGTATGTGAGATTTGACCAGAGATTCCCTAAAGATATTTTATCATTAAAACTGTATTTCCTTAGCACTTTTATTTTGATGCCTATTTTCAGTCTTTAAGCAAGCAAAGATGAAGACATGTAAATACAAGATTATGAAAACCTAGACAGAAACTCCATGCTCTGAAAAGGACAATGGCTCACAAAATAAACTACTCCTAAAAGTTGGGGGGGGGGGGGGGCTTGTTGCTACAACGATAGCTAATTCTATTAAGGTTTGCTAAATGGCCACATACTTTCATAAACATCATGATCTTAACACTCCTATTATATGCACCATGCACCTCTCTCTGCCTATTCACTGTCTAAGCTAAGACAGGAAGGAGAGGAGTAAAGAAAAAGGAAAGGAGAAAGAGAAAAAGGAAGGAAAGAAAGAATAACAGCAATTGAAGTTTCATTACAACAAGGGACTTTGTTTTGTCATTGCTGACTCCTCAAAACCTAGAAGAGTACCTGGAACATGGTAGGCATTCAATAAATATTTACTGAATGAATCTCATTTTAATCTTAGAATTCAAATTATCTCCAAAGGTGAGGATAAAAGATAAAACTAGATTTTTTTACATACAGTACAGGATCTATAAAAGTAATCCTTTAAAATGCCTCTGAGAAGTCATCAGAATAATATGTATTTTGAATCATATCAATAAATACTTGAGTATATTTTGTGGCATGAATTAAATTTCAGTTTTACAAAATGTAGTAGTAATTATTAAATTTGAATGCTTTATAGATTTAAAACAGAAAATTATAGGTAGATTATTAATATAAAAGAAACAAAAAAGAACTGTTCACCTTGCAAAGGAAAAATGACATGAAAATTGCTTTTGCCAAAAAAATTTTTTTTTATAAATCACAGAGTACATCAGTTCTGACAATTATAATTTCAACAGCACAAAAGCATTTTTAAAAAAATCAGATAACATACCTTGCTTAATTTTGCCCCCAAACTGGTCTTCCAAAAGCCCACTGACCACTAATTTATAGATCATGGCTTGAGCTCGTTCCAGATCAGCTAATCCCAATGCTCTCTTTATGGGGGACCGCATGACTGCTCGCTTCACCATGTGTCGCATCAAGAACTGCAGGGCTGCACGCATCTCCACGTCTTCATGAACAACTGGAGAGCTTGCACAGTCTGAGTTGTGGCCATTTCCAGCCAGAACTTTTGGTATCAGCAACAGCTCAGCATATTTACTACAGCCAAGAAGAGCACTAAGTGATTTCATAGCACCGAGGTACAGATAAGACAACTGGACTGCTCTCATTTCTGTCTGGGGTATGTCATGGATTTTGGACATGTGTTCATGATTTTTTCTCTTTCCTTCTGTTATTTGGTGTTGGTATTCCACACCTGGCAGGGTTGGATCTAAAGAAAATGAAGCTATTTCACCTTCTGATTTGGAACTTGTAGTACCCTGACTTTTGACATCGTCAGATGTTAGGCCTGTTCGCGTATCTAAAGCAGATTCACTCTCAGTTTTCTGCTCAATGTCCCCTTTCTCTTCAGACTCATGTCGGTGTTTTTTTTCATGTCGCTTGGTGCTCTGTTTGCCCATGTCTTCGTGAATGCCAGTCAGATACGTGAGGTCCAGCAGCACAGAAGCCGTCAGGCCTCGGAATCGCGCCACGTCAAAAGGCAGTGGTTCACAGGGTTCCAGATTATACAATGGAGTATCACTAGGCGACCAAAAAGTTGGGAAGCTTTAATAAAGATCAGAATGACACAGGAAGAAGCAAGTGAGGGATAGACAGGAGGAAGGTACAGAATATAATGTAGACAAAATAAGATGCATCATGTACACACTACAGAGAATAATCTACACAAGCTAGAAAACACATTACAGAGAAAAATTAGTCTATTATGAGAAAATGGGGAGATGTGATGTTAAATGCAAAAGCAATGAGATGTGCATGTGCTTTCAAAGAATATTTACCATAATATAATGTAAGCCAGAAATTAGCAAAATTTCTGTGAGCCAAAAAGTATGGGGTGAGCAAAAGGAGGTTTACAGTGTGGGTACATGAAATACAGAGTTTATTCTTGCATTAGTATTTATTCTTGTATTATACATTTTTCCACAGGAATAACTGTAAACTTACTTTTGCCCACCCCATATTTTAGACCCTGTAGGCCAATCTCTGTTGCAATCTTTCAACCCCACCACAATAGTGTGAAAGTGGCCAATGATACACCTAAACGAAAGGGTGTGGCCATGTCATATTATTTATAAAAACAGGAGGTGGGCTAGATGTTGTCTGACAATTCCTGATGAAAGCTATTTGGAAAGTCTGTATAATAAATATAGCTTATTATGTGGGTAAGGGCCATTTATAACCTATCCCAGAGAAGGCATTGTTTCTTTAAAAAAATTGCTTTGTAATCTTCAATTAATGCTTCTAATTTATAGTTTAAGCAAAACTATAATCACAAATTTCCTGATATTTGGCAAGAATTTCCAGATTTTTAAAAATGTTATAAGTATACAAAATGAAAGCTTTAGCAAGTATAAAAAGTTTGGTGGTAAACATTTGTTTTATTAACCTAAGTCTTGGTTTCAACTTAACCAAGGAACCAAGAGGTAATTGATCTGATTCCTAGACAGGGCACATGCCCAGGTTGTGGGCTTGATCCCCAGTAGCGGGTATGCAGGAGGCAGCTGATTGATGAAGTTTCTCTCATCAATGTTTCTATCTCTCTATCTCTCTCCCTTCCTCTCTCTCTAAAAATCAATAAAAAGATCTTTTTTAAAAAGAATACTTAAAATCACAGATAATCCAAAACCTAATTTTAGTCACAAAAATGTTCTGTCATACATTCAAAGACCTCCTACACAAAATGTAACTGATGGATCTGCTGGCTGGCTTTTTTTCTATCCCAGTGAGTAATGGAAATGTTCAAAAAGCAAGAAACTAAATGAAAAATAGAAGAAAAGATCCCAGTTAAACATAAACTAGTGAGCTTACCATTTCTTCAAAAAAAACAAAACAGAAACTATAAACTTTATAAATCACTAGTATTCCAAGGAACACAAATTTGGGAAATATTCCTTTAGAAATCACAGTACTCACACACAACTATATGAACAAAAGTATTTTAAAAAGTTAACTGGCAGCTCACCTAAACACATAATTTCTCACTGCCCATAGGCAATGGCCCATGTCACCATTACATACTCATTTGTAACAAGTATAACTCAACAGATCGTACCTGATAGTAATTTCTGCTTCATCCCATTGGACCTTGGCAGACGTGCTGCCCTCTTTGACCACTCCCAGCAGTGTGGCATGGCGCCCAGTTTGCCTGTGAACACACCGACCTCCAACTCTAAGACCAGCATCAACTCCTCCTATCACTGCCAGCACCGGCCACACCTCTATGCAAAGGGTCCTCAGCTGCAGCTCTGAGAGGTCAGTAAGGCCATGTCTATTATGTTTACTTTTCTCTTCCTCTTTGCTCTCCTTCTCCTCTCTCATTTCATTTTCCTCTCGGCTTTGAACCGAGTGGCTTTTCTTTAGCTTCTGACCTGACTCTTTAATACACATTTTAATTTTGTGCAGCCTTTCCATCATTTTTTTGTTAATGCAATAAGTCCAACGGTCTGTTCGGTGAAGGATTCGGATAAGCTGAATAGTGGCCTCTGCCAACACCGCTGCTACTGGACTACAAATGGGGTCTCCTGGAAGTAAGTCTCGTGGTGTGCCACGCATCTGCATATCACAAATTTTTACCTGTAAAAGAAAAGGAGTGGAAAATACATAATAGTAATAGGTCTCCCAAATTATTAGTCACTATAAATTCTGACATGTGCAATCCCATGTGAAACTAGTGTTTGGCCTCCTAATGCCTGGTATTATATCACTGGCCCCAGTAAGGAGTGAGCAAATATTACAGATCTACTTAAATTAGTAGCATTACGATTCTCTGAAATAAGCTGCCCAGTCATTTAAAATTCCTGAAGCCTGTAAGTATCAGAACTGTTGTGGCCACGCGATGGATACAGACTAAGGTATATGTGACTGATTCAATTTAATATATATATTTTAAAAAAGCCTTGAGGATCTATTCTCTTTCATCCTCAAGATTCCAGAATAATACTGAGTTTTGGGACCATCTTATATTGTTCAAGGGGCAGAAAGAAAATCATAAATCTAGATAATTAGGATAGTCCCAATCTGAACACGCATTTCAAGTAAGACTTATAGAGTTTAAAAGAGCAAGACTTAGTTCAAACCATAACTCTGCACAGTCTTAGAAAATTTAATCTCACTAAACCTCAGCTTTTTCATCTAGTAGGTTACTTTAATAGTAATAGTAGGTTATTTTAAAGATTAAATGAGACTATGCACATAAATGCTTATTACTACAATGCCAGACACAGTAAATGTTCAAAAATGTCAATGGTTAGCCTGAAATTATAACTTTTGAAAATTTAAAAAATACAGTTAAAAGCAGAGAATAAAATGTAACTTTCATGATTAGGATTTACTGAGTCCAGGCCTTCCATTATAGAAATATTATACATGAGACAGCGTAAAAACTTTCTACTAAAGAATAACTAGAAATTCTGAATATCAGATCTAGGCTGCACAACATCCTCAAGTAAAAGGATAGGGTGGAAAACAAACGGACCCACCAGTATAGGACACCATAGAGAAGTCTGTCTGGCCTAACTTTAGATGAGGAGAAAAAGAGTTTATGAAAGGGTATCTCTTTAATACAGTCCTCCCACAAGTTTAGAGATTGAATTTATACCAACTACAAGGTCTGAGAACCCCTTCAACTGAATAAATGAAAGGTAGCTTCCCCACCACAGTTGGAATGTCCATTATTCTGCTAATAATACCTGATTACATTTAAGATTGTTTCTATATTTTTCTCTCATATTCATAATTGCCAATGAACCAGATTATCCCTAAAATATTTTCTTCTTCTTCTTTTTTTAATCCTTTATGGTACATTTTATTTCCTTTTTTTAGGTTTTTTTTATTTCAAGAAAAAATTTTAAATATAATAATGTTACATGCAATAAACTTTAATATTTCAAGAAAAATGATCTTAAATATGATGTTACATGCAATAAGCACCAATTATTCAAGAAAAATGATCTTACATATAATATTACATGCAATAAACATTAATATTTCAAGAATAAAAGAACTTTTGGTAATATTACCAAAACTATACTAAGATAGTATGATATCAAAGAAGTTGTAGGAAATATTAAAAATCTGCAAATGACAGAATTACTTCTATTAAATTCTAGTATTTTTCCCTCTGGCTCTATTTTTATTTATCAGTTTATGTTGTTCATTATAATCCACAAATGAGTGAGATTATATGATATTTATCTTTCTCCGACTGGCTTATTTCGCTTAGCATGATGCTCTCCAATTCCCTCTATGCTGTTGCAAATGGTAAAAGTTCCTTTTTTACTGCAGCGTAAATTCCATTGTGTAGATGTACCACAGTTTTCTAATCTACTCATCTGCTGATGGGCACTTAGGCTGTTTCCAAATCTTAGCTATTGTAAATTGTGTGGCTATGAATATAGGGGTGCATATATCCTTTCTGATTGGTGTTTCTGATTTCTTGGGATATATTCCTAGAAGTGGGATTACTGGGTGAAATGGGAGTTCCATTTTTAATTTTTTGAGGAAATTCCATACTTTGTGAATGATTCATGTGCATTTGGGAAGAATGTATAGTCTGCTTCATTGGGATGAAATGTTCTATAAATATCTATTAAATCCATCTGATCCAGAGTGTCCTTTGGAGTCTCTGTTTCTTTGTTAAGTTTTTAGAAGATCTGTCCAGGGAAGTCAGAGGGTGTTAAAGTCCCCTACTATGACTGTATTGTTGTCAATCTCTCTGTTAAAGTCCTCTAGAAGTTTTTTTTATATATTTAGGTGCACCTATATTGGGTGCATAAATGTTTATCAGGATTATATCCTCTTGCTGGATCAATCCCTTTAGTATTATGTAGTGACCTTTGTTGTCTCTTGTGATGGTCTTCATTTTAAAGTCTATTTTGTTGGATATGAGTATTGTTACTCCAGCTTTTTTTTTTTCTTTTCCATTTGCATGGAAAAATGTTTACCATCCCTTCACTGTGTCAGCCTTATGGGAATCCCTTTTCTCTTGCTGCCTTTAAAATTCTCTCTTTTGTTTTTAATTTTTGGCATTTTAATTATGATGTGTCTGGGCGTGGATCTGTTTGGGTTTTTCTTGTTTGGGGTTCTCTGTGCCTCCTGAATTTGTGTGACTTTTTCCTTTACCAGTTAGGGAAGTTTTCTACCATTATTTCTTTAAACACCTTCTCTATTCCTTTTTTCCTTTCTGCCTATTCAGGCACACCTACTATTTAATATTGCGTTTCACTTTGTCCCACAGCTCCCTTAACCCCTTCCCCAACAATTTTTTTGTTAAAAACGTTTCTTTTTCAGACTAATTTTTTTATTTTGGTTCTATATAGTATTTTTGATGCTGGTTATGAAAACAGTTTGTAACTCGTCTTCCTATAAACCATATTTTTTTACCATATTTTCTTAGTATACTCGTCGACGACTGAAAAAGAACATTTTGTGAAAATGGCACCACGTAGGCTGTATAAGGAGGTGGTTTTCCTAGAGGGCAGTGATGGCAAACCTTTTGAGCTCAGTGTGTCAGCATTTTGAAAATAACTCTGGTGCTGTGTCACAAATAGAACTTTTTTGATCTTTGCAACCATAGTAAAACAAAGACTTATATTTTTGATATTTATTTTATATATTGAAATGCCTTTTAACAAAGAAAAATCAATAAAAAAAATGAGTTCGCGTGTACCTTTGACACGTGTGTCATACCACTTCTGTCTACAGACTAATAGGATTCTGACTTGAATTGCCCCCAGGCAATCATCCTCAGGTGTGGGAGTTTTTTCAACAGTGTGGGGCAGTTGCTTCTGCCTGGAGGCTAACTGTTACTTTTAATCTCTTAAGTGGCCTTACGGCAAGGTGTTTTCCAATAGGTGGGTCAACTGTCTTCACCCCAGGCAAGGCAGGTGTCTATGTAGGAAAGATGTCCTCTGCTATGTGAGGGAATGGCTCAGCCCAGGAAACTTGAGGTGTCTGCCTTCTGAGCTCTATCTCCCATATCCCCAGTCCTGGCTTCTGCTCTCACAGCTCCAGTCCAATTCAGCCTCCTTCTGCCAGAGCACAAGGTGGGTGGTTCCACAGGGAATTTTTGTGCATTGGCCCTTCAAGAGGGTGCCTGAACTTTCAGCTGCCACTCCCTGACAGACAGCACCCCACTGCTTTTCACAGTGAGGTGTTATGTGGGTACCCTCCTCAGATTTGGTGTTCTCTGATGGGGAGCCAGGCTTCCCCCCCACAACTAAGCTATCTCTCCGGGACTTACTTCAGTTGCCATCTGTGGGAGCCTGGCTAGGCCTTTCGCGCCTCTGCCCCTCCTACCAGTCTCTATGCGGTCTACACCTTTGGACCTTGGGTTCTCTCCTGTGAATAGTTTGTTGATTATTCAGGAAGCCTTTCTGTATTTCAGTTGTAATTCCAGCTTGTTCCTGGGTACATGTCTATGCAGCATCCTCCTACTCTACCACCATTTTTAATCTCCTAAACTATTTTCTATAATTGTTATAATTGCACATATACTTGAAAGTTGATTCACTCTATTCACATTGTCAGAATATCAAATAGTGCCTTAGTAAAAAGCGAAGGCAATTTCTAAAAGAAACCTAACCTTCTTCTAGAAAAGTAAATTACCTGAGCAGGAATTTTTAATGGTAATAATAACTTATATTCATAAGCTCTATTTGATGTTAACAAGTATTAACAAATACTTTATGTTTTAGACTTGAGGTTTCATTACCTTTTCCCCTGGGTTGCTACTATAGAACATCACGCATGGGTACAACTCTGCTGCATCAACATCTTCAAAAGCTAATTTTGGTTCCTATAGTGTGGCACAGATGATGAGAAGAAAAGGAAACAAAATATTTTTAAAAATTGGAAATATCCAAAAGATTCAAAGCTCTTAGGAAACAGAACAACGTTACTACAGCCAAATCTCAATTAACCTTACTAACCAAGGAAATTCTACACATAATAAATAATCTTAATTTGTTTGTCTGTTTCAACCATGTTACTGAAATTTTACTATCTTTCTGTTGTTGATCTGGTGATCTATATATATAAAAGCCTAAGTGACCAGCCGACCGGCCAGTAGCTATGATGCACACTGACCCCAGGGGGCGAATGCTCAATGCAGGAGCTGCCAAGCTGTGGTCACTTGGCAGCAGCAATTTTCGGGTGACGCACCCAGAACCAGAGAAGAGGGAGCCCAATCCCAGGGTGTGTCACCTGAGAACCGCCCTCTCACAATCCAGGACCCAACAGGGGATGTCAGAGACCCCAGTTTCGGCCCGATCCCCGCACATCAGGCCAAGGGATTCCACCAGTGCACAAATCCGTGCACCGAGCCTCTAGTAAATATATAAGAACCAAAAAGTATCAGAGAAAGGCAATGAAGAATGGATAATCCATAAACTAAATAACTAGCATCTGAAAACTAATTTGAGTGTAAATAAAAACAAGAAAACATGCAATGCTTGTGAATGAGTTTTAGTACCTCTCCATTTTTCCCAAAGGAAATGGTCCTGGCTTCCATATCTAACACACAGGTAATGAAATCTCCTTGAGTAAAGCTGGACAATGTCAGAGTCTGTTCTCCATTGTGATAGAGGTTACCGCTATAGGCCCGATAGAGCCACATATCCGAGGTAGTACGGTGGTTAAAGTCATGTACTGGCCAACGAGAAACTCCAACACACGTGCCTTCATTACCTCTGTTTTCCTTCACAATGTAAAACTAAAATGAAAATGGTAACATTCACTAATATTAAAAAATCTGTTCATATACTATTAACTGCATAAATCAATACTGAGGAATATATTTATAAATAACATTTATCCATTTATGGAAACCTAAGTTTATTTTTATTTTTTAAAAATATTTTTATTGATTTTTTACAGAGAGGAAGGGAGTGAGACAGAGAGCTAGAAACATCGATGAGAGAGAAACATCGATCAGCTGCCTCCTGCATACCTCCTACTGAGGATGTGCCTGCAACCAAGGAACATCCTCTTGACCGGAATCGAACCTGGGACCCTTCAGTCTGCAGGCCGATGCTCTAGCCACTGAGCCAAACCAGTTAGCGCCTAAGTTTATTTTTAGACCAAGTGAAACTAATATATGAATAAAATAAATTTCATAATTTTGTAAAGATTTTTCAACAAAATTAATTTTTACCTTGTAGAACATTTAGTTATTTAAAAAAATTTCAATTAGAGTTGACATTCTAGTGAATGTTAATATTTTATATTAGATTCAGCTATACAGCACAGTGGTTAGGCATTCTTATAACTTACAAGGTGATTCCCCCAATAAGTCTAGTACCCACCCAATATCATATCTAGTTATTATAATATTCCCTAGCTTGAGTACTTATTTTAAATAAGCAGTTTTAGCTTACATCTTAATTATGAAGCTGAGGAAGCATATCTAATCCAGAAAATTATTAATGGGAAGCTTCAATTCTTTACATACAAATTATCTAACAACTCTCGTGTATACTTCTGTGCAGAAAAGAGTTAATATAGCAGGCCTGAGACTGCTATCTTTAAAAAGGCATGCTTATAACACAGGTCCTTGGTTGGTATCTGGAAATTCAACTGGTAAAATGTCCTACATTGATACAAAACTGTCCCAAAGTGGTAAGCGTGGCCTAGAATGTTTGAACAAACAATGTGGTCTATGTTGAAACCTGTTTTCTTTCTGGAAGTCTGGAATTTTGGTACATGACAGGCAGAGCATACCTTCATGACCAGCCCCCAGTAGAAATCTTGGGTGTTAAGTCTCTAACGGCCTTACCTAAAACATCACACACATTTTGTTGCTGGGTAAAGAGTATGTTCCATGTGACCTCTCATAGGAGGGAGAGAACATAAGAAAGCTTGCACATGGATTCCTCCAGATTCCACCTGTATCTTTTCCCCTTATGATCCAGCTATGTGTCCTTAATAAGCAAAGTTATTATAAGAAATCTTAGTCGTAACTACAACTACATGTTGAGTTCTATAAGTCTTTCTAACAAAGCTTTGAATATAGGGATAATCTTGGGGGTCTCCAACACAGTGATGGCAACCATGAGATTCACTCCAACTCCAACTCATTAAAATATAGTTATAGTCTGACTTGGGGAAAAGAGAAGT
>NW_006295825.1:3094988-3152749 GCF_000327345.1 Myotis davidii | reverse complement strand
GAAAGACAAAACTCTGATGCCTGATGGCTATGGAGTTACACCTGTTATGAAATAGCAGGTGAGTTGCTAACTGTTGTGAGAGGTAAAAGTTACCTATAGAATTAAAAAATAACAGATCCAAAACAAAACAAAAACAAAAACAAAAAACAGATCCATCTCAAAAATATGCACTTCAGGCTGGAAAATCATCAGCGTCTAGCAGGGGTTCTGAACCTTCTGGCCCTTTAAATACAGTTCCTCATGTTGTGACCCAACCATAAAATTATTTTCGTTGCTACTTCATAACTGTAATGTTGCTACTGTTATGAATCATAATGTAAATATCTGATATGCAGGATGGTCTTAAGTGACCCCTGTGAAAGGATCATTCGACCACCAAAGGGGTGAGAGAAAAAGAGAAGCCAAGGGAAAATTTGTTGTTTTTTACTCTAGACAGAAAAAAAAGGACCCAAATATTCCAACAAATAGACTTTAGATAGGCCAAAAAACAAACATTAGCTTGCAGTTGCTCTTTTCTCCAGGTTGCTGGGGAAAAGTTAAAAAATCCCTGAAGGTGCCCTGGCCGGTTTGGCTCACTGGTTACAGCATTGGCTCTTAGACTGAAGGGTCATGGCTTCAATTCTGATCAAGGGCAAGTACCTCGGTTGCAGGCTCAATCCCCACCCTGGTCAGGGCACATGGGGGAAACATCCAATTGATGTGTCTCTCTCACATCCATGTTTCTCTTTCCGCCCCCCCTTCCATTCTCTCTTAAAAAAAAAAAAAAGGAAAAGAAAATCCTTGGGTGAGGCTAACAAATTCCCTGAAGATGAGTTTTGGGTAGGCCAAAAATAAGAGAACTGTATTCTGCTCTTTCCTCCAAAAGAGAGGGAAAGGGGTATTAAATCAGTTTCTAGGGCTAGAGCAAAGCTTTAAAAAGATTACAGAAAGAAAAAAAAAAAGCCATGCCAACTATTTTCTTTAGTTTAGATACAACCACTGCTGTAGCAGTGCCTTTCATCCAATCAATTAACCCTATAAAGGGTAAATTTACTGGTAAAAGTTTCAGTAAACTTGGGATCTGAGCAGGGCAAGTAAAATTTAAAAACAGCTGTGTTTTATGGCTACTGCATCTGGATGTATGATAAAAATGGATGTAAAATGTTATAGGCTTGTAACTTCATAAATGCTAAGAGATCGTCCTGATCAGTTAAAGCTGCAAAGAAAAAACATGCTCATGGGACACAACCTCCTTGGTTTTTTTTGCCACTTGTGGGTTTACTGGAATTTAAACTCTTTAAGTATTACAAATAAAACAGGTATCCATAACTGATGATATTTTGCTATGGGTTTTGACTATTGGAGCCTCTGGAAAAAGGGAGACAAAATAAAAAGAATAGCAATTTTTAGAGTTGTAAAAAGAAGTTTTTAGTTGCCAGTGAGTTCTTGTAAAATCAGATGTCTGATTCAGCCTGAAGTGCCTATTTTTTGAGTGGGTAAATTTGGACTCAGACTGACAATGCTTAAAAAGGGCTTAGGAAAGCCTTGGACTTTAAAAAACAGCTGTATGGCACTACATCTAGGATTTCTTGCTGTCAAAAAAGTTGTTAGCTTTTTAGAATCCTAAATTCACAGATTCTAATTGCCTGGACCTGACTCTAAGTTAAAACCTGTTACTGTCTGCTATGGGCTGTTTCAACCCAACATGAACTGTGCTCAAGTAAAGGCGCAATGGACAAAACTCAAACTCTGGGACTATTGCAGATTTTGGATTTCTTTCTGGTATCATAAACTATGAAAACATCATGGATTCTGGCTGGACTGTATAGATCTCTTGCAAATGCCCCTGGGAAAGGTCTTATTCTTAGATTTCTGACATAGAAACTGATTACCTTCCTAACTTGTGATTCTTACTGTAAGCTGAAAGTTGAGAGGGTATACCACCACAGGGTGTATGACTGCTCTGATTACTCTTAAATTAGACTTTTGACCTCTTCTTGGGAATTTCCCACTGCTATTGACTTATTATGTTCAGCTTTTTGGTTTATTTGCTTATCTCTACATGTCTCATCTTTCTTCCGATATACATGCCTTAGTAGATGAAGCTCTACCCGGAAAGAGATGGATCTTTTCTTAGGCTGCTCACTGGATAAATGATTATGATAAAAGGAGGTAGAAAATTTGGTCATGTATTTTGAAACATTTTTTATTTTTTTATTAGTTTTTAGAGAGGGAGGAAGGAGGAGAGAGAGGGAGAGAAAGAGAGAGAGAAACATGAATTGGTTGCCTCCTGTATACACTATGTATATTTTTCACTCACTTTCCATTATATTAACATAGTACACAATGATAGAATATTTACGTATAATGGTTTTTTAAAAAGTAATTTCATACATTTTTTCAAAAGAACCTGGAAAAAGGACTAAAATACAAAATGTTAAAAACTATTTGCAATTCTACACACCTTCCACTGATAGCAACCAGAAGTTACTCCAGTTGATGCCAATCCATATCCTTTTCCTCCACTGCCATGAGTTAATATCTGTCCATTCTCCACTAGGCAACATTGAGCTTTCTCTGGGTCAAAGGATACTTCTTGTATAGGGAGATTCTCATCTTCTTCCTCCAACTCTCCTTGCTTCTACCAGAAAGGAAGCTGGGTCAGTATTATGCAGTAATCTAGATCTCACTTAATATATATTCTAAAATTGCTTGGTTTGAGCCTAGAAATAACTGGTATCTAGTAGATAACTGGTACTGTGTAGGCAATAAAAACACAATGATAAATATAGCATGGCCCCTGCCCATAAAGAGCTTACAATTAGGGGATAGAGAAACAAATAAATATGACCAATATTGTAGCTAAGAGAATAACAGAAGTTACATAACAGGTATATAGCAGCAAGATAAAAGTTTAAGTAACTATGGTTGGAAAGGACAAATAAGCATTCAAAAGAGAGTAACTTGCGAGCTGGGTCCTGAATAATAAGGCCTTTAGCAGCTGATCAAAGGAGAGAAAGGCATTTAGGACAGTATGCATAGCATGTGTCAAATATGAAGGTGCAACAGAATTCATTGATTTAAAGTAATTGCAAGCAATGTGGAAGTTCTGGAGAATGAGATTGGCAGAAAAGGAGCCTACAAAGAGAAAATGAAACAAAAGCATAAAAGGCCTTGAATGCTATTTTAATATTAAGTTTTACGCCCAAGAAATACTCCAACACTTAGATTAAATAGAAGAGGAACAACCAATAAAAGAGAATGATAAGAAAAGGCCATTTTACTGAGATAGAAGGAAAGCCAGAAAAAGTGTGAAATCTGAAAACCAAAAGAAGAATTAGGTAGTTTTAGATGGATGGATTCAAGCTATTTAGGAGGTAAAATCAGTAAGGCCTACTGACTACATGGATAGGGACATTAGGAGATGTCTAGAGTTCCCAGAAATTCAGGGGCAACGGTTTGCGGAGGAGACACCTGGGCTAGCACTTAAATTTGGAAGGTAATGCATATGGGCAGGTGTGACTGAGACTGCTGGAAAAGCTAAGGACAGAACCCTGAGGAATACCAAAGTTTGAGATGAAGACAAAGAGAAAGTGGCAGCAAAGGAAAGATGCCTCCAAAAGGAATCAAGAATTGGCAGAGAATAGGTGAAGATCTGGGAGAAGGCAGTGTTCTGAAAACAACAGAAGGCTAGAGTTTCAAAAGGTCAAGTAAGACAGGGGGAAAAAATGTACGGTATTTAACACTTAGCTTTGTCATTTAATTTCCATACTTTGATGGAAGATAAACTATTAGGTTGAAGAGATAATGAGAAGTAAGGAAGTGATTGAAACATGTATAAGAGTACTCTTCTGAGAAGCTTAGCAATGTAGGACAATAGAGAAGATGTGGAGAGGAAACAGAATAATGGGATAGAACAAGGTTCCTCAGAGGAAAAGGAATCAAGAGACAGGATATTCACTTGTGCTGTCTAAAAATACCTTTTGGGGAAAATTGATTACCTGTAGTTTTATTTCTTGTTCTTTTTCCTTTATCTGAATAGCATGTTTGGCCTGAGCAATTGGTGTCTCCCACATACAATCCGACAAAAGGGAAAATAGGCGTTCAACAACCTATTTATTGAAGGAAAAAGAATAAAATTTGTAAAGGTAATTTTAAGTTTAGGAAAAATAAAATCATTCAACTATAATACTAAGTAACATGTAACATTTTATTATATCAATGTCCTACGGCTATTTTGGGTGGTTGCAATTATTTCTCTGTAGATGCCCAAACCTAGTAAGAAATTTCACAGACTTTCCTTTCCTTCTGACCTTGTAAGCATTCACTATCTCCTCCTTCTTACACTCCATTAATTTCTTTCTCCTTGCTTAGAGATGAAATTACAAGAAAGGAATCTCAGAAGGAGAAGTTTTGCTACTGAGAAAATGACACATTTACAACTGAAGAAGCTCTAGGTTTAGATTTTGGTTGAATCATGTTGTAGATGTCAAAAACATTTTCTAACAACTTTAAAAATAGAAACCTGGGCCATTTGATCATCTTCTACACCAGACTCACAAGCTGGTAGCACAGCCTCAAGGACGTGAAGGGCAAGGAGCCTTGTTCTTAAGTTACCAACTAGAGGAATACCTGAGGAAGGAAAGACATTTTCTTATTATTAATGTAACTGAAATTCAAAGTTTAAATGAGCTTCTTGAAAAAATATTCAAGGCTGCTAAGCATATATGGGTGAAATGGACTTCACTTCAACTTATTATCACAATAATTCTGGACTCATCCCATACCCATACCCATGTGCCAGGTTACTGTGTGATGGATTTCATACACATAATTTTGTTGATCCTCACAAACCCTACAGTATTATATCCTGATTTTACTGATGAGGAATTTGAAGCTCAGAAACATTAACTAACTTGATGAAGCTACACAGCTCAGTGGAGGCAGAGGTAGAGTTTTAAACACGTCTATTAATCTCTAAAGCTAAGACTTATCATACCCTTTCATTGCTTCTTCTCTGACTGACCTGACTGCCTCAAAGAGATTGTTAGAATTAATGGGAGTAAGCAATTTGTACATTCCTAAAGTAAGCACAATGAGAAGCTATAAGCAAAATAAAGTAATCATATCATGGTAAGAGAGAATGGACACATTCAGATTTGTATTCTGATAATCAAAATCTGTGCCAAATTATCATATTAAACAGGATATTTTCTGATTATTTTTATTACTGTAATTTGAACAAACAGGAACAAGTTCTCAATTAAATCCATGATCTTGTCCAGGGCTATTTTCTATTATTAATTCCTATCAATTTTACTTCTAAAATTAGTTTTCTTTTCAACAAATAAAGTACTTATAAAACAAGAAAAAAAAAGTCTTGAAATCAGGTCAGGTATCCGATGTTGTTAAAGTCTGGCATTATCTGAATAAAACACATGTGATGTATAAAAATACTCTAAAACAAGACAAAAGTAATATACCTGCAGAACACTTCTGAGACGCTATATTCAGAAGCACTTCTGTCCACTTAGGGGAAGCCATTTTTGACTGAATTGCTTTTGAAGATACAACTCTGCGAAGAAAAACTAGAAAATCTCCCAGATGCAGTTCAGCTGCGTGTTGCTTCCTAAGAGCAGCTGAAGAATGAAGAGACAAGTTTATATTACAGTCAAAAGCCAACAAACAGGAAATAGCCTTATATCAAATAAGTTCCATTTAGATTGCAGCAAGCAGAAACCTAAATTTAATGTCTAGATTGTCTGCTGCTGAATTTTTACAATTTAAATAACAGAATGGGGAAAAGATAGAAAATAAAGCCAAATTTAAAACATCTTTTACCTCTGTGTACAACAGTGTGTTGCTAGAATAAAATATGTATACTTGGTTTTGAATATATTTTTAATGTTATTCTATAAAACAATAGTTCCCTACCCAAGTCTAGAGTTCTACTGGACAGAATTAGTGGGAGATGTATGAAAAATTACGTATGCATGTGTATATGACTAATAAGAGAGTTCATAAATTTAATCACATTTTCAAAAAGTTCATGATTCCACTCCACCAGTCAAATTAAGAATCATATCTCAAAAAAAGACTGTATTTTCAGATTCTACAAAGAAGCAAATTTCTAGGCCTTATTCTGATTTGCCTAAGCTCAAAATCTGTAAGATTTTTGACACAAACTTGCCCTAACCAAACTTCCTAGTTTTCCCATCAGCATCAGCACCAGCCTTTCTCTTGTCTTATAATTTCCCTCCACCCTCTGCTTTTGAAGCCAGAGAACCATCTGTTCTTCCTGTAATACACCATGGTATGGTCTCTCATCATCCAACCTTTAAAATACCTCCTTGTGGGAGGGGGAAAAAAAAAAAAAGGAGACATATGTAATACTCTTTGTAATACTTTAAGCAATAAAAATAAATTAAAAAAAAAATACCTCCTTGTCCTGGCAAAGTCCCACTCAGAACCAGGGGAAAGTGTGCCAATGGGGCAGCTGCCCAGAATGTCAATCCCCAAGGGGCATTAAAACATAGAAAATCTTAATAATTTAAAGACAAGTGTATATAGCACTTCTTTCAGGAAGATCCTGGCATATTAAATTAAGGAAAACACAGACAAGTCACTTGTGATAGATAGATAGATAGATAGATAGATAGATAGATAGATAGATAGACAGACAGATGATAGATAGATTACTGGCCATATAAGCATGCCCCTTCACCCCGGCCCCCAACCCCTGCCACCAAGGGGCATGCTTAGATAGCCAGTAATCTATCTTCACAGATGTCTAATTAACTAGAGGACTTACGTTTTACTGAGATGGGTGTGCAAGTCCATGACTAAACTGCTAGGAACAATATGAGGGAAAAAGCTAGTAACTCCTCTACATTTCTTCTACACAGTTTTACCTCTTCTTTACTTAAATGTTAATAAGCAAATATTTTTTTATAATATTAGTTTGAAGAATATAAAATTATTAGCCTGCCCTGAGTACCCACATATCTCACTCCAACACATTCCTTCAAAATCCAGTTCAATAAACCTTTAGCTTTTGGTGGAGATACCTGGGAGAATTTCTTTTATGAGGCATCCATCCTACCCACCCCCCTTACGCCCAAGCAAGTATTTCTATAAGACACTAAATTAATTAAATTAATTAATGCCTGGAGACATTATATATAAGACTGGTTGATAGAACTTGATATAATTTGTGTTTCATTATCAATAGTACATTTGAAATGAAGGGTACACCTTTCAATTAAGAATTTAGAGGGCAGCCTGCCTCTGAACACCTGGCCAGCGCTGACTAGAATCAGACTCACTCCCAGCCATCCCCATAAATCAAGAATTGCAATGGCCTTCTCTCCAGGATGAGGTGAGGGGAGTGGATGTGTATTTGACCTGCTGAGATTGACTCACAGAACTGTTTCATTCTTTCCTGGATATGGTAGGATCCAGTTTTCTTGGGAACCAATAGGCTGAGAAGTAACTCTACTATGTATTCCCTGCTGTCCATATGTGCAATACTCAGCACAGAATAGTGAGAAGCTATCACCTTAACAACCCTGTATCTACGACTAGGTCACAGGAAAACAGGAGGTGAAATTAAATGCTAGTATTTATTTTATCAGACCCTGTGAGCCTGTATATGCTCTATCTATAAGCACCACACTCTTTATATAAAACGGGAGAAAAACTCTGCAATAGATTAGGGAATTGGAGCACAGAATGGTTAAGTAACTTGCTCTCTATGCATCCATCCATTCATCCATACATCCACGCTTCATTTTGTCTGTGTTATCTATGTATCTATCCATCCCCTGGAATTTATTATGGTAATAAGATATGGTAGTTTCACACACATTTTTAAATAAATGACCAATTTTAGACCTTTACTTCCTTAATTATGTAACATACATTGTGGTGGTTCTACTCAAGGTTTAATTAATTTAATTTACTGAAATACAATGTTCACTATAGTTTTTTAAAGCTATGAGCAGATGATCATATTACAGCAATCAAAAATTATAATGGCTAAGGATAACAAGAATCTTTTTAGTGACTAGGGAACACAGCAGCTAACCTAGCGAGAAATTCAACTCCTCTAATTCTAACCCAGTTCCCAAATAATAAAACCCTTGGTCCTGGGGAAACACTTAAGTCAAAAGTATGATTAGAGATGGGTTGTCAGGATCAGATGCTAAAAAAACATATCCTGGGGAAATTAGTCACCTAGAACCTCTAGGTTCTTGAACCAGGACAGCCAAGGAGACACTGAACCTAGAGAGTAAGCAATATGGTCACCACATCAGATTTAATGGACTTAAAAGAAAGAAGGTTTAGTCAGAAACCCACCTATATCATACACATCGGTATAGAAAAGGAGTTTCTAAATGAACAAATAAAAATCCTTTCATGTCCACAACAGAAAAAAGTATACATTCTAATGATATGCACACAAAGGGGACTCAATAAATGCTTGTAAATAAGGACAGAAAAAAGGGTTTGTGATAGATACCTCTGAAATCTCTCTTCTCAGTTTCTCCACTGGAGTCAAGTTTTTTTTCTTCTTCTTCACCATCTTCTCCTTCGCATTCTCCAAAAGAGGCCATAAGTAGTACACCAGTTTGGGATAACAAATTCTTCAACTGACTACAGAGTAGATCCAACAAGGACTGAACTACCTTGGGGCTCAGTTTATCGGCATAGGTCCTACATGAAATAACAGGAAAAAAATAAATGGTAATAACACAGAAGGGCAAATGTTATAATTAAACACATACAGGAGATTAGGAGAAAAGTGAAATTACTAAAATGTGAAAATACCAGACGCAACACAGTTCTATCAAGACATCTATAATGCTCACCCTGTAGTGATGGCTAGAATCTGGAGCAATCTTGTACTAGCCACTTTTAAAGCTGTGCTAAGCTGAGAAACACCCGTCTTCGGCAATAACTGCAGAGGCTGTCCTAGCATAGTGTCTGTGCCACATAACTGCGATAATACGTTTAGCAGACCAGTGGAAATTGCCAAAGAAACATCCACTGGTTGATAGTGAACACTCAAAGCAAACACTGTAACCAAAAGGAGACGCTGCTGGGCTTCTAAAAATAAAAAGGAAAGAAAGACAATTGAGAATCACCTTTAAGTAAATGAAGCATTTACTAAAATGGACTATATTCTAAAATATAAATACTAATATGGAATACCATTACAATTTCAAATATTTATTCTTTACCTGTAAGTTGATCTATTAATGTCAAATACAAAGTGTATTTATATATAAAAAAGCCAACAGACCAGAATGACAGAACAATCAGAACAACTGGGATAACCTGTGACTATGATGCGCACTGCGGCAACCAACTGGCCCGATCGCCCCCACCTAACCTCCCGCAGCCCCTCCCCCAGGCCAGCTCAGCCCTGATTGGGCACCGATTGGAGACGGGGGCCAGCCGTCAAGCTCCCATCTTCCCTCTCCCTCCCCACCTCCCCGACGGCCTGGCCTGATTGGCTTCCATTGGGGTGGGTTGGCCGGACCCCACTCATGCATGAATTCGTGCATCGGGCCTCTAGTCTTCTATAATAATAAAAGCATAATATGCTAATTAGACCAGACGTCCTTCCTGATGTCCTTCCTTCCAGACAAAGCTGCAGTAGGCAGGGGTCGAGGCAGAGGTAGCCGCTGCAGCCGCGGCAGGGGCAAAGGCCCTTGCATGAATTTCATGTATCAGGCCTCTAGTGTAGCACAACTATCTAGCATAAACGTAGGCAAAAATAATTTGCAACCTGTATTTCCATGGGCAGTTACTTACCAATGTGATGCTTGTTTGCTTGCAGGGCTCTCTCCAGGGTAGCAGACAATTGTTGATAAATCTTATGCACAGCTACCTGGATTTCAATCTGTATGTTTCTCTTAGCTGCTCTGATCCCATCCTGAATTACAAATAAAGATTTACTTTTTCTATTAGCAAAAATAATTCCTCTTACCAAAATAAAAGTAATAGCCCTTTTATCCTTAGTCTAGCTAACTGGTAGAGCCCTATGGTGGCTTTTAATTATTTAGTATATTTCAGTACATAAAAGTTTTAAAATAAATTTATTTTTAAATTGATAATTCCTAATTCTATACAATCTTTCTCCTTTCCCACAAAGCATGTGTTCCTTCATAAATATGAAAGACATAAAGATAACACTCAAAAACGTTTTTTCAAACAACCTGAGAATCTAGACAGAATGATTAAGTCTAAAATGTAAATTTTTGAAACCCATCCTTCCAAACACCCTATCCCAACTTAGATTTCTTTCTACCAACTTGGCTAAGGGTTAATAAAACTAAGCCAGCAGAGAATCTGAAAGTACAACAGTGCTATGGCTCACCTAACCCCAACTATAATACTATTATTCAGGAAACAAAGCCAATGAGATATCTTTAGGAGTCATCTCAAAGTGTTTTTTTAAATATATTTTAATTGATTTTAGAGAGGAAGACATAGAGATAGAAACATCACTGAGAATCATTGACTGACTGACTCCTGCATGTCCTGACTGGGAATCCGAACTGTGACCTCCTGGTTCATAAGTCAATAATGCTCAACCACCGAACCACACCGGCTGGGCTAAAAGTCTGCATTTTAAAACTTCAATCTTAAACCCAAAATTACAAAACTGGTTTTGTAAAAAGACAGTTAAAATCTGAATATACTGCAAGGTGTCATCGTCACCTACCTGATAGTGATGCAGTCGGCCACTCTCTCCTTTGGCTCCTGCGTGTCCAACAGTGCCTAAACCAAAACACCCTGCTAGAAACTGCAGCCTCACAGATGTGAGCAGTGTGGATGACTGGAAGCCTGAGCTCAACCTGCTTCCTGCCAGAGAGATGCTACCTTTTTCTTCCATTCCAGACAACAGAATGAGGATCTGGTGAAGTGCCTCTAAACGAAGCTTGAGAAAAGTAAAATAACCATAGGTTAGAGTTCTTCACTGAACTGAGACACAAAGGAACTCTGTATGTCACAAACAATATATTATATATCACAGAATATTCTAACATTTCTTAGGAATTTATTTTATTAAGATGAAAATTTTTAAAAATCAAAATATCTCTAGAAACCTTATAAGCATACTATAGTACAAAAGAGGCTACACAGTACAATGTGAAAAGTAATAGATTTGAATGTAGAAGACCTGGTTTCAAGGCTAGACCCTGCTACCTACTGTGTGGCCTTAGGAAACTCACTTAACTTCTTGAGTCTCCCTTTCTTCAGATGTAAAATGAGGCTAATGGTACTATTGTAACCTCCTCGCAAAGCTACTATGATGCTCATGAGGAGATATATGTGAAGGTTTCAAAACTGTAAGGTAGTATAGTTATTGCTATATTAGTAACTTTATAATACTCTAGCTCAAGAATTAGAAATATTTCTTTTTTATAATTAAACTTAGTGGGGTGACACTGGTTAATAAGATTATATAGTTTTCAAGTGTACATTTCTATGACACATATCTATATTGCATTGTGTGTCTATCACCTAAAGTCAGATCTTTTTCCATCACCAAATATTTGACTTATCTTTTACTACCCTCCCCGCTTTCATAGATACTGTTGTGTCTATGAGATTTTATCTGTTTTTTTTGTCTATTTGTTTTTCTTGTTTGTCCATTTGTTGATTTCAGTTTTACATCCCACATATAAGTGAGAAGTATTTCTGAAAGGTTTCTCTGTGGTTCGCTTCAACTTCTGACTCTACCTTCCCTAGGAGAACAATATCTATCACTGTAGTCAATCAGCCTAACCCTCCTCTCTTTTTTTGGAAATAATTTTACATTTACAGAAGAGTTTTGAAGATAGAGTTCTTGCATATCTTCCCCTAATGTTAATATCTTATGTAACTATGGTAATGTTACTCTTTCTTTTTTAAATATATCTTTATTGATTTCAGAGAGGAAGGGAGAGGCAAAGAGAGACAGAACCAAGAAATTAACATTGGGACAACACTACTGACTAACGCACAGACTTCATTTAGAATTCACCAATTTGCCCATAATATCCTTCTTCTATTCCAGGATATCACATTGCATTTAGTTGTCATGTTTCCTTAATCTCCTTTAGTCTATGACAGTTTCTGTCTTTTCTTGTTTTTCATGACCATGACACACTGAAAGAGCTATTCATGTAGCTTATAGAATGTCCCTCAATTTGGGTTTGCCTGATGTTTTCTCATGACTGAACTAGAGTTATGGATTTGGGGGAAGAATACTTTAAAGTCTTCTTTTAACATTATCAGAGTTACATGATATCACCATCTTATTACTGGTAATGTTACTCTTTCTTTTTAAATATATCTTTATTGATTTCGAAGAGAAAGGGAGAGGGAGAGACAGAAACATCAATGATGAAAGATAGTCACTGATTGGCTGCCTCCTGCATGCCCCTTACTGGGGATCAAGCCCGCAACCTGGGCATGTACAGAAACAACAATAATGAGAGGGAATCATTGATCGGCTGCTTCCTGCACGCCCCACACTGAGGACTAATCCTGCAACCTGGGCATGTCCCTGACTGGGAATGGAACTTTGACCTCCTGGTTCACAGATCAATGCTAAATCACTGACCCATACTAGCCGGGTAGTAATGTTCTTTTTTTTCTTTTTATCTATTTTTATATATTTTTATTAATTTCAGAGAGGAAGGGAGACAAAGAGAGAGATAGAAACATCAATGATGACAGAGAATCATTGATTGGCTGCCTTCCACATGCCTCCTACTGGGATCAAGCCCACAACCCGGGCATGTGCCCTTGATTGGAATCAAACCTGGGACCCTTCAGTCCACAGGCCGAGGTTCTATCCACTGAGCCAAACCAGCTAGGGCACTTGGTTCAGGAGATGTATGCCAGGTTTCTGCAACATAAAATTACTCCCTTTTCATACTGTTGTTAGCCCTGAGTCACTAAGTCCAACTTACCCTCAAATGGAGGAGGAGTTAAGCTCCAGCTCCCAGAGAAACGAGTATCAAAGAATTTGTGGACATGTTAAAAACACAATAATCAATAAATATTTTGAGGGAGATACTTTGAGGTTAAGCAGACATCCTGTGTCTCCTTAAAGTTCTGCTCCCTAATTTTAGCATTCATCATTATTACTATGGTGTTCTAATCTAACCCTTTTTAAAGGAAGATAAACGGAGGCTCTGAGAAGAGATAGCCAGTCTCACTCTATAGTTTCTAGAATCTAGGAGATAAGACTTCTGATTAGAGTATCTTGTTCTAAGAGATGGAAATAAAAAATGCACTTTTCAAACAAAATATGCTGCTATAGTTAAGATAATGACACCAAAGTATTCAGGTGGAGGAAAGGGGGAGGAAATGAATATAAGAAAAGGAAAAGTTTTCCCCACAATTTTACATTCAGTGGTTCAGTTTAAGTTTCCATAGTCCCTCACAGGAATAAATATCAAAGACTTACTTCTGCTCTTAACTGCTGCTGTTCCATTGCAATGATAGAAGCCTGGGGACTTGTAGACATACTTTCCTCTGGCTCTTTAAAACCTGGGGCATTCCCCACATCTCCACTCACAAAACTTACAACATTTTCAATCAAAGTGTGAACTCCCAAAGACTTGGTAAGATCAAAATCAGACTCAAAGGAGTAAGAGGAATTGCACAACCAGTCTCTGCTATGTTTCAGGCGAGCCCAAGAGTCGTTCCGGGATTCCAACTGACTGTGGATAGGACCTACATACAAACAGAACAAACATGCATCAATGGTAACCCTGTAGAGAACACAATCTGAAACTAGATGAGGGCTGAGTACTGCTACCATACCAACTGGTGAGAAATGGATACTTATGTTTGAATACATGCATGCATTAAGTGAATCGGAGCAAAATGCTTTTGTAAAAAAATAACAAACAAAAACTATAGCAATGTAAGAAAATAAAGGGAAAGCCCTGTTTGATGTACCAGTATCTCTGTAAGCGCTTTAGCAACACACTGCCACAAGAAAAAGGAAGGCAGAAGCTGCTCTCAAAATGCTTAGCTTAAAATGCTCTGCAGTATTAAACCAGACCATTATTTATGAACAAAAAGGAACTGGGCACTTAGGACACTGCTGCTAAGACCTATAGTAATAGGACTTCATCTGATTTAACGTATCATTGCAAAAAGTAAGTTAAGACTGTGCAAAGTGTCTACATATCTGCAATAAAACATTACCAAAAAATGAATATTGAAGGGCAAGTAAACTTACACAGAAAGGAGACACAAACATCACCCTTTGGATTTCATTAATATAAGGAACACTTTCACTGTTTCATGTGCATATTTATTACACATTGTGAAACTCCTATATAGAGGAAGCAAAGTTTCACAGACAAGAATATGTAAGATTTACCATAAAGTGACAGGTATATAAAATTACCAAATGGTTCACAGTAGTTGCAAAATATAATACCATTAGTTTTGCCAATGAGCCTTTTCTAGACTAAAATCTTTAGACAGCAAAAATGTTAATATGTTTGAATACAACTGTCCAAGTCATATGGCAATATTAGCTTTAAATAAATATAGAAATGTCCAATTCCTACAGGCTTTGTCTTTTTTAGTTTAACTGATCTCAGGTATACAAATTAGATTAGTCATAATCCTGGGCTCACGATATATTCTCATCGTTGGTCCATTCATGGCCTGCTTTTGTATTTATATTTATTTATAATAAATATGAACACAAGAACTAGAAAACTAACAATAACTTGTATCTATCTGTTCCTCTTCCAACCCATCTCTCCCTGTCTCCTATCTAAGGTTTTTACTATCCCTAAGTCTGGTTTTATCATTCCTTTGGTTTTATTGTTGTAAAATATTGTTTTATTAGTATATATATATATATATATATATACCCTAACAAAGTTTAGTTCTAGTTACTTTAGACTTTATAAAAAAGTATAATTTATATACATATGTATACATATATGACATACTCTTTTCATTCAATAGTATATTGCTAATATTCATTCACACTATTGCATATAGCCATGGCTCATTTGTTTGAGTGCTGCATAATATTCTATCATGTGAATATACTAAATTTCTCTATTAGAAATGTATCTAAAGGTATTCAATAAATTATGCATTACAAAAATTATATTTGTTACATAACTAGATGGAAAAGATTTGGGAAGAGAACTATTTAAGCACTAATGCCCACAGAGAAAAAAAACTAACAAAATATTAATTGTATAATTTATTTTTGAATTATCACATCGGTGTCAGTAAAACCCCAGGACTGCAAAATCAAAATAGAAAGTCAAACATAAAGTAACTGTAAAATAATTATATACATTCTACTAAATAATTTAGAATGACAAAGAATATATGGTTTATCTGCCTTTCATGTTTTAACAAGAATTCTTTAAAAATGTTGAATATTCTGTTTTACTGAACATGAAAAATACCAATCTGAAAATTTCCCCAAATTACATAGCTAAATATTTTTTGTGTAAAATAGAAAAGAGTAAAACTTCAAAGATGCCTAATTAAGTAATTAATAATGTCACAGATATATAATTTTTAATTAAATTAGAAGTATTTAAAGACTAAAGTAGGGGTTAAGGGGAAAAAAATTATTTTCCATTTTCCTAAGCATTGCATATTCAGAATCTAGATGTATACTTAACTTACAAATTATAGTTTTTGGCTCATTGCATTGAGCTTGTTTGTTCAATAATACAATTCAGAATAAAAAGTTCTGCTTTCCATCCCTTACAAACCACTTTTCAAAATGAAAAAAATGTGCAATGAGTTAGTGTTAGGACCAAAGTAAAAGAGATCTTAAAGATTATCTTGTCCAATTTCCTTGAACTTGAGGAAAGAGGTGTTCAATTAAATTGATCTGCTAAATTATTAATACTAATTCCTTAATTTTATGGGAGGTTGTCTTATATATTCCTGTTATCAATCAAGTCATAAGTCATTAGCGCATGGGAATTTCAATTGCCTGCCTACACTAAGGTTTGAATGTAAAGAATATACAAATACTGAATTGCCTTAATACACTCCAAAATATTCTATGGAGTGGGTGGCCAACACCCAAATTAAATCCTCTCTACAATTTCAAGCAGAGGTAAGCAAACTTTTTCTGTAAAGAGCCAGATAGTAAATATTTTAAGTTTTGTGGGTCATGAAAGTCTCTGTTGCAGGACTTAACTGTACTGCTATAGGGTGAAAGCAGCCACAAACAAATGTGTAGCGTATTCCAACAAAACTTTATTTATAGATTAAAAAAAACACCAAAAAGGTGGGAGGCCAAATTTGGCCCACTAGCCATAGTTTGCAGACCCCTAATTTAAAGGATACAACTTAGGTATATGACCCAAATAAAACTTTGCATGAATGTAAGAAGAGAACAGAAAGGACACTTATCTGAAAGCATTAGGATAAAACATTAGGCTGACATCAATAATACTTTAAAACAAAAACTTACAGAATGAAAGTGAGAGATGAAAGCATTCTAAATTCTTTTAAAAATTATAACAACCTGGTAACTTCAGTTTGTTCTATATTTTTTATTTGAATATAGCAAATACTGTGTCTGAAAAGCATATCAAAAGCTTCTATAGCGTAACTGTGACTAAGCCCAATTCTTACTTATCATTAATTAAGAATCACCTACTATGAAAAGAAAATAATACAAAAGTCCAACAAGAAATTTTTGAAATTGTTTACTTGTCCTTACAACTTTGGTTCTTAAATGGAATTTTCAAAATGAACATGGCAGAGCTGCAATACATACTTTATAAACCATAAAATATGTAGGCAAGCTAAAAGGGGAAAAAAAATTAAACATGCCATCATGTACTTGCTTGAAGCTCTTCTTTTTTCTGGGGCTCAACTGGCCAAAAAGGAGTAAATACACTACCACACAAGAATCAGAAGACAAAAGGAGAAATTTGATACAGATGACAACATTTACATTTGCTCCTCTTTATATAATCCAATTTGAAATGCAGAGATAAAATAGCATTTCACCCATTCATGTTACACCACAAAACACACATTGATAAATGTTTCCATTTTAGCAATAAAACCCTAACTATATTTAAAGAACCAGGGTGGGGGAAATAGTCAAACCATATAGTATTCTTACTAATACTATATGTTGCTTTTTAAATTGCTTTGGCATACCCACCATTTCCTCCCCCACTATCTCTTACTGTATCAGTTTCAGCTTAAATATGAAAACTAAAGTTAAGTTTCTTTACTAAGTTTCAGTAAAGGAGGAGCCCAGTTCTGTACAACCATAGCAAATCTTTAAATTATTTATCAAAGTACCAGAACACCAACATCTTTAACAAGATTACTCAGGCTGTTATGAGAATTAAATAACTTAATATGTTTGAAGTGATGAGAACAATCCAGTTTACAAGTGTTTAATGAGTATAAATTTCATATTATCTCTGAGGTGCTCAGCAGAAATATGTGTCACCTCTTTTTAAAGTAATTTATGTCGTTTTTGGTTTTAGAATTTAACTTTGATGCTTTTAAAGAGCTCACTTTGCTTTACCCCTTCCTAACATATTAGCTTCCTTGGACCAACTGTGAAACATTAACTGGAGTGTGGGGAGAAGCAGCAATTTCATTTCAAATTCTAAGTACATTTTTATTGTATAATCCACAAGCTCTAGGATTCATGAGATTAAAAACTATTTTTACTATCCGTTCTGAAATAGTAATTCTATTTTCTAGTTACCTTTTCCTAGAGACAAAGCTATCAGCAAAATTTTCTCCTGGGAACATTAAAAATGTAATAACTATAATAAATTGGTACCACATTAAGTTATATCATGAAAAGTGACATAACTGCCTGGCTGGCATGGCTCAGTGGTTGAGTGTCAACCTATGAACCAGGAGGTCACGGTTCGATTTCCTGTCAGGGCACATGCCTGGATTGCAGGCTTGATCCCAAATACTGGGTGTGCAAGAGACAGCCAATCAATGATTATCTCTCATCACTGATGTTTCTATCTCTCTCTCCCGCCCTTTTTCTCTGAAATCAATAAAAATGTATTTTTTAAAAAGTGACATAACTAGTTTGTCTAACTTCCTTAACAGATAATTAAAAAGAAATTCTCCATGAGGTCCTGCATTTGCTTTTCTGTTTTCAACAAAATTAAATTAAATTCCAACAAGTTAATAGATTTTGGTACTACCTTGAGCTTTTTTGAGAAACTGGTTTATCTATAAACAAAATTTGAATTAATGGCTTAATTAGTTTATATCTACTTAGATCTAAAACTACAGGAAATCCACATCTACTTATAGGATAATTGTTTAAAATTTTTGAACAGGTAGCAACTCAGAGGATACTAATTTTATTTTATTTTATTTTTTAAAATATATTTTTATTGATTTTTTACAGAGAGGAAGGGAGAGGAATAGAGAGTCAGAAACATCGATGAGAGAGAAACATCGACCAGCTGCCTCCTGCACATCCCCTACTGGGGATGTGCCTGCAACCAAGGTACATGCCCTTGACCGGAATCGAACCTGGGACCTTTCAGTCCGCAGGCTGACGCTCTATCCACTGAGCCAAACCGGTTACGGCTAATTTTAAAATGTTACCTAATTCTTCCCAAGAATTTATATTCAAATTCTAGGTTATTCTTAATAACACTAGGTTACTAATACTCAGTTAATAATTCTAGGTTATTCTTTTTCTCTGATTTCAAGACAAGATTTACAAACACAAACATGATGCTTGGTCTTAATAGAAAAATGACATCAGATACACACAACATAGGTTTAGCATTGGAATGGCTGCCAGATCACACAAAACATACGTTTTTAGGAGCAGGGAGGCATGAAAATTAACTATCTTACATTTGGTACATCCGAAACTTTTGTTTGAATAATATTTTGCTTGAATTAAGCCCTTTAGTATTATTTTATTTTTGTTAATCCTCACTGGAGGATATTTTTCCCATTGATTTTTACAGAGAGTAGAAGGGAAGGGAAAGACAGAAACATTGATGTGTGAGAGACACTTTCATCAGTTGCCTCCCACATGGACTCTCCCCTTCAACTGGGGCCGGCGATTGAGACTGCAACAAAGGTACAGGTCCTTAATCAGAATCAAATCTGAAGCCCTTCAGTTCTCAGGCTGTAGCTCTAACCATTTAGCAACCAGCTAGGGCTAAGAGTAAAATTTTATAACTTGCATTGGGCTCTAGGTTATTCTTAACACTTTCTATTTTATTCCAAGGGATGACTTTGGTACATGCTGACATGGTTAACATAGACTGAATCTCAATTTTATATTTTACAAGCATGATAAAGATCTAAGAGAAAAGAATCATTTTAGCCAATAGATTATCATCTATAAATATAGTAGGAAGCTTTTAAACTATAAGTTGGATCCCTTATGCTACTCAGTAAGTTTGGAGCTATCTTCTCTTTAGCATAAAATGATATGCATTCATTAATATAACAGATTTTGAACAACACTATTCACTTAAGTTAATCAAAATCAGGAAGGTAAATCTATTCCAAAAATTTAATTCCTAAGTCAGTTGTTAAGGAAAAAGATATTCTGGCCAATTATAGCACACGAATTGCCAATTTTCAAATAACCAGAAGATAAACACATACTGCATATTAGTACATCATTTAATTTATTTATCACAAATAACATAATTGTTTTAAGAAACTCAACAGCACTGATATGTTATAGTCTCAAAAGACTTTTCAATACAGAAAGCACCAGCTCTAGTCCTTATTCCTAATATTTGAGAAAAATCCTTCATATATTCTAATTATAATTAAAGGACAAAATATTGCCATATTTTACTCTATAGAAGTACCAACACAAAAATGAAAAACTGTGTGTGTATGTGTTTCTTCCCTCATCCCATTTTTTTCCTATGAAGGGCACTTAACAGTCTGCCAAGGAAACTATCAGGAAATGGGTTTCATTTTGAAATATAAAAGACTTAATCCATGAAAAAAAAATATTTTCCCCCAGAGGCTTATAGAAAACTACCACTAGTGACAATTTTTAATATTTCATCTTTTCAAAACCACAATACACATGGGTTTAATAAGAGTACCCGTAAATAGAGAATAATACTTCGAGAATTTATAGTTATCCTTGTATTTTTATTATTTAAAATTGCTGTTCTTTCACCCACTTGCCCATATAATCAAGAGTTAACTATATTATTCACTAAGACAGAGCTTCTAACAAGTAAGTGTACTCTTGATGACACTAAAACTATTCCTCATGGGAAATTTTTTTTAGAAACCATCAGTTCATCTCTTACATGCTTTATCTTATGAGGCAAGAGGAAAACTAGAAACTTTGTTTGAAAGTGTGTATATATGGAGGCAAATGGGGTAAAGAGTTTTCCCTGTAATACCATTTAAACTATAACTATATTAGTGAGCTAAAACATGACAAATTATGTACATAACCCTTCATCCTCAATTATAAAGCACCGCTTCTGGCATTCCATAGGCCTTTTAGTAAGTCAAAACACATGACAAATGAGAAACAGAGCCTATTATTAACTCCTAGCCGTTCCTAGATTTTAAAAGGGTATATATTTTAAAGAAAATGATCTTCCATTTAACTCTTCTAATAAAATGTTTCTAAATTTTGCAATTAATTTTCAAACAATCAAATTGTAAATACATCAGATATAAAAACAACTACTTAATTTAACCAGATATTTAATATTTCTTAATACTCACCTCTCTTTCTATGAGATGATGCCAAGTCCAAATCAACATTTCGTCTTCCATTCTATTAACGTTAAATATACGTAATAAAAGTTATTAATAAAATTAGAATGTAACAGAGTACTAACAAAAATTAATCTATATAATTATAATAATGTGCTACTTAATGTGCTACCAGTCAAGTCACATCAACAATAAGTCTCTAAAAGCTCACTGAAAACAGCTATAAGAAAGCATAGCACATAATTCTCAGAAACTAAAACACAAAGGTTCACATTAACTAACACTGAAGTAGCAGAAATGTTTCTTTGTTCCCACCTTTTCTTCTCTGGAATCCTTGTCTTTTACCTTCCAAACACATCTCATTAATATCCTCTAGATGCCTAAAGCCTGTGTAGCAAAGTCCCATCTTCCACAATCCCTACTTGCTCTATCCTTAACTTTCATTCTTTTCAAAGCTCCCACTAGTCCTGGCTAAGTGTTTAGAGAAAGAGAATCCGATGAATCCAATCCACACTAACAGAAAAAGAGCATAGTCCTAACCCTTGTGGTAGTATTTTTAAAGGTTTTAAATGTTTTTAAGAGGCTACTAAATAAAGAAATCTCAAATTGTTAAAATGGCAGACAGCTTAATAAAATAGTAAAGGCTTCAGGAAGAACAGAAGTATATTTCTGTGTATGTGTGTGTGGGGGGCAGTATAAACAACTGCCTGCTCTTATGTACAATCAACCATGCACAAACTACATGTCTTAAATTTATGCACAGACTCGATATTATGGTCTCAACAATTTCAATTGTCCTCTATCCCACACACACACAAAAATGGTGGCAAAGAAGAAAAGCTGCAGAGTGACAAAATAGATCCATTTAGTAAACGTTATTATAGAAAATCTTTACCTGGTCACACATATAGACACAAGTATTCACATTGTAGATAAATACATTTTGTCACACAAACACACACCCCAGAAATAATATATTCTCAAGCCATTTGGTGCTGGACAAAACATGAAATGGTTATCACCCAGCCCCTGAAAACATCACTTTGTCATCTTTTATTTTTGGCTTCTTTCATCCTAATTTATCCTTTTATAAAGTACTTATTTGTGTACACCACATCAAATCCATTGTGAAATGGGGGGTGGGGGGGGGGTAGGAGTTAAACTTAGATTTAATTGTTTACTTAGGTTTCTTCTCTGTTTACTAAGAGAAATAGATAATGTATCACATAATACTCTATGAAAGGTAAAACAAAGGTTTAGAATTATTAAACTAGTTAACTTCAGTTATTTTTAAAAAACCATTTTAGTCACTAATAATTCAGGATAAATGAAGTACTACTAGATGTTGAGGATAGCAACACGACCACACAACCTCAGACAGGAGGGTAACATATTTCAGCTGAAAAACCGAAACTGCCTCCACTGCTTGTTCTGCTTCATCTGCACCAGGCAGGCTGTCTGAAGCTGTGCCTAGATTATCCTTCATCTGCAACAGAGTCTGCTTTTCTCTAGTTGACTTTTCTATCTTTTATGATACTATCTTTCTATACATTCCATAAGGAAAAATAATCGAGTTAATCTTTTTCAAAAATGTATTTATTAATTTTTTAAAAATTCTGTAGAAACTAAATGAACAATTTTGGCAATTAAATCTAGACTTGGCCCACCTCTACTGACCTATCTTCCCATTTTGTTTTGAAAACAAATTAATTTTCAAAAAAATTTTTAATCCTTACCTGGGGATATGTTTTTATTTAGAGAGAGGAAAGGAGAAACCGAGAAACATTGATGTGAGAGAGAAAAATCAATCAGTTGTCTCCCATACATGCCCTGACTAGGGATTGAACCTGCAATCTTTTGTTGTATGGGATGATTCTCCAACCAACTGAGCTACTGGACAAGCAATTTTCAAAATGTTTTAAATTGTATTACCAAACTTGTTCTTCACAGTCCAGTTGAGACAAGCGTAACAGGGAGTATTATTCCCCACTTCAAATATAAAGAAGCTGGGACCCTGGCTGGGTAGCTCAGTTGGTAAAGCATCATCCTGATACACCAAAGTTGCAGGTTAGGGCACAGACAAGTATCAACCAATTTTGGGGGCGGGTGGAGTTGGGGGTTGGGTAGAGACTAGGAAGATAAAAGAGGGGGAAATGGGAGATATCTGTAATACTATCAACAATAAAAAATATTTTTTAAATCAATCAGTGAATGCATAAATAAGTGGATTAACAAATTGATGTTTCTCTCTCTCTAAATCAAAAAGTTAAAAAATAATAATAATACATAAATAATTCTGAAACCCTAGTGGTTTATCAAAGCTACTAACAAACTGCTATAAAAAAAAAAAAAACAGTGAAAGTCAATGTGAGTCAAGTGATCTTGGGAAGCTTTCTATAACAGCGGACATTTTAGTCAATCCTTAAAAGAGACAGGACTTGATCAACAAAACCCAGAAAGTAGACATTAAAGCAAACAATGCTTGAGGAGAGGCTCAAGAGGTATGTTTAGAGTCTGGCAGATGGATTAGTATGGCAAAAATGCAGATTACTGCAGGAGAAAACTGGTTCCAAATGCAGGCAGGCAATATGTTCCAGAATCTTTGATTTCTAGTAGTCAGTATAATCACTGAGGTTTTGAATATGAAGGTAGCATGATAAGCAGGTTTTTTGTTGTTCTTGTTGTTTGTGTCTTCAAGAGCTCTATCTTAGAGAGCAGTGACTAAGGAGAGGAATGGGGAAAAGCAGGGATTTCAGTTTGAAAACTACCATTTCAGACAAAGGTAACAAGATCCTGAATCAAAAAGTAAAAAAAGAAAGAATGGGCACAGAAATTTTACCAAAATAGATTCAACAGCCATTTATTTATTCAAAAAATATTCAGTGACTGCCTACTGTGTTCCAGGAACTACAGATGCTTGGCCTACAGCAGTGAATAAAATAGCAAAAATTTCTGTCCTCAAGGAGCTTATACTCTACTGTAGGCTAACAGAAACTGATATAAATATAAAAAATAAATTACATTAGGTGCTGTGGGGGGAAAGGGGAGCAGCGCAAGGCAAGGTATACAGGGAATGAATGAATATGTGGAAGGGAGGGCAAATTGAAATTTTAAATAGAGTGGTCAGGCCCTGGCTGGTGTGGTAAGTTGGTTGGAGTGTCGTCCTGTACACCAAAAGGTGGCGGGTTTGGTTCCTGGTCAGGGCACAAACCCAGGTTGCAGGTTCAATCCACAGTTGGGGGCGTGTAATTGAGGCAACCAATCAGTGTTTCTCTCTCATATTGATGTTTATCTCTCAGTTACTCTGTCTCTCTCTGGAATAAACATTTTTTTCAAGTGCATAGAGTGGTCAGAATAGGCCTCACTGAAAAAGTAACAACAGAATGAGTATTTGAGGTGAGGGAATTAGTCATGTAGACAACAGTATTCCAGTCAGAAGAAACTGCTAAGTAAAGGCCCTTAGGTGAAGTTGTGTGGTATGTTTATGGAAAAACCAAAAGCCTAGTGTGGCAGGAGAATCACCAAGGAGTGTAGTAGAAGAGGAGATAGGAGAGGTAATGTGGCCAGGATGTATAGAGTCTTGTAGGCCACTGTGAGGATTTAGGCTTCTACTTTGAGAAAAAGTGAGGTCACTGAAGGTTTTGAGTAGAGAAGGATATGATCTATGTTATAAAATTATCACAGGGATGGGAGATTAGATGAGACTTAGCAGACTAGGAAGGGAAAATGGACAGAGAGAAATCTCAGTAGACTGCAAAACTAGGAACATGAACTGAGAGCACAAAGAAACTAATGGGAATAAAGAATAAAAGAAAGGACAAAAACATCATGAGACAATGAAGCTTGCTTGAAGACACTGTTCGACTTTCCTTAGAGGAGGAATCTTTTATGCTTAGAAGTTCCCTTTAAACATCTTTTATTTATGTACCATTTGTGTAAGCCCAGGTTTCCAGCCTGGCTAGTTAATAGTACCACCTACTAAGAAAGGCAATATGAGAGAAGGAGATTTAGGAGAAAGATAAGTTCATATTTGGATAGGTTAAGATTGGGGTAACCCATGCCCTAGCTGGTTTGGCTCAGTGGATAGAGCCTCGGCCTGCGGACTAAAGGTTCCCAGGTTCGATTCCGACCAAGGGCACATGCCCGGGTTGCAGGCTCAATCCCTGGTAGATGGCATGCAGAAGGCAGCCGATCAATGATTCTCTCTCATCATTGATGTTTCTATCTCTCTCTACCTCTCCCATACTCTCTGAAATCAATAAAGAAATATATGTTTAAAAAAAAAGATTGGGGTAACCCCACATGTTCAAGTGAAATATCCATCAGAGACATGAATTTGCAGTTTAAGAACTCAGAGCTAAAGACAGAAATCTGAGAGTCGTTAACAGGTAAGTGGAAAATATCTATGCAATATAGGTCTCTAATTTATCTAAAAGTTCTTTAAAAAAAGTTTTTATATGGGTAAAACAAATGTATATTACTCTAATTAAAGCCTCATATAGTCTCTATACCTTGAAAACAAAAATTCTTCTTGGCTGAATCTAGGTATACCTACCAGTGCGTAACCCTCTTCATCTGATTCAGGCTGAGACAAATCAGATTCACTCCTCGATTTGATCAGTCTATAATTTGGGCTTGTGTGGACTAGCCGGCTCTCTGCAGTAAGACTTTCACTCCTGTCTCACATGCACAAAGAAAAGTTTTTTATTTGGGACTGTTAGTGAACATAAAATGTAATGGAACTGGCAGCACAGAGATAATACAGACACAATGAGGAGTAATTACACCTGTTGATGGGAAATCCTGGCTCTTGTCTAAGCACAAAGTCATTCTCAATTACATCAAAATAATCTGCATGCCACTAAATTACAGAGACATGCAATAACTTATGTTTCTAACTACTGCTGTTTACACATATGAAATACTGTGTCTCAGAAATTTACATTCCAGGCTGAAATAGTATTATTCTTTATATTACTTTTAATTAATCCTAGTCAATTTGCATTTCCTATTCATGTCTGTTTTAATTTCAGAAGAATACTCTAACTTTGAGAATAAACCATTTCAATGCATAAACAAAGGGAAGAGAGTAATTGTTAAGTTTCTAGCCAGTCCCACCTGGTCATAAGTCCACCCCCTTCAGAGGCACTTGTTGAAGGTTGCTGCAACTGTCCTTCTTCCCTCCGCTTCTGAAGCTCATCAATCACAGGGCTTACTCCTAATATTAAGAGGGCACACCGATGGATCACGGAGTTGCAGGCAGCAGTGTACACATCCTGACCCTCGGGAAGGTCTGTGCTGACCCTTCGCTCTTGCTGAGACTGAGGAGGTGGATCATCAGATCGAGCCCCAGACCCTGCCCCACTGTTCATTCTATCTCGATCTCGGCTACGAGCTACTTCACGGGCTGAGAGGAAACACTGAAAGATTTCTGTAACATGCAACACAAAAACAAGGTCTTAACACATGGGGAGAGAAAAGCAAAGAAAATAACAATAAAAATAGTCAAAATATTTGGACCAAAAACTTACTGAAAAAGGGAAAAATCTTATTTTAGATATTAAATGCAGCATAGTAACTAAGTTAAAATTATACAAAAAAATACACAAAATATTAAACTTTTCATGAAAATTACAACAGGAAATACTCATGCCTTTATAGAATTTAGATTGATTAATTCTATTTCTATTCTTTTTTATAAGTTAGATCAGTGGTTTTCAAAGTGTGGTCTCAGATTGGCAGCATCAACATCATCTGAACACTTGTTAGAAATGCAAATTATCAGACTCATCCCAGAACTTCTGAATGTAAGCTCTAGACATGAAACTAAAAATTTGTGTTTTAATAAGCCTTCCAGATGATTCTGAAGTCCACAAGAGTTTGAGAAGCACTGAGTTAGATAAAAATAACTATTTACATTCATGACCTTTGTATGAAAAATGTCAGGTTACAAAAGAAACAGACAAAATTTAAGTTGCAATAGTTACAATGAAAAGGCCCCTTTCCCATTCCAAATTCCATATAATACCTAACACCTACACTTTGCTATAACTTGAATACATTAAATAACACAACCTCTAAAGGCCTTTGCTGAAACAGAGTCTGATTACACCATATGGCCAAGATTGGCTCAAGAGTCAAATGGCATCACCAGGAATGTCCTATCTGATACCAGCTCGTGCCAATCTCTAAGTGTAAAAAGTCAGTGGGTATACCAAGGTTCCGATGTAGTGGCAGACACTTCACAATAGGAAAATAATATTTTGATCAAATTTGAACTGAAGAGGGTATTCTTGGAGAACCAAGGCAGAAAAGTTAGTAAAATATTAGATTCATCTGTTTATATGGAAATACAAACTTTAAAAATGCATCTGTATGTTTTATCGAATTATTATGATGATATTTTCATTATGTTGTTGAAAATCTCTATTTCAATGAAAATCAAAGCGACAAACACAGAGTCCAGAACTAGAAATCAGTTAAAGTGATTAAGAGAATGGTCACTGGAATTTTGGGCAGACCTGGTTCTAATTCCAGCTGCTGCTACTTGTGGTGCTAACACATAATTTTGCTTCTTAAAACCTCTGTTTGACCATCTTAAGAATAGAGTAATACTCATCTCATAAAACTTTTGCAAGGATTTATGAGTTAATTTATGTGAAGAATTTGACCCAGTGCCCAGCATACAGTAAGTGCTCAAAAATGGTAGTTTAAAAATTATTACTCTGCAGATGACTATTATGCTTTCTGTTATTATAACTGTGTGTTATACGTTGCTTTCATAAAGTTTTAAGTTCAACTGCAAAAGGTTTGTCAGCCTATGTTTTTACTAATTATTCTCCGTTTCCACTTCCAATATACTTTTCTCCATTTAGACTTTATCTTTCCCTCATTTTTAATGGTTTTTGGTCTTGTTTTGAGCAGCCTCAAGATCATTTTTAGAAGTACCCAGAACACAAACAAACTGATAATAAAGTAAATGTCCAACTAAATGATATAGACAGACAATCCCAAAACTAAATGCATAGCTGGACATAATGTTTTAGGCTACAAAGTGAATATACACCTTAACTTGAAATAGCCAACTCACTCAAAAAATAATAACAAATGTTTTAAAACAGTGGTTCTCAACCTTCCTAATGCCACGACCCTTTAATGTTGTGGTGACCCCCAATTTCACTGTTACAAATTGAACATAATTAAAGCATAGTGATTAATCACAAAAACAATATGTAATTATATCTGTGTTTTCCCATGGTCTTAGGCGACTCCTGTGAAAGGGTCGTTCGACCCCCAAAGGGGTCGCGATCCACAGGTTGAGGACCGCTGTTTTAAAAGCTTTAATATTTCTCTTTAAATATATAAATGATTACCTTTAAAAACTGTCTATAGCCCCAGGATATGAAAGTATGAAAAGTGTTATTTACCCAGCCAACAATATTCTCACATATATTCTTGCTCCCTTCTGAGAAGAGCAGTGTAGTCAGTGAGTAAAATTTATAACTTATTAAAAGTTCTACATATGAAATAATTGAGCTCTCCTAATATGCATAGAAGGGGGCTCTCTTCCTCACCAGACAGAGGTAGGCCTATCAATGGATAACTTGGAACCCCTGAGAGGACATACTTTGAATGCCCTTATCTAATGACTCATGGACATCATTTCATGCATGAGACTGGTGGAACTGGTATGGTTTCCAAAGCCTGCTTCCAGAATTTTTCAGCCCCAAACATGAAATTCAATAACTAGCACAGGGCTGAAATATTAACTAATGTACATTCAGATCACCAGTGGAATATCAAATTCTTTTAGAAAAACCAGAGAAACATGTCTTTCTCTTTCTTCTCTACTCAGTTCCCATACCAAAAAGAATACACATCTGTGTATCTCTGTAAAGTAAGGTGTATACTCACTGCCAGCTGTCATCACTTCATGTTCCCGTTCTTCCTCCTCATCCTCTGGCTCTGGATGCCCCTCCTCTCGGTCTCGCTCAGCCTGCTCTTCCATTTCAGCTTCTTCGTCAATGGTCCGGGTAAATGAATGCTCCTGAGGATCAACATCTGCAGAGTCTTGGTTTTCTGAGATCTTAAAGAAATGATCAAGTTATATTGAACATATTTTTCAAAAACTTTGAAAAACTTCATTAAAACCCTGACTTTTTATCATGGAAAATACTGCTAGTACCAATAATAACAAATGAAGTTACTACAAAAAGACATACTAGATAAATATGAAAAAAAATAGAAAGAATGTATCTACACAAAATACATACAGAGATACCTATATACTCTTTGTTTCTCAGTATTTTTATTAAAATGCCATGCTATAGCCTGGCCAGCATGGCTCAATAGTTGAGCACCGACCTATGAACCAGGAGGTCACGGTTCGATTCCCGGTCAGGGCACATGCTCAGGTTTCGGGCTTGATCCCAAGTGTGGGGCATGCAGGAGGCAGCCGATCACTGATTCTCTCTCATCATTGATGTTGCTATCTCTCTCACCCACTCCCTTCCTTTCTGAAATCAATAAAAATATAAAAATAAAAAATGCCATGCTATAAATTGACATTTATATTGTTATTCAGCTATAAACTATAGTTCTGCAACTTAAAATGAGTTGACACCAAGAATAAAAGGTACTTAAAAAATATAATTTTGATTCCATTCAGTCTCCCCTTAAGTTATATATATTATTACTTTGTATAAATGTTTAATAATTCTAATTATTACTTTGTATAAATGTTTAATAATTCTAATTCTAAAACAGTATTTTTAACTTTTTTTTTGGTGAGAACATTTAAATTCTACTCTCTTAGCAAATTTCAATTCTTCAAACAGTATTATTTTTAGGTTTTTCTTTACTCTGTTTGCCCCTGAAGAAACCAAAAATTAGAAATCTGGTAAGAACAATGTTAATTTTATTTCCCATGGTGGTTGTGCTATCTAGAAGTCATCTAGAGGAAAGAATCCTTAAAACAGGTGCCAAGAGAGGCACACGTATCATAATAGTACATCTTTTCCCACACCAATATAAGTACAAAGCACAAATAAAGATTTTAATGATATCCTTCAACGCATAACAAAAGTTATTTTGTGATTTATGGCCAGTAAATAACTTAAGAATTTCACTGAGATGGAGATACTGAGCAATGTCAGTCTCACACAGTACATAAATCATTATCACTATATATGTGACTTTCAAATATGAGGCTCAACAAAATGACAAATTAATACATTTCATAGAATTTCAAGGTCACTAGCAAATAGTCAGACCCAAAATATTAAATAAGGGCAGGCTAAAAGAATACTGTAATAGAAATGTAGAGATAGAGTTTGATTTTTAAAATCTAAGATCTAAAGAGTACAGTGCAAAACATCTACTGTATAAACTTTCAAAGTAAGCATTTCTGAAGTTGATGTATTATGCAGGCTTATACTTATAACTACAAGGTCATGTTATCAGGATTACCAAGTACTTTAAAAATCATCTCATTTTTGATGCATGAATTACTTCTGGAACATCCTTAATAAGAGGTTTCAATCTTTACCCCCAATAGTATACATAACCCTAACATAGAAGGTTGTTTTCCTTACATTCAGCTAGCAATGATTCACCATAAAATTATTACCCTTTGATCCTACCTATGCCCAGTATTTTTGAGGTAGCTATCCTGTGCCTCCCATTTCTTTCACTTATGTATGATTTTTGGACCTTTCACTAATCCAAGGTAGTTTGTTAATGTACCTCATAAATTATGGTACCCCAAATTAAATGATAATTCAAATGTGGTCTGATCAGCATAAAATAAAGGAATAATATTTCATGATTAGACAATTCAATTTGTTAAATAATTTATACAGCCTAAGAATATATAAACTTTCTTAGCAGCCATATCATACTTGATAAATATGGAGTTAAATAATCCCCAAATCTCTTACTTGTCCAATTTTTTTTTCCACTAAAAAGAACTGCTCAATATTTAATTGTACATCTGCAATAGCAAGGCATTTTTCTTTTCCTGACATAAATCAATAATTAGCTATCTCTCACAGCTTGCAAAAAAAACACAGAAATTAACTAATTTCAAACTTTACCCATCTGTCTCGTGATGATGACCTGGTCTGAATAAGTTCAAGGTTCTTGCAAGCAAGTAAACGACTTCGAACTTTGTACACACAACGGTACACTTCTGATAAGCTTTTACCAGGTTGATATCTAAATATAAAGAACCAAAATAGAAAAGTTACTTAATTTCTAACATCATGAGAGCAAATATTTGTCAGAGGATAGTTTTAAGTTACTTGCCGGCTTTCTCCACATGCTTGACTAAGTAAATTCGTGTGTTTCAGAAGAGCTGCAAGAACAAATCTAGACACAGTGTCCAAGAGTGATTCATTACTTAAAGTTGCACTGTCCCAATCTGAAAATAAAAATGTATTAAACATTTAAAAGGGCTCAGAAAACAGTTCAGAGGTCATAGCTTTAGTAATCCCACATCTGAATGTCATTTTTCTACACGCTTACTTAACAAGTACACCTCCTAGATCCCACACACTGTTCTGTGTGCTAGACATACAGCAGTAAACAAAACTGAGTCCCTCAACATGGAGGCACCTGGAGATTATTATGCTATGCAAAATAAACCAATGAGAAAGACAAGTATCACATGATTTCACTTATATGTGGAATCTGATGAACAAAATAAACTGATGAAAAAAATAGATCCAGAGGCATGGAGTCATGCAACAGAATGACGGATCTCAGAGGGAAGGTGGGGGAATGGGGCAGGGGGGCCTGGGAAAGATTAACCAAAGAACTTGTATGCATATATGCATAAGCCATGGATACAGACAATAGGATGGTGGAGGCCAGGGGTGGGGGCGGGCTACAAACGGTCAATGGGAGAAAAAAAAAAGGGGACATATGTAATACTTTCAACAATAAAGATTTAAAATAAAATAAAAAAACTCAAGGGTATTTTTCACAAAGAGGAAAAATAAATTTTTAAAAAATGTCATTTCTAAAATACCCTTTTCTATAAAAAAAAAAAAAGTATAGGGAGAAACCTATGATCTTCTATTTACATGTATCACACATACATAGTATTATGAGCTAGCTACATATTTATCCCCTTTATTCTCTTCATCTTACCTTTACTAACAGCATAATCCTGCATGCTGATCCAAAGGCTTCGTGCAGGCTCTTTTGAACAACCCAATGCCAAGTCTACAAAGACAGCAATTTCAGGTCGCAATTTGTAGTCAAAAGGTTTCTGTTCTTCATTTCCTGAAAGAGCTACTTCTAATAGGCAACTCATACATTTATCTAAAAAGAAAATTATTCAAGTTATTCATTTTAAACCTCATGAATTTTGGTGCCACAAACAAAATCTTACCACATTTACTTAATGCATATAAAATGATACATTTCAAACTCATTTAAGTAGGTGCTACAAAGTTCTTTAATGTTTCTCAACTGCAGGTAGTATCCCTCTTCCATCTGCTCCAGAAGGATGTGTGACTAGATGTAACACTCCAGGGAAGAAGTCTGGCATATTAGTATGCGGGGAGCCTACACCTGCATTACTGTCATATACAACAAAGAACACTCTTGTTCAAAATGTAATTATATCCTTTTTGAGAAACATGTGACCACTGGGAAAGAGATTAGAAGATAATTTTTTTCTTTTTTCTAGACTTACGTATGATTCAAGAGAGATCAGTGACACCATAAACATTTGTTCAGGTGGTTCCTAACTTTTCAATGGGACACTTGATATTCTGAATTAATTTTCCATTTAAAAAACAAAACAATTCTCTAAATGATTGCCAGGTTCTTGAGCTAATACCAAGTCAATGTAACCCATAATAAAATTGAATAATCATATATTTACAATTTTACAAAGGACAAATACCCTTTCTTAATATATGCAAGTATTTAAACATTAAAATGTAATATTTTAATAGATCAATTATGATCTATTATAATTTCAAAAGTAAAATAAAAACTAAAACTGAAATAAGCCAGTCAGAGAAAGACAAGTATATCATTTTTTACTCATATGTGGAATCCAATGTACAAATGAACAAACAAGCAAAATAGAGACAGACTCATAGAGAGAAAGCAGACTGACAGTTGTCCTATGGGTGGGGGGGAGTTACCTATGGGCAGAGGTAGAGAGATTGAGCAAAAAAGAAAAAGAAGAGAGAAACATTTATGGACATAGACAACAGTGTGGAAATTGTCAGGGGAAGGTGGAAAAGGCTATAGGGGGGATAAATTGACTTGAGGTGGGAAACACACAATATAGCGTACAGATGATGTGTTGTAGAATTGAGCACCTGAAACCTGTATAATTTTGTTAGCCAGTGTCACCCCAATCCTATCTAATAAAAGAGTAATATGCAAATTAACTGTCACTTCCTCACTCTGTCATTCCATTACTCCATCACAAAGATGGCAGTGGCCACGGAGCTGGAGCGAGCAGGAGGCTTGGGTTGCCCCCAGCAATGGAGCAAGCCAAGCTTCCCGCCTGCCCTGGCCAGCCCTGAGCTCTGCTCAAGGCTACAAAGTTTCAATTATAGAAGATAAATAAATCCCAGATACCTGCTTCCAGCTGGCAGGGCCTCCGCTCAAGGAGGCACTGGGAGCCTCAGTTGCCAAGGGCAACCCAGGCTCCAGCCAGACCAACACTACAAAGTTTCAATTATAGAAGTTAAATAAATCCCAGATACCTGCTTCCAGCCCTTGGGCATGGCCAGCCTGAAAATAGTCCTCAGCCCCTCACTCAGGCTGGCCAGGCACCCCAGCGGGACCCCACCACCACCCTAAAGGGACTATGGCCAGCCTGAAAATGGCCCTCAGCCCTTCACCCAGACACCCCAGTGAGGCCCCCAACCCTGAAGGGAGTGTGGCCAGCCAGAAAACAGCCCTCAGCCCCTCAACCACGCTGGCCACACCCCCATGGGATGAGGGTCCCCACTGGGGGGTTTGACCAGCCTGAAAATAGCCATTAGCCCCTCACGGGCGCTCTGCACAGCCAAAAGCCAGGCTGACGGCTGCCAGCACAACAGTGGTGTTGGGAGCCTCTCCTGCCTCTTTAGCAACGCTAAGGATGGCCGAATGCAGCTTAGACCTGCTCCCTGCTGGCAAGTGGACATCCCCCGAGGGCTCCCAGGCTGCCAGAGGGATGTCTGACTGCCAGCTGAGGCCCAATCCCCCGGGAAGCGGGCCTAAGCCAGCAAAGCCAGGCTGACGGCTGCCAGCACAACAGTGGTGTTGGGAGCCTCTCCTGCCTCTTTAGCAACGCTAAGGATGGCCGAATGCAGCTTAGACCTGCTCCCTGCTGGCAAGTGGACATCCCCCGAGGGCTCCCAGGCTGCCAGAGGGATGTCTGACTGCCAGCTGAGGCCCAATCCCCCGGGAAGCGGGCCTAAGCCAGCAGGTGGACATCCCCTGAGGGGTCCCAGACTGCGAAAGGGCACAGGCTGGGCTGAGGGACCCCCCCAAGTGCACAAATTTTTGTGCACCAGGCCTCTAGTAAGTTCAATAAAAAGAAAAAAAGAAATGAAAAGTGATTTTATTCATACTAAAGGCCAGTTAAAGTAAATAGAACAGAAACATGAGAAAGGTAGAGATATACTTTTGTCCAAGGAGGATATCTGGGGTTAACACAGTTAAACACTGATAGTACTGTAACCATCTTTATGACGTTAAATATTGCTTGAAAAACCATGATTTTACTTTTTTTTTGATACATGTATCATAAAGTACTAGTCTAGCATTCATTGGCCATGGCCAAACTCACCTTTTGGTTCATAAATAAAATTATGAATATACTAGAGGCTCAGTGCACGACATTCGTGCACTAGAGTGGGAAGGGTCCCTCAGCCCTTGCAGTCCAGGACCTCTGGGGGGATGTCTGCTTGCTGGCTTAGACCTGGGCCTAAGCTGGCAGTCAGACATCCCCCAAGGGGTCCTTAGTGCTGCTGTGGAGGCGGGAGAGGCTCCCGCCACCACTGCTGCGCTTGCCAGCCATGAGCCCAGCTTCTGGCTGGGTGGTGCTCCCTCTGTGGGAGTGCACTGACCACCAGGGGGCAACTCCTGCATTGAGTGTCTGCCCCCTGGTGGTCAGTGCGTGCATAGAGACGGGTCATTCCGACATTTGGTCAATTTGCTCCCAGCCTCTCCTTTTTTTTTCTTCCCGGGATTTATTTATCTTCTATAATTGAAACTTTGTAGCCTTGAGCAGAGCCCAGGACTGGCCAGGACAGGCGGGAAACTTGGCTTTCTCCATCACTGGGGGCAACCCAAGCCTCCTGCTCGCTCCAGCTCCATGGCCGCTGCCATCTTAGTTGGGTTAATTTGCATACTCACTCCTGATTGGCTGGTGGGTGTGGCTTATGGGCGTGGCTTGTTTCTCTTTTAATATATAGAATAACTAGTGGCCTGGTGCACGAAATTCATGCACATTAAAAGGGGATTAGAGGAAATATTTTAATATTGCTATTTGCCCTTGGTCTATAATAGAAGTGTCAGAGATGAAAGAAAATTAGTAAAATGTATATGAAAATCTTCCTCCTGTCAGAGTCTGGGGCACACCATGGGACCCAGAGTCAAGTCCCCACCCACCCAGGTGTGCCTCAAAATCGCACGAGACCCAGACCTGGCTGGGCCCACCCCCATTGGGCTAGATCCAGACCTGGCCGCTCCCACCCTTGTCAAGCCCCAGGTCCCCTGGCCTGGCGCCAGGTCCATACCCTGCCTGCCCCACCCCCACTGGGCTAGATCCCGACCCGGCCAGTCCCATGTTTGTCAAGCCCTGCCAGGCAGGGTTGCAGCCTCAGGTCCCATGGATTGGTGCTGGGTGGGGGCACAATGTGAGGTCCCCCATCAAGCCTTGCTGGGTGGGGGGTGCAGCCTGAGGTCCCCTGGCCTGGCACCGGGGTAAGGGGCACGGCCTGAGGTCCCTTGGCCCAGTGCCGCGGAAAGGGGTGCGGCCTGAGGTCCCTATCCCAGGCTGGGGGTCACGCCTTGAGGTCCCCCATCAAGCCCTGCCGGGTGGGGGACGCGGCCTGAGGTCCCCCATCAAGCCAGGCTGGGGGTGCGGCCTAAGATCCCCTGTCAAGCCCCACCAGGCGGGGGGCACAGCCTCAGGTCCCCCATCAGGCCCCCTGGGCAGGGGGTCACAGTCTGAGGTCCCCCAGGCCAAGCACCGGGGTGGGGGACGCACCTTGAGGTCACCCATCAAGCCCTGCAGGGCGGGGGGGCATGGCCTGAGGCCCCCTGTCAAGACCCACCAGGCAGGGGGCACGGCCTCAGGTCCCCTGGCCTGGTGCCAGGGCATGGCGGCGTGTCCTGAGTCCCCCATCAAGCCCTGCCAGGCAGGGGAGGTGCAGCCTGAGGTTCTGTCAAGCCCCTCGGGGGGGTGGGGGGGGAGTGTTGGGGAAGGCACAGCCTCACGTCCCTGCTGATTGCTCATTAAGGTTCGTTACAGGAACTCAGCCTCCACTGTGGGTGCAGTCACCTTGTGTTACGGAAACCCCCACACCCACCCATCCACTATGTGCGCCGCCATCTTTGTGGCGGAGTGACGGTCAATTTGCAAATTCCCTGTTTATTATATAGGATAAACTTGCTTAATTAGACCTGTTTTCTGATTTAGCTAAACTTTTTCCAGCCTAGTGAAGCACCCCAACTTCTCTCTCAGGTAATTGTCAGCAACACAGCAGTAAATATCAACATGAAGCAGATTATTATTGTAGATCACGCAGGGAGAACAAAGGGTAAAATATCTAACTGCAGCAGTGTTTGACTATATTCTGCGCAGTGAGAAAACCTGAAGTCATTTTCAAGTTCCACCATTTCTTACTTCTTTCCAGTCGGGTCAAGTTTCTACATTTTTCTAAATCTCCGTTTTCCAGCTAATAAAAAGAAAATAGGATTCTACTGAGTCTCCTATCTACGTACTCCAGGACTATTGAAGATCAAATGAGATGAGGCACAGGAAAATGCTTCACAGACATTTGGTTAAACTGTAAAATGTCTGCACCTGGGTATAAAGCAAGTCGGGTTCCTGGGCTGAAGAAACTCCAAGGAGACTAGTTGCTAGGGAGAAGAGGCCAGGCATTGCTATGCGATGTCATTACCTGGTGCCCACCGTTTCTGGGCTGGGCTGTGGGCCACATTTTGCGCCATGGGGTCTTGGCAGCATTGGCTGCAATTTGGTAGGGTGTCGCTCTGGGGTGGTGCAGGGCCTGTGTCCTTCTTGGGGGAAGCAGAGTGCTGGTTTTGTCAGTGCCAGGTCCATGGTGTTGTTTATTTTTAAACTAGAGGCCTGGTGCACAAAATTCGTGCATGGGGGGGGGGGCTGGTGTCCCTCAGCCTGGCCTGCACCCTCTCTAATCTAGGACCCCGCAGGGGATGTCCGATCCCTGCGGGACTGCTGGCTCCTAACCGCTCACCTGCCTGCCTGCCTGATCACCTCTAACCACTCTGCCTGACTGCCTGATTGCCCCTAACCTCTCTGCCTGCCTGCCTGATCGCCCCTAACCACTGCCTGCCTGCCTGATCACCCCTAACTGTTCTCCCCTGCCGGCCTGATCGCCCCTAACCGTCTCTGCCTCAGTCCCGCCACTGTGGCTTTGTCCAGAAGGACGTCCAGAAGAATGTCCGGAAGATATCTGGTCTAATTAGCATATTACCCTTTTATTAGTATAGGTGGCCCATGCACTTCACAGCAGCTCCTGCATTGAGTGTCTGCCCCCTGGTGATCAGTGTGAGCCATAGCTACCAGTCAGATGGACGAAAGGACAGACACTTAGCCTTTTATATATATAGATAATGAACTTTAGATCTAATATGACCACGTAGGCTTTCTAATCTAACTCATTATTTTATGGATTAAAATTAGAAACCCAGAGACATTAATTAAAGGACCTATCCTAGATAAACAACTAGATTATCTGTTTAGGAACTGGAGAAATTCTTATGTTCAGACAGTCAGAGAGGTAGCTTCCCAGCAAAGTAGACAAGTAGAAGATGAGGCAGAACAAAGGAATCTCCAAAGATACCATAAATAAGGAGGAAAAAAATGAAGAATCACACAAGGTAACAACATGAAAGCAGGACCGGCAAGGAGGAGGAGGACTGCCACTCACATCTGAGAGGTGTTTGAAAACCGAGCACTGGTAAGTCATGGTGGTAAACTTACAAAGCTTTATATTCTATGAAGCAGTTTCATAACCTCTAAGCCCCAGAAGACAATTAATCAAGAATTTTCCCATTTTTATGGATTAGATAAGTTGCTCCAAATGAGTGATAAATAATGACAGAGTAGGACTAGGCCTTCACTTTCCTATTTTAAAGGCTCTTTTCACTACACAATACTGAGGATTTAACTGTTTTTCTCAGAGCTCCAATTTATAGTCTCAGATCCCCTACTCTGCAAATGCCACTTTAGTTTCCTATCAGTTTTCTATTCAGCAAATCCAGAATAAATGAAATCTCCAATGGAGGTACAAACATAACTATATATTTTAAATGTTGTGAAAAAGCACATTACCTAACTGAGGGGTGTCCATTTCTACACCGTCACTAAAAAGTGGTGTTTTCATCCAATATGCAGTGTCCTGTTCCTCCGGAGACACAGGGGAGCCCTGAAGCATGCCACCAAGACATCGCCCAATAAGGAGAGCAATTGTTCTTTCCAGATCCACAAGCCACACCCAAGACTGGGCTGGCTGAGGTAATGGCACGCCAGCAGGATCGATCAGTTCTGGCCCTCCTGAAGACAAAAATCATTAGTAGTTGTGTCCTTATCAGGTATTCAAGATTCTCAAGCTTTCTCTTGCATTATAATAAGATGTTGAAGCAAAATAATCTTATAATGAAAAGAAATTATAACACTTTCTGTATATATTTCCTTTACTAATTTAAAACATTCAGATAAGTTATACTTATCAAAATTTTCCTTTGTAAAATTATTAATTTTAAGATAAACATTAAAATAGTATATGACAGAATTAACGCAAAGGATTCTATTCCTACTTTTCATTATCCAGATCAAATTTTACCATAAGAGTACTTGAAACAACTCATCCATCCAAAATCAAAACAAGGTTGACTTAGTAAAATTACATTTAGTATTAATACTTTTAAAGCTTGAATTGAGAATTATACTAAGATCCAGACCCACGCTTTCTTTTTGTACATTTGCTTTCAACAGTTCTTCACATTAAAAAAAAAACAAAAAAAAACTATACCATAAAGATAAAACTTAGCCATAAAGATAAAAACAGATATCAGTGAAATTGTGTGTAGGGGGGATTAGTGGGGGGAGGGGAGAAACCAGATCAATAAATCCAAAATTGGTTATTTGAAAAGACTAATAAAGATGCATAAATCTCTAAAAGAGTAATCTTTACAAAATTCAAAAATTAGGAATAAAAGCCCTGCCAGTGTGCCTCAGTTGGTTGGAGCATCATCCCATACACCAAAAAGTTGAAGGCTCAATTCCTGAGCAGGTTGCAGGTTTGATCCTTGGTCAGGGTGCATACAGGAGGCAACTGATTGATGTTCCTCTCTCATACCAATGTTTCTCTCTCTCTCACTCACTCTCCCTCTCCCCTCCTATTGATTTTCTGTCTAAAAATCAATAGAAACATATCCTTGGGTAAGGATTTTTAAAAAATGCTTTTTAATTAGGAATACACAAGAGGATCTAACAACAGAGATTTTAAGAAATCATGAGTAAATATTATGAACAATTTTATATAAATAAATGAAAACCAACAAATGATATTTTCTGGAAAAAAATCAATTTCCAAAATGCGCTTGATAAAAAAACAAAAAGCTGAAAGAGAACAAAACCTCTAAGAAAGAGAACTAATAGCCAAAGTCTATCTAAAAAAACCAGGCACAGATAGTTTTATAGATAAAGTCTTCTAAACCTCAAGAAAAGATAATCCCTATCTTACACAAATTATTTCAGGAAAAAAAGGGGGGGGGGGAGGAAGATTCTAAACTGATATTATGAGGTTGGTATAATGGTGGTAGTAAAAATAATACAACAATAATAGCATCACAGAAAAATTATAGAAAAATATCAATTGTAAACACAGATGTGGAAATCCAAAATAAAATGACACCTAATCAACTAACGCAAAGTTCTGAGATGCTTTTGCAAAGGAAGGGTAAACCTCGAATGGCTCCATATTAAGCCTAATCAACATCAGCTGTAACCTAAACAACACAGCTGTAACCTTGACACTTGACTTCATCTAAATCCAGTTGTCACAGAACCATACAATGTTAAAGTAATATAGGCCCTCAATGTCATCTTGTTAACCTTAATCTTTCCAGGAGAAACAAACAAAGGCTTTAAGAAATTGTAAGTGACTTGCCCAAGATCAGACAGCCAAATTACTAGCAGAGCCAAGACTAAAATCTAGGATCTTTTTATGCATTAGTCCAAGATCAAAACATGTGACCTCACTTAAACTTGAAACGTTTTAAAATTGTAGTAATGAAACTCCTTTGATAGCCTTAGGACAGAGAGACTTCAGTGGGAAAACACACTGTTTTCTAGACATGATATTTTAAGCTATATTCAAATACACAGAATCATCAGCATTTTATAAATTTAGCGATTTCAAGTGCCTTGCCTAAAATCAGAATGTTATTTCCTATAAAATATCTAAAAGGGAAAACACAGAAAAATAGGTTCTCAATTCCCATCTTTTGCATTCAGTTATCTATATATACAACCAAAATAAAAAATATTTTACTGTCAAAGAGATTTAAAAATAAAAATTTTTGCACTTAATAAAACTTTTTTAAAAATGTATTTTTATTGATTTCAGAGAGAAAGGGAAAGGGAAAGATAGAAACATCAATGATGAGAATCATTGATCAGCTGCCTCCTGCACACCCCCTACTGGGGATCGAGCCCACAACCCAGGCATGTGCTCTTGACCAGAATGGAACCCGGGACCCTTCAGCCCGCAGGCCAACGCTCTATCCACTGAGCCAAACCAGCTAGGGCAAGAAATAAAACTTTTAAAATCAAATCCATCTATTGACTATAAAATGTGTCCTTATGCTGCTGACTGGATTATGAAAGAATGCTTTTCTGCCCTGGCTGGTGTGACTCGGTTGAGCATTGTCCAGTGCACCAAAAGCTCACTGGTTCAATTCCCAGTCAGGACACATCCCCAGATTGTGGGCTCAATCCCAGGTCAAGGCGCATATGGGAGGTGACCGATAGATGTTTCTCTCTAATATTGATGTTTCTCTCTTCCTCTCCCTTCCTCTCTCTTAAATTAATAAGAATATTATAGAAAAGAAAAGGAAGCAAAGGAAAGAAAGCTTCCCTATCATCCATTGTAACATGTATTCTAATTTAAACCATGTCAAAATTTAGGTAAAAAAAAGTTTCTTAGAATCAGTAAAATATACTATTCAAACCTGCTGACCATATAAACATCCTACTCATGACATTATTATATATGAGCAACTTCGTAATGTTTTCCCATGTAAGAGCCCACTTTAGACTATAATCTCTGAGAAAATGACAACTTTATCTTTTTCATTACATAACACATCCAAGTGTCAAAGAATTTACCTGATGAATGCAAAGAGGAACAACTTTTCTCAAAAGCATTATTTGCTCTTTTACCATCTTTACTTACCATGAAGAGGCCACTGTAACTCTTGGTCTTCTAAAAGAGCAGCAGCTGGCAGGAGTCTATTAAGGCAATCAAGAGGTGGCAACAAGTCGAGGAGGTAACTCAATAAAGGCCGAGCCACGGACACAGGGAGTAACAGTAGGGAATTAACAATCTGGCAGAGCATACTGCCTGCAGCTGAGACATATATCACATCTATGAAGGGTAAGAAATTCAACATGGATCAATTCAACATGTTACAAACTTTAAAACCAATAAATTTTAACTTACAATACACTAATTCAGTAACTCTTTGTTGAACACCTACCTGATAGGTGGCATGATATTAGTATTGACTCACTTGCAGAGAGTGCCACCAAAAGACACTTTGTGGGAAAGCATACGTATCCTCATGCCAAGAAATTCAAAAGATTATAACTCCTTCCCTTAAAATGCATTATGAATTTCTGATTCACAAATCTATCCTCTTTAGGTTTACTCAAAAAATATTTCCTGAGTACCTATACAACATACCAAGCACTGTTCTAGGTGAGATACAGCCATGAAAAAAAACATAAAAATTCCTGTCCTCATAGTGCTTACATTTTAGTGAGGGAAGCCTTTTATGTTTTTTAAACCAAATTTACTTTTTAAAAAATTAACATCACCTCAAAGCATCTATCTTTTTATTATCACTATCGGTTTTAAATCACATTTGTTTCAATACTTCACTGTATTTTGGGTGGATCATTCAGAGATGAGTTCAGTTTGAATGGATTAAATTTTAATGCCCATGCAACAGCAAAATGGAAATGTCTAGTAAGCAGTTTCTTTTTTTAGTGGGGGAACCTCAGAGTAAATTGGTTTTGGACAGACATACTGAATTTTAGTTGCCTTTAAAACAAACAAAAAAAGACACCAGTAGGTAACTAGAGAAAGGCCCATGTGAAAAGGGGAGTTCTCAGCTAGGTGCAGATACAGGAGTCAACATACATATGGTGGTTAAAAGCAATGGGACCTGATAGGATCATTCAGGGAGAAATAAGGGTTTAGGGCAAAAGTCAGAGGATCATACACATTAAAGGGCATGTCCAAGAAAGAGGAGTTTATAGGAACCAATAAAAAACAGTGACCAGAGATATATGAGTAAAAACAGATTATGACTACACAGAAGCCCAAGGAAAAGAAGGCATTTCAAGAAGAAAAAGGGAACACTGGAAAATGTTGAAGGTAAAGAAATAGCAAATTAAAAATCTCACTTTATACCACTTAATATTAATCACTTTGAGTATATATCATCCAACGTCTTAAAATTAGGCCTCTGTCATGCCAAGAGCTTCTTTTAAGATTAACCAGATCAATCACTATTACCATCACCCCAAAATCAACCCAAATCAAAGGGGTTTTCAATAAGGAGATTCAAGATCATCCTTATTCTACTCAGAGGTTTCAGGCCCTCATAAGGCTTTGGAAAGGCTAAGGACTCTTATTTTATAATCACTGATTACATTTGAAAGCTAGTTCTAAACATACCTCTTAATTTTTCTCCAACACTGCCATTCCAAGGACTTTCTTTGAGTAAATTTGCAGAACGTGAATAAATATCTGTGGCATGAGGCAACAAGAGCTGAAGATGTTTATGAAGCAATGCCACACTGCTTGAATTCTAAGGGGGAAAAGTTGCTAAATTACTACACTTTAAAAGATTCAAGGTACACAAATGTCATGGCTTAACCAAATATCTGAGTTTCAAGGTCCCTGAGAGATCACCATAAAAGGCAAAGAATCAAATACCTCGCTAATGTTATTGATGTGACAAAATGCCAGCAGCTGTTTCTGCAGTGAACACAGCAGTTCATGAAGATGAGCAGGCTGACTGTTCTCCGAAGATGATGTTCCAAGCAGAAATTTATCACTATTCTTTTCTAGCTCTCCAAATGCTTGATCCTAAAATGATACATAAATGAAGATCATATATGAAGTGCTTGAAAATGAAAGTAAGGTCCTACCATAAATGATGCTGATTTAAGAAGCCATTGTCTTCTTTCTTCAATATTATAGATTTTTAAGTCATTGCTATGTTGTTATTAGCTATTAGATAAGATTTATCAAAAAATCTCAATTTGTTTTTCCATTAAAGAAACAATACATATTTCACCAAAGAAATTTTGAAAATACAGAAAATAATAGGAAAACAGTACAGTACCCAAAGACAACATATTTCAACATTTTAATGCTATTGTTTTCCAGATTTCTGTAAAGTTTTTGTTTTCACATGCTTGTGAATTTCTAACATCACAATTCTTAAAAAGGAAATTTATTTCTGACTATAAAAGAAATAAGTGGACTAGCACTGGCCAGGTAGCTCACTTGGTTGGATTGTCATCCCATACACCAAAAGGTTGTGGTTCCAATTCCCCAGTCTTCGGGCGTACAGGAGGCAACCAATCTCTCAATCTCTCTCTCTCTCTCTCCCTCCCTCTCTGTCTCAAATCAATTTAAGAAGCATGTCCTCAGATGAAGATTTTAAAAAAAGTAAAATAAATAAGTGGACTAAGTAGAGATGATAATTAAATATAATATGTGATCCTGGATTGAAAGGGAGCTGCTACAAAGGACAATTTAATGGGACAATTATAGAAATTTGAATATGGACTATATATTAGACTAGAGGCCGGGTGCATGAACTTTGTGCACTGGGGGTGTGGGGGGATCCCTCAGCCCAGCCTGTGCCCTCTCACAGTCCGGGACCCCTCTCTCCTTACCAGCCACCTGCTTGCTGCTCCCTACAGCTCAGCTTGCTGCTCCTTAGTGTTGCCGCAGAGGCTCCTGCCACTGCCGCTGCGCTCACCAGCCATGAGCCCAGCTTCTGGCTGAGCAGCACTCCCCTGTGGGAGCACACTGACCACCAGGAGGCAGCCCCTACATTGAGCGTCTGCCCCCTAATGGTCAGTTCATAGCGACCAGTCATTCTACCATTTGGTCAATTTGCGTATTAGGGTGATATTATATAGGATAGTAGTTCTGCATCAATGTTAAATTTCTTGAATTCTATAAATGTTCTGTTGTTATGTAAGAGAATGTACTTCTTCTTAAGAAATACATGTTTAAGTGCTTAGGAATAGCCAGCATGACATCTGCAACTTACCTCAAATGATTTAGAAGAAAAAAATCCATAGATAGATAGATAGATAGATAAAGGCAAATTTGAGTAAAGAATACACGGAGTTCTTTGAATGATTCTTGTAACTCTTGTGTAAGCTTTAAATTATTTCAAGTTTAAAATATTTTTTTAAATGCATAATGCAAAAAATTTAGAAAGTACCAAAACTGTATTTTAAAAAAACTTAAAAGCATCATTCAGCCTATCACCCAAAGAAAATCACTATTAATATTTTTGATGTATTTCTTTCCTGATTTTTGTGACTTTTTGATAATATTGCTCATTCTATTTTTACTCTTCTCTTTTCCAACAAATTCACAAATATTATCTACATTTTCATAGACCACCTATATATATAAAACCCTACTATGCAAATAGACCGAATAGTGGAACCGAACAGGTCGCTATGACGTGTGCTGACCACCAGGGGGTGCACACAAAACATGGAAGGCATCAGCAGCAGGAAGCAGAGCATGGAACATGGCAGGCATCAGCCATGGCAGTATGGTGGAGCAGGTGAGCAGGGGCAGCACCATCCAGTGCACCGGTCACTGTCACCCGGGCAAGACTCTAGTGGTTACTGAAAATTCTTTGCTCCCACATGCCGTGGTCCCACCCGACGCTCACACCTGCTGCTGGCACCAGCCCCACTCGCACCCGCTACTGGCACCAGAGCCGCTGTTCTCATCCACTGCCGGTGCCTGGCTCCAGCCCCAATTGTTTGGTGCCATCAGCAGGTGCCAGTGGCTGGCTGCTGGCCCCAATCACCCCTCAGGACTTCTCCACCTCCCCCTGCTCCTGAGGGACAATCAGGGACCACAGCCACATCTTGCACTTGCTGCCGGTGATGGCCCCACTCACACCTGTAGCTGGCGCCAGTCAGCGGGTGCGAATGGCGGCTGCCAGCCCCTCAGGGCTTCTCCACCTCCCCCTACTCGTGAAGGGCAATCGGGGCAGCAATTGCTGCTCACACACATTGACAGTGCCGGCTCCTCTCGCACCCGCTGCTGGCGCAGGCCCCAATCACTCTGCGCCATCAGCAGGTGTGAGCAAGGCCAGTGCCATCAGCACATGAGAGTGGCAGCAGCTGGGCTGCCGGCAGAGAGGGGACCAAGGGCCACAGCGGGAGGGGCTGGGCTGGGGCATGGAGGATGGGGCAAGACCCGCCTCTGCACCCACCGCAGCCTTATGGCCCACAGTTCCTTTGAAGGTGCACAAATTTGTGCACTGGGCCCCTAGTGTATATAAAACTTGAGTCATATAATATTTCATTGAGCATATATATATATATCATATAATTTAATCATTCCCATATTTTCGACATTTCAGTTGTTTCTAACTTCTTATTATCCTATATAATAAAAGGCTAATATGAAAATTGTCCCTACAGGCGGGAGTTTGACCAACCAGGAGTTAGACATGCGCTGATCACCAGGGGTTGGCGAGGAACATAGCAGGTGCCAGCGACACAGCGCTGGCAGTGGGCGGCAATGGAGGTGCTGCCAACCCAGATGGGCCCTGACGAGAGCAGGACTGCAGCGGGATGGTGGAGCAGGTGAGCAGGCAGTGCCTGGCTAAGGCGGGTGCAAAGGGAGGCCCCGGCCAGTGGCAGCAGCAGCAGCAGCAGGCAGCCAGGGGAAGGGAGGCCCTGGCGGGCAGCTGCTAGGGACCCTACCCGTGCACATATTTCATGCACTGGGCTTCTAGTTGGTTATAATTAATGATGCAATGAACATCTTTATGCATAATATATGGTCTGTTTACAATATGCAAAAGAGGATCTCAGAACATTTTAAGACCCTTGCAATATAAGCACCATTATAAGCTCCCAAAGAAGCACTATTAGAGAGAAACTGACTGCTTGTATCCCCTCAAAATTCATATGTTGAAGGCTAATCTCCCCAAATATTTTAATAATTGGAAGCAGAATCTTTGGAAGGTGAATTGTTGTGAGGGCAGAGCCCTCATGAATGGGATTATGCCCTTACAAAAGAGATCACAGAGAGCTTGCCTGTGTGAGGACACAGGCAAGAAAACCACCCAGTCCTCTAGGGCCTTTGTCCTGGATTTCCCATCTGCAAACTAATTAATAAATTTGTGTTCTTTATAAGGCACCCAGTCCAGGGTACTGATATAGCAGACCAAACAGATTAAGATAATTTATTATTTTAGCCCAAAAGTAATATTTTATTGCCATGTCCACATAATATACACATCTACCTTAGCCCTAATGACATAATAAAGGAACTACTTTAATTTACCATAAATGTTCCTTAAAACTTTGGAAAACAATTTCAGACAATAACAAGTGGGTATGTGTGTGTGTATATATATATATATGTATGTATGTGTATATGTATGTGTATGTGTGTGTGTATCCACACACACACACACACATATATATATATATATCACTTCCCACTCCACTTATAGTCAAATATCAAGTCAAATTTACATTCTTAAATCTGAGAGAAAATAATTTAGAAGAACAACTATACTCTAATCTAGTCAACAACCTTTTAATGTAGGCAGAACAAAACGCTAAAACTTATATAGAAGGAAAAGAGTATACAGACCTGACACTGAAGAGGTCTAGGAAACAATGTGAAAGGATACACAAACAAGTTGAAGTTAAGTTATACAGTACATTTTGACTCTAAAAATTGCTAAAGGGTATGCAGTTATAATGCTATGGTTAGATGGGGTTATTTGGGCAAGGATTCCTAGAATAAGGCGGGGGGTGGGTTGGTAGATGGGAAGATATCAACCAAAGAACTTGCATGCATATATGTATAATCCATGGACACTGACAATAGGGTGGTGAAGGTCTGGGGCAGGGAGTGGGGGTGGACCAGAGGGGGTCAATGAGGGAAAACGGGGACATATGTGATACTTTCAACAATAATGATTGTGTGTTTTTTTAAGTTATAGATTGGTAGACAGAAGAGCAAGCAGAAGGTAGGTATGCCATGTGCAGGGGATCAACAGTGGTATGTATGTAAGCCAAATGATAAAAGGTCTGAAAAAGTTTTAATTTAATACAATCTTGTTTTTTAATAAAACAAGGTTATTCCAGCAGTAGGATACTGAGAAGACACCAATAGTGAAAACAGTTATAACACTACTATTAATATTAGGTCCTGATGGCCTGAGTTAGAACCTATAGAAATGAAAAGAAAAAAAGAGGTGGATCTAAGAAACACCACAAAGTAAAACTTAATGGCCCCCTAATACAGGGAAAGCTACAGTGTCCACCTTCTTTTCTCCAGTTGAACATCCTATTCTTAGTTAGTGCCAATCATATTGTTTAATTATAAGATTATATCTGGTAAAGTCAATTATTATTATACCCATCCTCATTATTCCTCTCTTGCAAAATGTTGTTGACTATTTGTATCTGTTTATTCTTGTACATTAACATCAAAAAAAATTTGGTAAAATTCTAAAATAAATCTCGGAATTGTCAATTATAAGTCAGTAGGCAGCCACAATATTTCAGAAGATTTAACATGTTTTTGCCCTATGGAGGAGTGGAATCTAGAGCTTTATTTCATTAATGTTTAAATGTCAAAATATCTTGACTTAAAGTGATATCTTCCACCTCTAAAAACAAAGAAAAAAATAAGAGCTTTATTATTATTATTATTTTAACCACACACAAAAAAGAACTTACTGTATAAAATCCTAAATTCCTTAAAAGAGTCTTCATCAAAATTTCAGCTAGATGGGTGTCTGGATGGCAGCTCTGAGTGCCATAAGGTTGATCTGACAGGGTTCCGTAGCCAGTACACACAGAAGAGAGGTCAGCAGCATCAGGGGGTGAACTATAGCCAAGTAAGGAGGCTACATGGGTATGATCTTGCAAACTTGTCAGAATGATATCCAGTTGCATTCTCTAAAGAAAAATATTTCCATTGATAAAATAGGAATTAGCTTAAAACTCACTAGAAAAAAAAAAGATCCCAGAAAAAAGCTATACTAATGATGCTAAATAATTCACTTCATATTCTGATTAACAATAATCTTTTAGCAAATAAGTAATCAAAAGAAAAGCTATCTGGCCCTGGCTGGTGTGGCTCAGTGAGTTGGAGCATCATCCCATACACCAAAAGGTAGCAGGTTCGGTTTCCAGTTGGGGCGCATGTGGGCGGCAACTCTTCAATGTTTCCCTCTCACATCGATGTTTCTCCCTCCCTACCTTTCTCTTTTCCACTCTCTGAAAAAAGAAAGAAAGAAAGAAAAATTAAAAAAAGAAAAGCTATCCCATTAATACCACTTGGGAAAATGCAACTTAGAGTTTTATTCCATTCTTTATTATAAAACCTAAAACTCTAAGCTAAAATGGCATACTCTGCATAATTTTAGCACTGTACGTAGAAAGGAGTCAGAAACGTCAACAAATAAACTATACTACATGCACTAGGTATTCTTATCCGGTGATGGCCCCATTCACACCTGTAGCTGGCGCCAGAATTACCAATGAAACTATTTATTCTGACGTTTAAAATATGTAACTGAAATCTTAGCTAATGCAAAATACTCATTGCAAGGCACCTGTGAATATTATATTACAAGGACGCACCGTTTTCCCCAGACATGTTTAACTCTACAATTGATTGTTCTACTTGATTAAGCAAAATGTACTTACTTTAATGTACAGAAGATATTAAAAAAAGAAAAGAATAAGCACACTCATATCATCAAATACTTTTTCATAATAGTCATCTTTTACTTTTTATGAAAGCAATTTCAGACAAAGTTCTGGGCATGGAATCAATAATAGTGCATGCCCTTGATTTCAACTCAGTACATTACAAATAAACTAAAAGGTCTCTGATTTGAAAGTGTAAGCAACACTGGAAAAATTAGCCATAATTTTAATAATTACCCCCATAATTTAATAAGTTATCATTTACTTCACCTTCATTAGAAATCTGGGAACTCTCCCTGCAGAAAACATTAAATACAAGGATTCACCAGAACCATCAAGTTAAGTGCACTATTATTTCATAAACACAAGGCAATCGATTAGTTTCATTTTTCTCTCTCTGTGCTTTGTATGTGATATTACTGGTTTACTTAGATACCATGCAGAAGCTCACCTGTCCTTTGGATAAGCTTTCCCATCTATCAGGTCCTTGGGGTAAAAGAGAATGTAGTAACTCCATACGTTCTCGTAATGGAGGTAATAACATGGTTGCTCCCACTGACAGAGTTTCAATTACCACCTAATATTAAAAAAGAAAAGTGTATTTATTGGCCTGGTTCTTACCTTTTTAATAAATAAGATAAATTAAATCCACTGATATTAGGATCACAGAAGTCACAGAAAGTGGATCATGGAAATCTAAATAAAAGTTATGTGAAAAAAGAAAGCATGCAAGTTCTTATTAAAATGTCTTTAAGAAGACCAGAATACATATTTTCGATTTGCCACTAAATAGATAATCATCATCCAACAAATATTTAGTGTTGAATACAGCATTGGGCCTCGTAAGGCTCTCTGCAAAGTTGAGCAAAACTCCTGAAGTGTCCCAATTATGAAAGATAAGGAACTGTAACAGAGTGCAGGAGACTAAGGAGAAATAACAATTAAATGCAAAACGGGATCCTAGATAGGATCCTACAGAAGAACAAGGACATTAGTGGAAAACTGATATAATTTCTAATAAGGTTTTTAGTTTAATTAATAGTATTAAGCCAATGAAATTTCTAGGGTTTGATCACTGTACTGTGGTTATGTAAAGACATTAGTATTAGGGGAAGCTGGGTGACAGATACATGAAAATCCTATTATTTATGCAACTTTTCCTTAAGTCTACAATTGGTTCAAAATATAGTACTAAAAAAGAAAGAAACAAAACACAGCAACAGTGATTGCTGAAAACAGATAAATTATTAGAAGTTTCGGGGAGAAGGAAAAAGGAATACAAATATTCCTCAACTGAAACAGCCTTATACACACCCTGGGAGAATCCATCTCCTAAGAACTCTCCTAAAACAGAGTAGCTACCAAGGAGGCTCAAGGAATAAATAAACGATTCTAAGGATATTTTTTTAAGTTAACTTTCCTTACTTTATTCCAATACTTATCAACCTTTAAAAAAATATTTCACTACTTATTGCTGATATTAAATTCTCAGTTTCACGTTAATTTTAATACTCCTACCTACATCCCAGCGACATGCCCCCGCAGCAGAAAAAATCACCATCTTTTTTGTTTTATTTTAAACTGACATGTAAGTCACATGTCATAAAATTCCTGCATGCCCCCCACTGGGGATTGAGCCTGAAACCAGGGTATGTACCCTGACCAGGAATCAAACCCTGATCTCAGGTCGACACTCAACCACTGAGCCATGCTGACAGGGCCAAATTCACCTTTTAAAAAAAAAAAATTATCACCCAAGGATATGTTTTTATTGATTTTCAGAGAGAGAGAGGGAGGAAGAGGGGGAGAAATCAATTGATTGCCTCCCATACATGCACCGACTGGGGGTTGAACCCACAACCTAGGTATATGCCCTGACTGGGAATCGAACTTGCAACCTTTTGATGCATGGGACAATGATCCAACCAACTGAACCAACGGGCCAGGACTCACCTTTTGAAAGTATGAAATTCAGTGGTTTTTAGTATATTCAGAGTTGAACAACCATCACCACTAATTTTAGAACATCTTGTCATCACCCAAACAAAGAAACTCTGAGCCCATTAGTAGTCACTCCTCATCTCTCCCTCCCTCAAACCCCTAACAACCAACTAATCTATTTTCTATCTCTATGAATTTGCTTACCCTGAACATTTCATGTATGTGGAATCATACAACATGTGGCCTTTTGTATATGGCTTTTTTCATTTAGCATACTGTTTACTAGGTTCAGTCACATTGTAACGTGTCATTTTTTCATTTCTTTTGATAGCTGAGTGATATTACATTTTGTTTATCCACCATTTAACAGACATTTGTTTATTTCTACTTTTTGGCTATTACAAATAACTAGAGGCCAGTGCACAAAATTTGTGCACAGAGGGAGGGGGGATGTCCCTCAGCTCAGCCTGCACCCTCTCCAATTTGGGACCCCTTGGGGAATGTTCAACTGCTGGTTTATGCCTAAACTGGCAGTCGGACATCCCTCTCACAATCCAGGACTGCTGTCTCCTAACCACTCGTCTACCAGCCTGATTGCCCCTTAACTGCTCCCCTGCTGGCCTGATTGGCCCCAACTTCCCTCCCCTATGGGCAGGATTGTCCCCAACTGCTCTCACCTGCCAGCCTGATCATCCCCAACTGCCCTCCCCTGCTGGCCTGGTCCCCCGCAACTGCCCTACCCTACCAGCCTGATCTCGCCCCTAACTGCCCTCCCCTGCCAGCCTGATGGCCCCCAACTGCCCTCCCCTGCTGGCCTGTTCACCCCCAACTGCCTCCCTACCAGCCTGGTCGCCCCCAACTGCCCTTCCCTGCCAGCCTGGTAATCCCCAACTGCCCCCTCCGCCGAACTGGTCGCCCCTCGCAGCCTGCTGTTCAGTCGTTTGGTCGTCCCTTACTAACCCTCCTGCCGACTGGGTCACCCCATGCAGCCTGCTGTTTAGTCGTTTGGTCATCCCTCACTAACACCCTCACCCCACCGGCCTTGTCGCCCCAAGCAGCTTGCTGTTTGGTCGTTATATTGTGATGGCATCCCGGACAATTTGCATATTCCTTTATTAGTAGAATAGACATTGCTATAAACATTCTTGTACACATTTTTGCATGGAGATGTTTTCAGTTTCCATGGGTATAGATCTAGGTGTGGAATTGCTGCATTACATAGTAACTCTATGTGTAACTAAGAGATTACCTGTTTTCCAAAAGGTGTACCATTTTACATTCCCACCAGCAATGTATGAGGGTTCCAATTTCTCTACATCCTCACCAATATTTATCATTGTCAGTCTTTTTTATTATAGCCTTCTAGTGGGTATGAAGCATATCTCATGTGGTTTTTATTTGCATTTCCCTAATGACTTACAATGTATATTTTTTCATGTTTTTATTGATTATATTTATATCTTTGGAGACACAACTACTCAGATTCTTTGTTCATTTTTTTTAAATTGGGTTATCTTTTTTATTGTTGAGTTGTAAGAATCCTTTACATATTCTAGAAACTAGCTTATCAGACATATGATTTACAAATATTTCTCCCATTCAGTAAATTATATTTTTATTTTCTTGATAATATCCTTTGAAGCATAAATGTTTTTCATTTTGATTAAGTCCAATTTACCTTTTATTCTTTAGTTGCTTGTGCTTTGGCTAAGAAATCAGTGTCTAATCCAAGGTCATAAATATGATGGATGAATGGGTGAGCAAAATGTGGTATATACATAAAACAGAAGGTTATCCAGCCTTAAAAAAAGAAGTAAACACTGCCATATGCTACAACATAGATTAACCTTGAAGACATTATAATAAATGAAACAAGCTAGTCATGAATAGACAAACAGTATATGATTCCACTTATATGACACACCTAGCATATCCAAGTCATAGAAACAAAAAGTAGAATGGTAATTGCTAGAAGCTTGAGGGAGGGAAAATGGGAAGTTATTAAACATGGAGATAGAATTTCAATTTTACAAAATGAAAAGTTATGGAGATGGATGGTGGTAATAGCTGTACAACATTATGAATGTATTTAATGCCACTGAACTGTACACTTAAAAAATAGTTAAGATGGTAAATTTTATATTATATGTATTTTATCATAATAAAAAATAAAGTAGGTCATTGTCCTCATAAATTCATTTTCTGATGCTCAAAAACAGGCATGTTTATAAATAGACAACTTCAATACAATGCCTTACAATGAGAACACATATAAGAGAAACCTAACCTGGCAGGATAGTAGGGACTGAAAGGGTTTCTCAGAAATGACATTTGAGCTCTATTTTAAAGGACAGATGGACCAAAAACATTTGTTCTCCCAAGAAAATAGGAGTAGGGGAAAGAACATCCAACTGAAGTTTTCTAAGATATAGTTGAATTTATAAGCTACAACCTCAGAGAAAAATGTGCCTTTAGATACAGATTCATGAGTCCTATACTCTTACCTCTTGGATTTCATCTGGGACAGTTGAGTCCATCAGTCTGAAGAGCAAATTTCGAAGTGGACCTGCCTGTCTCCCAAGAATGCTGGTAGCTACCCCTCCCGCAAGTGCAAGAGCAAGGTGATTTGATAGCAGCTTCAGGCACAGCTTGAGGAAACTATGGTGTTCCCTGAAACCAAATAAACTGCAGTGAACTTTTGGAACATAAAAGAGCACGTGCTTTCCAGTTTCAGTAACATTTTTTTCTCTTTAAAAATTTTGTGAAATTATGACCAACAGTAATTTTTAAAACATGATTCATGAAATTATGGGTAACTCTCCAAAAAGATTATTATCAACAAGTATCTAAAGTTTAGCTCTTTTTTAGATTGTAAAGAATTTCATATAATTGAGAGGAAAATCAAACAAGAAAGAATAGTAAGTCAAAACTCTGGGGAGAGGTCAATGGGGGAAAAAGGAGACCTATGTAATACTTTAAACCAGCAGTCGCCAACCGGTAGTCCGTGAGGTCCAAAAGGTTGGCGACCACTGGTTTAAGGAAACCTTAGGACCAGCGTCGCCAACCAGTGCTCCGCAGACCACTAGCGGTCCATGAGGTCCTAAAGGTTGGCAACCACTACTTTAAACAATAAAGAATTAAAAAAATAAATTCATCCAGCATTCCAAAAATAAAAAGAAAATAAATCAAAACTTGAAATGAGTAATTAATAGACATGCACGTGCGCAAACACAAATATACATATATAGAACATACCTTGATGAAGGGAAAGGGAGTGGGGGAATCTCACTGTTTATTTTATCACAGTATCTCTCAAGAAAAGAACGCAGGTGTGAGAAGGTACTCTCTTCAAGATCTACACAATAAGGTCGGTGCCATGCAACAACTTGTCTAGAAAAAAGCATTAAGAAAAATCATAGAACCGCCTTAACATAAAATTATTACACATGATCAAAATCTAAACCATTACTAAAGCTGGAAGTTTCAACAAGATACACAGAAAACTTTCTTGATTATGAAGGTGATAAAACCCTTCATTTTAGCAACTGAGGAAAACCAAGAATTGGCTATCCCTAGAGTTCTTCAAGAAGAAAATACATAACCACCATCTGTTTTGTAAGGTTTGGATATTCACTCACCTGAAGGAAGAAGGCTGAGACACATGATCTACTATAACCCCTTCTAAGGGTCTATAAAATGTTTATTTCATTTTAAGAAACATAGCCTGACTCTATACAGTGACATACTGACATCTATTAAAAGAAAAACTCCTAAAAACTCTTGTGAAGATTTTCAAGATCTTGGAAACAAACTACCTACATATAAAATGGGAAGTTGCAGAGTTAATACTAATATAAATTATTTATATTCAATTTATTATACTTTTGGGCTTTTGTTTTAGAGGGTATAAATGTATTTAATTGGTTACAATGTCATAAAAAAAACCCCACCTGAATCAAAGGTCTAGAATGCAAATACAGTTGACCATTGAACAATGAATGCAAGGGTTATAGGTGCTGACTCTCTACCCAAGTGCAGTAAAAAATCCATGTAGAACTTTTGAATCACCAAAAACTAACTGTAGTTGTCCCTCAGTATCTGCACAGGATTGGTTGTAGGACACACCCGCCGCCTCCCCGCCCCTTGTGAATACCAAAATCCGCAGGTACTCATGTCCCCTATATAAAATGGCAGAGAAAAATGCATACGGTTGGGCCAACTACCACAGATTCCCAGCCACAGATTGAAAACTACTGTTTTCAATCTGCAGTTGACTGAATTCGTGGATGCAAAATGCACAGATATGCAGGACTGGCTGTATATTTATTGGGAAAAAATCTGTGTACGTATAAATGGACCAGCACAGTTCAAAGCCATGTTGTTCAAGGGTCAACTGTGTAATACATTCTAGGTTGTAAATTAGCCCACATGCATCTAAAAATATCTGAAACAACCCTCAAATTCCTTAAAATTCAACCTCCTAATATTGGCTAAAAGTCACCAACCCAATTAAACAGATCTATGGTTATTATCACTTCATGAAAAAGCTAAATTTCTGCAAAAAGTAACTTATTGTATTTAAAAGTCTGGCAACTACTCTTTCCAAAAAACCAACCAGATAAAGGGTACATAGGCTAATTAATTATTTAAATCAATTAAGCCTTCTTCTGGTTTTGATTATTTTAATATAATTTCCTGTTGATACTTATACATTAAATTTTAAAATAATTATCTGGGCCCGGCCAGTGTGACTCAATGGTTGAGCATTGACCCATGAACCAGGAGGTCATGGTTCACTAACAGGTCAGGGCACATGCCCAGGTTGTGGGCTCTATCCCCAGTAGAGGGTGTGCAGGAGGCAGTCGATCAGTGATTATCTCTCATCACTGATGTTTCTATTTCTCTCCCTTCCTCTCTCTGAAATAAAACATTTTTTTAAAAATCATTATCTGGACACAGAAGAAATTCAAAATGTTTAGAAGACAAATTAAGAAAATATCTTAAATACAGGGGATAAGCTCATGCTTATAAAACATATCTAATCTCAATATTCAAATGCAAAGAAATCTAATGTCAACTTACAATAATAAAAAAACGATACTAAAAATGTTCAGAAGGGTATTTTATAAACAAAGCACAATTATTTCTGATTTTACTAGTGCTTCTACTGTTATTAAAACACAAAATTTTTTAAGTGTGGCCACTTTTACCTGTCTCTAGGAAGAGCAGTCCATGCCAGACTATGTGATGTTCCAGCAGAGACCTGCTGAATAGCTATGCCATCTAAGCCACTCACTTTCTTTGGTTTAGTAATAGGACCTGTGGAATTTCCTTGTCCACACTGCCCCATTGAGTTATTGCCCCAGGCATAAACTTCATTATCTAAAAACAAAACACAAAGAACAAAAGAAAAGCCCAATTTAAATGTAATGTATTTGTGGAAGGTGATAGTTAATACTATTTCTTAAAAACAAATGACTTTACCATGAGAAAGAGCCAAACAATGACTGTCTCCAATAGAAATATCAACTATTCTGGTGGCAGCCAGCTCTTCAATAAGCTTGGGTCTCAAAGCTGTAGCTTCCGAAGAACCACAACCTAGACAAGCTCCACAGCCCCAAGCATAGACCTGAAACAAATAGAAATACACTACACATAATAACCTGAGAAATTAGGAATAAATATCATAAAGAACAGTGTGGTTTAATACTAAATAATAACTTTATTGTTAAAAATAGTATTTATTGTTTTGATTCTTTTAAAGATGCTTATAGTATTTTGCTGTTTTTAAAAGTTTATTATACAGGCAGACAAAAACCTGAGCTGAAAGAAAAATAATTGGTCATAAAAAAAACATAGAGAATGATCTTCTGAGAGATTCTGCCAAAGCTACTTGTTGGCTTACATTGTGTTATATTTGCCCAAGCTTAGTAGTTTAGAAATACTGTTGCTATCTTAAAACTTCCCCTTTACATGTTTCTTAAATTGAAAGTCCCAAAAAATATTATTGACTAGACCAAGGTGTGATCATATAAAAAAAAAAATTCTATAAATCACAAAACTGCCATTTATGATTTAGTTGAAAAATACCTTATCTCATTGTGATAACAATTTTAATTACCACTTAGAAAGAGGATCATGTGAAACAAACATCTTTATTTTTGACTAATACTAATTAGAGATGTTTGAGGGAAATATGATGTGAAAAATATGGAATATAAAAGAATAAATGACTGCCAATTTGGAAACCCAAAATCAAAATAATCAGCAAACTGAACAACTTCTTTTCTTTCAATGGGTCTTATAGACTCTTATATTTGTGCCATCAAGTTTGGGAATTATTTTGTCTTGCAATTATTTCAGGAAAGACTACTGAAAGGTTAAACCTCTTCAACAAAAAATGAAGAGTAAATACTTGTACCAGTTGCCAGAAAACAAAGTATAGAATGCCACATAATTCCAGTACAAGAAAGGTTTATGTTAGGAGGGGTTAGGAACTAAAGATAAATAGATAAAATATATAGCCAATGTCATTGAAAATCTCCTAAATCATTCAAATACAATATAATACTGTCACTCATTAAGCCCACACAGCTCATGCTCCCCCTCTCAGGAGCCC
>NW_006295825.1:3072863-3094955 GCF_000327345.1 Myotis davidii | reverse complement strand
CCCCCCCCCCCCCCCCCCCCCCCCCCCAAAAAAGACTCACATAGCTAAGTTTTGCTACTGCAGTATTCCTTTGCTTGAACACAAGATGAAGAACTACTTGGCTTGCATACATACTGTATTTTTCAACACAAGAATCACACTTAATATGGTGGTGAGTTAGCACTGAAGAGGCCTAAGGGACTGAGATGAACCAAGGAAAAAGTAGATATTCATTTCATACTCAGCAAGTAGTATAATGGTAAACAGAACTACCCTTACCATTCAAAAGTATTTCTCTCACTTTATTTTTTTCTCAGTTTATGTATTTGACTTCACATAACTTAGTGTACTCATAGTGCAAATAATATACACTTTTCTTTGGAATTTAATGTACTGAATTTATTACTATTATTATATTACTAGAGGCCCAGGGCACAAATTCGTGCAACAGTGGGGTCCCTCGGCCTGGCCTGTGGGATCAGGCCAAAACTGGCTCTCTGACATCCCATGAGGCGTCCCAGATCGCAAGAGGGTGCAGGCCAGGTCGAGGGACCCCACCAGTGCACGATCAGGGCCGGGGAGGGATATGGGAGGTTGGCCAGCCAGGGATGGACCACAGAAAGGCTCCAGGGCATGTCCGGCCCATCTCATTCCATCCTGATCAACCAGACCCCAGCAGCAAGCTAACCTACCAGTTGGAGCGTCTGACCCCTGGTAGTCAGTGCACATCAGAGCAAGCGGTTGAGCGGCCTTAGCATATCGGCATATTACACTTTTATTAGTTGAACGGACGACCGAACAACTAGACGCTTAGCATATTAGGCTTTTATTATATAGGAAGATCAGCAACTAGTAGTTAAACAGTACTTCTTGGTTTACAGAAATTTTCCATTCAAATAATTGTTGTTTATGATCATTTGTAAGCAAAGCAGAAACTATTACCCCTCTCTTGCAAAAGAAGCAATGATACTCAAGGGAGGTCGGTGATTTGCCTGTGGTTATACAACAAATAAATGAGCATCTTCTGGCTTCAATTCATTGATTCTTAGCACAAAACTTTCAGTGAGAAAGATGTAAAAGAGAAGTTTTAAGTTTTAAGGTAGCAACCAGCATTATAACAAACTAGAGGCCCGGTGCATGAAAATTCATGCACTGGAGGCGGGCAGGTCCCTCAGCCCAGCCTGCCCCCTCTCACAGTCTGGGAGCCCTCAGTGCGGGAGGCGACCCGGTGATCAGGGGAAGGCGACACCCCCATCACACCTCTGCTGCTGCCACTGCCAGCAGCACAAGCCTCAGCTGGCCCTGGTTACCTGAGCCTCGGGCAGCCACCATCCAAGGCTTGTCTGCGCCTTGAGCTGGCCCTGGGAGGCTGGGCAGCCGCCATCCAAGGTTTGCCTACACCTCAGGCCAGCCCTGGGCAGCTGGGGGCTGAGGGGACTGGGCACTGCCATCTTGTGGCTGTGGGCACCACCATCTTTTTGTGGTGTGGCAGTCAATTAGCATATTCCCTCCTTATTGGCTGTGGGTGCCACCATCTTTGCAATAGCGTGAGGGTCAATTAGTATATTCCTTCATTATTAGATAGGATAACTAATGTAGTGAAGTACAAGTGATAGTTTGAGGTAGATTTTTTAAAATTGATTGATTTTTTTAGAGAGAAAGAGGGAGAGGAGGGTAGAAGAGAGAAGAAGAGAAGAGAGGGGAGAGGGAAGAGGGGAGAGGGGGAGAAGGAGAGAGAGGGGGAGGGGGAGGGAGGAAAGGAGTTTCAGGCTGGAATGCTTTTGCTTGTTATAACAATGCACCAAAGTCAAGGAAATTTAATATAATTCATTTTCCAGAGTCAAAAGGGTTCTTGTGAAGCAGTCACTCCATCAAGCAAGTCCATTCTCAACACACAGAGAGAGAGAGAGGGAGAGAGAGAGAAACATAGATCTGTTGCTCCACTTATTTTTGTACTCACTAGGGGCCCGGTGAACGAAATTAGTGCATGGGTGTGTGTATGTGTGTGTGTGTTTCCCTCAGCCTGACCTGCACCCTCTCCAACCCGGGAGCCCTCAGAGGATGCCCTACTGATGGCTTAGGCCTGCTCCTCATGGTTCTCTGCTCTCTGCGGGGCCTGCCTGCTCCACACTGCAGCAACGGCCAAGCAGGCTGTCCTGGGTGCTGCCCGCAGGCCGCGTTTCCCTGCCCCTGGGTCGCTGCGGGCTGTGCTGGGAGCTGCCTGCAGGCCACGCTTGCCTGCTCCTGGGTCGCCGTAGCGATGGCCAAGCAGGCCATGCTATGCTGGGAGCTGCCTCCTCTCTGCTGTCAGTCTCCACAGAGGCGATGAGGTTAATTTGTATGCTCACTCCTGATTGGCTGGTGGGCATCATGAAGGTATGGTCAATTTGCATCTTTCTCTTTTATTAGTGTAGATTGGTTGATTCTTATATGTGCCCTGACTGGGGACAGAGCCCGCAACCTTGGTGTATGGGGATGACATTCTAACCAACTGAGCTAACCGGCCAGGGCATGAGGTAGGTATTTTAGGAGACAAGGCATTCAAGTCTCTTAAAAAAAAATTTTTTAGTTATATGTTAATTTCCACTTTGCTGCTTATCTGCCTTTTGATTTAGTTAGAAAACATTTTTATAACACTACCTGGCACATAAGGGATTCCTATATGTGAGAGAATGTGTGGTTAGCTCCCTTTTCCACTGTCATTGCTAATGGATGTAAGCAGGAAATTACTGTCAGTCTATCACCATACCAGGGCCTTTTCCATCACCAACAAACAAAGGGAAGTCAAGATACTCATGTATAAGTTCAAAAGTTATAAAGAGCTTGTAAAATTCTGACTATCCTAAGCCTGACTAACCCTTTCTCGGGACACCTAAACCTCTCAGATTATTTTCCATATGAAAATGTTCTCCATACCCTCTCTTTTGATCACCTTCTTGCTTTGTTAGTTAGTTCATATCACTGGTTCCAGCAAGAGCTAGTCTCTTTTTCCCCCACTATCCATGATTTTTAGGAAAACACTTAAGTGTTGCTGAGTGGTAAAAGGTTTTACAAAACCATCTTAATACAAAGAACAGGGCTAAGGGCAGGTTTACCTGGGTCACACAGGCCAGTTAAGAAAATCTGATTCCTTCTCAGATACTGTACTTCAAACAGGAGAAAATATATATGTTTTAAATGTATTTTTTAACTTTAAAACTTAAATTACTTTTTAGTCACCTAGTTCTAGGAAATGATCTAAGCCTTCATGCTCATCCCTTGGTCTTACCTGCCCTGTTGATGTCAAAGAAAGTGAAGACTGGCTCCCAGCACAAACTTTGCGTATGAACATTCCTTGTAAAGCTTCAATAACTTTAGGTTTATACACCCTGTTGGTATCACCATGGCCAAGTTTGCCTATGAAAACAAACACATTCAAGTTAAATAATTTGTTTTAAAGAACCTCTATTCTTGCAATTAAAACCACTTTAAGTTAGATATAGACAATTATTTTTTCTGTTTTTCTCTCCTTTTATAGTGATATTTCTAACTTCAAATTTGCTGATATACTAAATAGCTCCTATATTAGAGTGCATTAATTGTTTTTAATTTTTGAAAAGATTTAATAGTTCATGAACTAGAAAACTTGGCAAATCACTAAAGAAGAAAAACAAATGGCTAACATATATTCAACCTTACTAAGAACCAAAGAAATGCAACTAAAACTATTTTCACTATTGAAATAATGTTTTAAATTATCTTACTTTAATACCTAGTGGGGTATTAAAGAATATGGGGAAAGGGGCATTCTCACATTGCTGATAGAAGTGACTAAGTATAATGGACAAAGATTTAGTCATTCATTGTACTGTTTTTAATACTGAAAAAAAATGGAAACTCTCTAAATACTCAACAATAAACTAGTTTTATCAGTTGTGCTACAATCGCATGAAAGAACACTTTGAGCCATTTAAAAGAAAAATGTAGAGCCATGCTTGTTGACATAAAGATACTTATAAAATACTGTTAGATAAAAACCAGCAGGTTATTAAATAATATCTACGGTAAATATAGGCCTGCTTTGGTTTTTAAAAGACATCTGTGCAGCAATATATAGTATGTACAAATTTGTGTAAATGCATACATATTTAGATGTGTATCTACCAAAGTTTTAACAATGGTTATAGCAACATTTGTAGAAACAGTTCATTTTAGGTTTTTTAATTTCTGCCATCAGTATTTGGTTTTTCTACAATAGACATGTACAACTGAAAAATAATTTTTAAACATCTCAGGAAAAAAGGCCAAAGTAATCAACCAATAAATATTTACATACCATTGTCTCCTCCTCCAAATGACCATACAGTTCTCCCATCTTTAGATAAAGCAATAGTATGTGAACTGCCACAAGAAACTTCTCCTACATTGCTAATGTCTTTTACTAATGTTGGAATGTTACGGCTATTACTGTCACCGTGACCTTGGTAAAACACAACAAAAAAAGAAATGTTAACTCTTCTTCTTTTGGCCATTACTTCACAGCTGGAATACACATTACAAATTAATAGAACTGATGCATTTTTAAGTACAGATAAATATGAAAAACAGAATCATTTCTATCATCTTCTCTCATCAAATCTTCTAGACAACTCCCAAACTGTGTCACCCAGTCTGCCAATGACTCATTAGGACATTCTATTTATGCTCCTCTCATAGCACTTTGTCAAATGCTGTCTAGTATCATGCTCATATTGATTTGTTTTCCCTTCCCACTAAATTATACACACCAAGATCATGATGGTATGTATCTTTCTTATCACTGAAATCCTACAGTGCCTGCTCATAGTATACCCTCAGTAAATACTTGATAGATTTCATTACATTTTCAAATTTTAGCACCAAATCTAGGTATTCTGTATATAAACTTATCTTCCTCTGAACTTAAAAAAATAACAAAATAAATTACAGTCTTTGGCCTATTAATTCTAGTCTCACTCAATAACCATCATCATTTCTATTTTTCTATGAGAATAATTTCAATTAAAAAATGTTACCTAATCTTCCAAAGTCTCCTTCACCCCATGTGTACAATTCACCATCCTCTGTTACAGCAGCGCTATGTCTGTACCCAGCCGACACACAAACAACTACCTGCATTGCACACAAAGTGAATTTGATGAACACGAAGATGAAAAAACATATAGTTCATATTTGACCCCATATGAAGAGACTTCAAAGATACTGATATTCACAACTCATCCAGGACAAGGCTGCCTGGCTAAAGAGTCAAGAAGGTGCTGAAATAAGTTCTGTATTTTAGAGCAGTGGCTATATGCTCTACATTGGCCAGGCCACAAACCCTGGTTTCCACCCAAAGGAGAGGACAATTTTTCTTAATTCAATTCACACAAAGGCAGTGTAAAAGCTAGCAACTGCCCCAACCCCAAATATATCAATCTATTAGTTGCAAGAATATTATATCACTACTCAAGTCTTTACTTAAAGAGTTGGAGAGGGCTAAACAGTCATGGAACAATAATAAAAAAAAAAAGTTTAAATAAACCATTAAAATAAAACCTCCAATCCAGGCTAATCAAATAAAACTCATTATATAATAGGAATAACTCTCAAAAACACACTATTACCAATGCAGAAAGATCTAAGCAATATATAAGCTTACATTAATGAAACTCCTGACAGTAGGGTAAAAACTTGGTGAGTAAAAATTAGGGTAATAAAGGCACATACCAATATATTTTGGGGGAGATCAATGGGGGAAAATGGAGATATATGTAATATTATATATGATACTTTAAACAATAAAATAAAAAATTTTAAAAATATACATAAAAATGTATATAAATAAACTATATATATTTGAAATAATTGTGAAAAATATTTTCTCTCAAAATTCTTAGTTACAAATGCTGTTTTAAATCTTTCTGAAAATGAATTTATTTAAATTTATTTATACTGCAGGATTTGTATATATGTTTCTTGTAAAGTATGAAACAAAATCTTTTTTTTACAAAAAAAATCAAACTCAGAGATCAGAAAAAGTAAACATATGAAATGACAATTTCAATATTATTTTCATAAAAGCAAGCTTTTCTTATTAAACTTTTAGAATGGATTTAAGATGCATAAAGCAGAAACCAGGGATATGGTAACTACGACAGCACATAATTTGGGGACCTAATAAAACTGCAGACCCTGAAAAAAAAAGCCTCAAGTAAGTTTCTGTTAAGATGCTATTTCCTCCAAGAGAGCTCTGACCTAATTATCTAATATCACACACCTCACCCATTAGTATCTATTACATTACTCAATTTTCCTTTACTATTATTTGAAATTATTTTATCTGTTTGTTTACTTATTTATTATCTTTATCCCACAGATTAAAGCTCCATGAGAGCAAGGGCCTAAAATTCCGTAGAGCCCCATATTCAGTTCCCTTACCTGTGAAATGAGAAAAACTACCTGAATAAGATTATATAAGAATTAAAATTAAATAATGTATGTGAAAATGTTTTGTAAACCATAAAAGAATTATACAAAAGATAAGCCAAAGAGCTGGGGGGAACGCAACTTCAGAAGGAAAACAACAAAATCTGAAAGATAGCACCAGTGCATCTAATTATTTTTTTAAGTTAAAAAAGAAAACACATACCTTTCCTTGAAGAGGGCCCTGAATAAGCTTGGGATATTTCTGTGTTGAACTATTTCCATGTCCCAGTTTTCCATAATCACCATCTCCCCAACTGAAGACTTCTCCTTCTGTGGTAAAAGCTAAAGTGTGACCATCAGATCCTTTGGAAGATGAAACCTTTTTAATGGACCTGTGAGGCTCAAATGTTAACTTTTTTAAGGTAGACTGATTATTAGAATCTCCAAGGCCCAGTCTCCCATAGCTGCCTTTACCACAAGCTCTGACAGAGCCATCCGTAGAAATGACAAAAGTGCAGTATTGTCCAGCTTCAATCTATAAGCAAACAAATAGAATTGTAAATATAAAATGCTTCTATTAGAAACAATGTGTTAATATTTAAGGCTGGTTTTTACCAAAGAGGCTCAAAAGCAGTCTTTTAAAGCCAACTAGGGCATGGATCTTCATAGTGATTGAAAAGTAAATAGAAAATTAAGAAACCCATTAATGGCTTTTTCACGTTGCCTTTGTTGTGCTCAGATTATCATATATTTATCTTTCCAGGTTATTTACCTGGTCATGGTTCAATGAAACAACAAAGTAAAATGTTGTTTCTTAAAATTAAAGGATAAAAAATAAAATGTTCCTATAAATTTCTTAGGGTCCATTATAGAACCATATATATTCTAAATTCATTTTAAAATGTCTTAATGAAAATAATAAAATAGAACATCTAGCTTGGCTAACGGTAGTTACAAATGTAAAAAAGTGACCATAATAGAAAAATGAAATGCCTATCTGCTAAAGGGAAAATTCCAGTTTTTATTTAGTATTACCACTTACGTTGAATATAATGGTAAGTATGTTGCCACTCATAACTCTTTAAAAATCCAGATCCCAACTTAATTTTTTAAAACTTGGGAACAGCATTAGGGAAATGGGGGACTAAAAATATTTTTTCTATTAAAATGAAAAAACTGACACAGTATGATAGAGAAACAACAGAGATAAGAAACAATCAAGAATCTTCACTCAATTTAAAAAACACTCTTAACATTATTTAAAGCAAACCCTGTCATCTACCAATCCGTAAGGTATGCAGATAACTCACCGTCTGAGCATCAGAGAAACTGGGAGCCAGTTTGGGCTGTAATATTTTCTCCTGTGTGCCTTCTACCAACTGATGGCTGCTATTGCTCCCCCAAACATAAACCTCACAGGTTTCTGAGACAATGGGAGCATCACCAGTCTGAATGCTATCTGGGCTAGCACAAGTTCTTGAGTAATCAGAAGCCATTCTGCAAACCTATTAAAATTAAAAACATACAATGAATTGTCAAAATATTTTTAAATTAGACATTTTACTGTTAACTTTCCTTCTTCTAAAACTCCCAACTGCTCAAATAACCTAACAACTCATCCATTCTTAAGCACAGATGGCTAGACTATATACTGCTATAGAATAAACCACTAAAAGATACAAATTTTGACAAAAATGAGGAGATGGAGATACACAAGCAAACCTTTTTAACTAAAAATTTTATTATTGCATACAACAGCATTATAGGAAAACAGAGCTTACCAAAATAGGAAAAAACCACTGATAATCCCCTCACCATAATACAATAAATGTTCTATTTTTTACATATGTCCTTCCAGAATTTTATGTTCTTTAACAGTTATCACAGTGGATATATAAAAGTGATGATACCGCCCCCAGCAAGTTTGGCTCAGTGGATAGAGCTTTCTTCAAAGGGTCCTGGGTTCAATTCTGATCAAGGGCACATACCTCAGTTACAGGCTCCTCCTTGGCCCGGGGCGCTGGTCGAGGCTCGTGCAGGAGGCAACCAATTGATGTGTTTCTTTCACATTGATATTTCTCTCTGTCTTTCCCTCTCTCTTTCACTCTCTCTAAAAATCAAGGAAAAATATCCTCGGGTGAGGATTAAAAAAAAAGTGATGATATAAAAGACTCATGCAAAAATTTCCATATTTCTACCTACTCTTCCTAATTGAACTGATAATATTCCATCCTATCTAATAAAAGAGAAGCATGGTAATTAGCATACGACCGCTACCTTTCCCATTGGCTAATCAGGGCGATATGCAAATTAACTGCCAGCCAAGATGGCGGCCGGCAGCCAGGCAGCTGACGCAAACAGGGAGGCTTGCTTGCTACAGTGAAGGAGGAAGCCAAGCTTCCTCAGAGCTAAAGCTGGCCCAGAATAAAAAAATAAAAAAAAAAAGGAAAAAAGGACAGGTTGGGAGCTTCAATCCCCTAGCCTGAAAACGGCCCTCAGCCCCTCACCCAGGCTGGCCAGGCACCCCAGTGGGGACCCCCACCCTGATCCAGGACACCCTTCAGGGCAAACCAGCCAGCCCTACCCATGCACCAGGCCTCTATCCTATATAGTAAAAAGGTAATATGCCTCCCAGCACCGGGCTCAGCGGAGCCGAGAGGCCTCCCGGCACCGGGATCAGCGTGACAGGGGGCAGCGCCCAAACCCCCTGATCACCCTGTGGTTCTGTGTGTGACAGGGGGCAGAGCCACAACCTCCCTATCCGCCCTGCTCTGTTTGTGACAGGGGGGAGCTCCTCAACCCCTGATTGGCCCTGCTCTGTGCCCGATACGGGGGAGCTCCCCAACCCCCTGATCGCCCTGCGACACTGTGTGTGAAACGGTGTGGCGTCCCCCTCCCCATCGGCCCTGCCCTGAGTGTGACAGTGGCGGCACCCCAACCCCCTGATCTGCCCTGCTCTGTTTGATAGGGGGCAGTGCCCCATCTCCCCTTATCGGCCCTGCTCTGTGTGTGACAGGGTACGGAGCCCCAACCCCCCTGATGGGCCCTGCTCTGTGCGTGACAGGGGGTGGCAACGCAACCTCCCCACCGACCCTGCCTTGAGTGTGACAGGGGGCGGTGCCCCAACCCCCCAATCGGGCCTACCCTGTGCGTGACTAGGGGTGGCATCGCAACCTCCCAATCCACCCTGCTCTGTGCATGACAGGGGAAGGCGCCCCAACGCCCCAATCGGCCCTGCTCTGAGCCCAACCAGGGGCTGCACCTAGGGATTGGGCCTGCTCTCTGCCACCCGGGAGCAGGCCTAAGCCAGCAGGGCGTTATCTCCTGAGGGGTCCCAGACTGCGAGAGGGCACAGGCCAGGCTGAGGGAGCCCTTGTCCCCCCGAGTGCACAAATTTTTGTGCACCGGGCCTCTAGTCTAATATAAAAATCACAATGTATTTAACTATTTTCCTTTAACTGGTCATTTAGATTCTTCCTACTTATTTGTAATATAAGCTATTTTTAATATATTTGTTATGACATTTTTATTACTTCCTCAGTAGACATAGAGAAAAACTCAGAAATGGGACTACTACATAAAAAAAATAACAACAATCTTATGATTCTTGACACATACTATATACTAAACTGCTTTCCAAAATAGCACATTATTATATCACTAGGGCTACCCTAAAAACAGTAATAGTCCAGAGCAATTCAATAGTCACACATACAGTATACACATCCTATATAATCCTATATAATAAAAGGCTAATATGCAAATAGACTGAACGGCAGAACAACTGGTCGCTATGACATGCACTGACCACCAGGGGGCGTGCATGGAACATGGTGGGCGTTGGTGGTTACTGAAAATTCTTTGCTCCCATGCGCCGTGGTCCCACCTGGCGCTCACACCTGCTGCCTGCGCTGGCCCCGCTCGCACCCACTGCTGGCGCCTGATGATGGCCCAAATTGTTCTACGCCATCAGCGGGTGTGAGCAGTGGCTGCTGACCCTAGTCACCCCTCAGGGCTTCTCCACCTTCCCCTGCTCCTGAGAGGCGATAGGGCCAGTAGCCACCTCTCACACCCACTGCTGGTGACAGACCAGCTCGCACCCGCTGCAGGCACTGGAGCCGCCGCTCGCACCCACTGCTGGCGCTATCAGCAGGTGCAAGCGGCAGCTGCCAGCCCCAATCACCCATGAGGGTTTCACCCCCTGTCAGCGGGTGGGAGCAGGGCTGCCGGCAGACAGGGGACTAGGGGCTGCAGCAGGAGGGGCCGGATGGGGGCACAGAGGATGGGCCAAGACCTGCCCCATGCCCACTGCAGCCTCGTGGCCCACAGTTCCTTTCAAGGTGCACAAATTCATGCACTGGGCCCCTAGTATATACATAAAATAAAAATCATGACTTATTTACCATTTGTGTTGAATATAATGGTAAAGTTTGTTGCCATTCATAATGCTTTTTAAAAATCCAGGCTTCTTCCCCATCCTACCAGCCCTACCAAAATTGAAGGACCCAGGATTGCCATCCCAGTTACCCTAACCAAGAAATAGAGTGATATGAATACAAGTTTTCACTGCATCCAAACCAATAATAATTATTGTGCTTTTTTTCTTTTGTGCAAACTTAAGTGGGGAAAAGAAGATGCATTATTTTAACCTTACATTTCCTTATTATCAATAGAACTGAAGTTTTTCCATCTATTTTTTATTATTTATTTATTTGTTTATTGAGGCTTAATAAATTTTACTGACTTGTATGAACTCCATACAATACAGATATTAACTCTGACTATGACTGCTGTCAATATGTTGTCTGCCTTTTAGGTTTTTTTCCTGAATCAAATGAAACAATAAAAGACAAATCTGCAATAGTCAATATATTTGATTACCAACCCATTACATAAAGGAAATATAGTAATTTAAGTCAAGAATCTTTAAATAGTATCTACAATGGAATAATATGTGTCTAGACAAATATTTTCCAGTGAACAATGAGGACAGTTCTGAGGACATACAAAATATGTATAAGGGAAAGCTGCCAGTCCCTAATAAAAGATCTGAAATTTTGCTGGAGATAAAAGGATGGTGGGTCCAAGTGGGTTAGAATATTTCATCTAAAGATATCTATATATAAAAAAGGCTAAGTGACTGACTGTACGTCCGTCCAACCATCCGACCAACCGGCTGATACATATAATGCGCACTGGCAATTTAAAAATAAACGTTGACTCGTGCATGCACCATACATATAAAGCTCTCACTGACGCCAACCACACACGTATGTTTCAATCTGTCATTGTTGATCGTGAATTTGGTCCACTTCTATTATAGAGAAAGGATGAATAGCATTATTAAAATATTTCTTCTAATTAATTTCCTTTCAATGTGCAAGAATCCGTGCACTGGGCCACTAGTATTACTATAATATGACTTAAAAGAAAAATCATAGCCATCCCCCCACCAAAGCAAGAGAAGGGAGGCAGAAAAAAGTCTACTCAGAGCTTAGAAATGTGTTTTTTGAAAACAACTAGGAGGTGGGTGGGATTCAGGGAAGATAACAATAGCAGGAGCAGCATAGTTTTCTAAACCTTCTGGATCACTACACAGAGCAACTAGAAGGCAAAATTTGCTCAGTGGTTAGAGCATCGGTCTGCAGACAGAAGGGTTGTGGGTTTGATTCCAGTCAAGGACACGTACCTCAGTTGCAGGCTTGATTCCTGCCCCACGTAAGGGAGACAACCAATCGAGGTGTCTCTCTCACATTGATGTTTCTCTTTCTCTGTCTCTCTCCCTCCCTTCAACTCTCTCTGTAAATCAGAACTCCAAAACCATGCTTGGCATTCATAACAAAACTAGGCAACAAGGGCAGTTCCAATAACTCCAAATATAAGCTAGGGGAGACAAACCACGACCCAACACAAAATAAAATCTGTGTGGTAATGACATTTGTGCAGGAGGAAGCAACAGAGTATCTGACAGACCTCAGAACAGAAAAAAGAAAAGAAAAAAAAGGAAGAAAGAAAGAAAGCAAAACAATCAATCAGGTAGCCACTGGAAAGAACAGTGAACCAAGAAGCTAAGAATAGCAGTTGCAACTGAGAAGAGCTGTGCTCTCTCTAACGGCAGATAAGTACAAGGGGTCCGTGATGAAAAGTTTAAAACTTAGAGCAATCTAGCTCTTGTGAACTCTTAAAATTGATATCCCCTTACAGGACAGCGCACCCACGCTGAGGAGAAACTACTGGGAGTGAAATAAAAATTGAACAGAATACAGTCAACAGAAAGGATACAGCTGGGAAGAGGAACATAGTGGGAAACCTTTTTTTTAAAACATTACACAAAAACAATAGAGGGAAGAGGCCAAAGATGAAACAATAGAAGCTTCACTACAGATAATAATTCAATGGACTGAAACTCAAATAGATTTAAATCTATCAGTTCACAGTATTTTTCAAATGAAATCAATTGGTCAAGTTTGGAGGATGACAGGAGATCGAGTCACTAAACTGAAACCTAGTAAAATAAAAATCAGTGTTTAATAAAAAAATCAGGTGGGGAAAATCAAGCATTTATTCTGCCTTTTCTATATGAACTATAGCAGAATAACCAAGTTGTCAATAAAGGAATCATTTCTTTATGAAAACATTCTAATTAGTAAATGAAAGAGGAATGATAGAATACCACCATTTTGCAACCAACCACAAATGAATTAATAGAATAAGTCATGAAGTATCAGGGCTGCTAATATCATGAAAAAAAGAGAACTTGATGGAAGATTACACCACCATGTATATAATTTTGCCAAAGGCTCTGGATCCACCTGTCAACTTTCAGAAAATACATAGGACCTACTGAACAGGATTATGAGTAATTAGCAAAATACAGATTGTAGGCAATTCTACAGCCTAAAAAAAAACCAGATTTCCGAACAAATACAATGAAAGAAAAGGAAATAAAAATGGAGGGAAGCAATAAATAAAAAGATTTAAGACTTAAAAAAAGTTTTTTTCTAATTGATTTTAGAGAAAGAGGGAAGGAGAGAAACATCGATGTGAGAGAGAAACATCAATCAGCAACTCAGGCACACCCCTAACTGGGGATCGAATCTAGAACCTGAGTATGTGCCCCGGCCGGGAATCAAACTGGTGATCTTTTATTGCACAGAAAGACACTCAACGAACTGAACCACACTGGCCAGTGCAAGACTTTTTTTGTTATTGTTAATCCTTACCTGAGAATATTTTTTCCATTGATTTTTAGAGTGGAAGGGGGGGAAGAGGGGAGAAAAGCATTGATGTGAGAAAAATACATAGATTGGTTGCCTCCCACACGAGCCCACACGGGACCGGGAATCGAACCTGCAACCCAAGCAAAGACCCTTCAGTTCGAAAGTCGAAGCTCTAACCACTGAGCACAATGGCCAGGGGAAGAAGAGAGACATATGTATTAAAATCACTTAAATAGTCCACAATAATGGGCAAGACTATACATAGTGTCTAAGGATGTACACCTGTGAAGAACTATAAAGAAATGCAATGAAGTGATTACAAACAGTCTCCAACTTATAATGGCTTGATTTAAAACTTTTTTACTTTAAGATGGTACAGAAGTGATATGCATAATAAACTACATGAGATATTCAACACTTTCCTATAAAATAGGCTTTGGGTGAGATGATTGTGCCTAACTGTAAGTTGATATAAGTGTTCTGAACATGTTTAAAGTAGCGTAGGCTAGGCTATGATGTTTGGTAGGTTACCTGTATTAAATGCACTTTTGAATAAATGATATTTTAAACTTACAAGGGGTTTATTGGGACGTAACCCAATCATAAGTTGAGGAGCATCTGTACTCTAAAAGTCAGTGGATAATTAAGTGAGGAGGAAAAGGGTTATGGCCAGGACATGAAAGAATAAAGTTTTATTCATTTACCTGGATACAGATTAAAAGGATTTTTAAAAACGATAAATCATTAAACTATACATTTGTTTGTATGTCTTTCTATATCTGTTTACTTTTGATAAAATTAGTTATCTTCATATGATACAAAACTCAAAATGAATAAAAGGGTATATGCTGAAAAATATGTTCCCTATCCCTGATGCCAGACACCCCAGGTCCCCTTTCTAGAGCTAACCATTGACATCATTTTCTTTTGCATCCTTTCCAGAGGTAGAACAGATAATTTTTTAAGGGATAAGTACATGCAATAGCATTTTAACACAAAGTAATTTGTAATGTAAAAGCCATGATTATTACATACCTCTTCAAAGAGACATAAAGCTGCCTCATAGAGCGAGCACAACCCATCAGATGTTCTGGTTGGTTCCCTCCACTGACTCCGATCAGCAGATGAACCCTATAATTGTAAGGAAGAGACATATGTATTAAAATCACTGAAATAGTCCACAAAACCTTTGAGAACTGTTTATATGATTATGTGCATTAAGATCAAATCTGAACATTAGGTCATGAAATCAACTGTTATAAAAGACTAGAGGCCTGGCGCATGAAATTCGTGCACAGGTACAGTCCCTAGGCCTGGCCTGTGATCAAGGCCATCTTCCCCAGCTGTCTGCAGCCAGCCCCGTCCCCCCACCACCACCCATCCCTAGTTACCAGTTCTCCATTGGGTGATTGGTGCCTGATGGCTGGGGGAAGGGACAGAGAGGTCGACTGTTCCTGCCCAGTCGCCAGCCCCTGCCGTAGGTTGCCATCATGCGATCAGAGCCTGCCAGCCAGGGAAAGGGACTGAGAGGTGGTCAGTGCACCTCATGGTGACTGGTCCAGTGGTTGTTCTGCTGTTGGGGTCAATTTGCATATTACCCTTTTATTATATAGGATGTGGCTATAGAGTGAAACCATAAATTAAGTGCCACTCCCTCACTGATGACCTTATTAAATAGTGATTTGTTCTAAGGGTCACAGGGCTTGAGCCAAAAACAATCAAAGAGGCAGAATTTTGCAAATTACACATTCTTTGTGGGTGTTCAGAATGCAGTATATGGGATCCCAGGAAATATTCTACTTCCCTGGGGCTGCCTTGCCCAACTGCCCCCAAGGATACAGGCAAGTAGAACATAGCCAACTTGAGTGATGACCCTGATCAGAGCAGGAAGTCTGGCCCTCCCTTTTTAGTTTCAGCACAACTAAGGTCCTAAAGTCAGTTCATGTAGCTAACTGACTACACTAGCAACAAAGCATCTTTTTTTCTAGTACAGCTGGAGGAAGGACAGTAAAAAGCTAGGAGATTCCTTGACAAGTGGAATAAGGGAAAATAAGATAGTATAATTAAACAAAACCAAACAATCTGAGCAATGTACAGCTAGCTAATGAATCACAAGGTTTTATCTTCCCTAACCAAGGACACTAAGGAGCAAATGGATTACATATTCCAGCCAGTGGTCGGCAAACTCATTAGTCAACAGAGCCAAATATCAACAGTACAACGATTGAAATTTCTTTTGAGAGCCAAATTTTTTAAACTTAAACTATATAGGTAGGTACATTGTTATTAACTTAATTAGGGTACTCCTAAGGCTTAGGAAGAGCCACAGTCAAGGGGCCAAAGAGTCGCATGTGGCTCGTGAGCCACAGTTTGCTGACCAAGGTTCTAGACTGTCCTCAGAGAGAAGGGTCTCAGTCCCCACCCTTCTTCAATGACCTTCTTAATGATGTTCTTTTAAAAATGAAACTAACCAGAAAATAACCCCTGAGCCCTCTATATGCACACTTTGGTGAATCAACATACTGAAAGACACACCTGAAAAGCTAATGAATATTCTTTAAGACTCTTCCCGAGACCTTTCCTAGAATTCCGGCAGGCCAGAGAGGTAAAAAGCCTCAAGACAAAAAAGCCACAGCTCACTCTGGCAACAGCACTCCCAGCCCTTGTATCTCTGCTGCTTTTCTCCTAAACTCTAAGAGACCCCGCAAGACTTGCAACCAGGGGAGCAGTGGGCAATGGCACCTTGATCCGGGCTGACCTCCTGAACCTGTCTTCAAGGATCCCTTTTCTCTGTCTTTTCCTCTCCTATTGCTTTTCCTACCTTAAGCCCTTCTTTTGTTTCACTGTCTCCAGGTTTAATGAACATACTCTCAAAATCACCTGGACTCATATTGTGAAATCTTTCCTACATGAAGTCAAGAACCCACACACTAACCGAGACCTACCCCAGGCCCAGACCCCATCAGGTAACAATAGTACCTCTCTGGGACTAAATGCCTACTCTCCACAATAGGGCCCAAAGGCTATGACTAGAAATCATTCTCTCATTGAAAAATGATAAACCAGAAAATGAACTTAATCTTCATTGCTCCCTCAAATTCCCATACATATTATTAAATCTTTAGATCACAAATGTCAAGTTCTTTCTCTGATTTGCCAATCCTATAATTTTGAAATTTTCATCAGTGGCATTTATTTCAAAGGACAGTGTATTATAAAAATATTTATATTCTAGAAGATCACAAGGCAGATATACCATTGAAAAGTATATCCTCTATTGTAGAAGTGTTTGGCCTAGATGCCCAGTAAGATCCCATCCAACTCAATGATTATGATTTTATCAATTCAAATTATTTTAATCAACATGATTAATAAGTAATGAGAGAAATGAACATGTTGGCTATTTAATTTATCACTGGGTCATCAGGTACAAACCTGCTGCTACCAAAACAACTTTTCTTTTTAATTGTTTAAGGTGGTACTTCTCAAACTTTAAAATAGACATGAATTATCTAGAGATCTTGTTAAAATACAAATTCCAATTCAATAAATATAGATGGGAGCCTGAGATTCTGCATTTCTTAACAAGCTCCCTGTTGATGCCATTGCTGCTGTCTAGTGCTCACACTTTGAGTGGTAAGGCTTTAGAGAGCCACTTGTAGGTCTGGAGTCATACCAGAAGCTGAGTGTTCAAAATTAATTAATCCTTAGACATCCCAGGTGTTGCTATATTAGCAAATACTTTGGGGCATAGCCTCTCCAAATTCCATAATTGGGAAAAACTGTAATCTTTGGCTCCACTGTTTAAAGAACACTTCTAGTGATCACCAAGCCAATAGCAGATGAGGAACAGCATGTTGTACCTTCCTAAGAGCTGGCACCAGTACCATCAATACCTTTTTTATGCTTTTCTACAGTATAGAGGAAAATGTTAAAAACTGTATAAAAGTTTTCATAACAGACAGACCTGGGTTTAAATCCAAACTCCATCACTGTTTGACTGTGCAATTGAAAGATAAGATCCCTTATCCTTAGACAGAAATAATGCCTATATTATAAAGGGCTGTTGAGAGGATTAACTGAAATTATGTATAGAACACGCCTAACACAGTTCCTAACATATAGTAAGTAGTAATTGCATTTTGCACCATGTACACTGAGAAAGAAGAGAAAATACAGCGAGTCTTTAACAAATTCTTACTAGATTTAAAAATAAGAAACCAATAAAATATCCTTCAAACATTGTCTGCAGAGACTATCACTGTTTTCTGTTCTTCCCAAAATAGTTGAGAGGCTAGTCCCAGTCAATTAGGATTACAGAGATCTCTAAAACCCATTGTATACAGAATTCTTAATGTGTTTTGTAAACATACTGCATAATATAAAAACAACAACAACAAAAGCCTATACGTAGGCATTTTAAAAGAAATCAAATTTTGAAAAATATAGTACATTAAATGTATAACTACATACATTACAACATACCATAGGAAGTTCAATGGTCCAGAGATAAAGTAGAAATTAAAATAACAAACTAGTGGTTTCATACGTCTTCATTTAATTACCTTCTTCTTAAATACCTACCATTAAAAATAATGTAATACTCTTTATTTTTTCACATTTGTCCTTAGAAGATATTAAGACAAGAACATAAGACTGGATGGAATACATTTATGTTCTTGCTATCTGGTTTTACTCTACTTAAAATTGGTTCAATGGATCAAGAAGCCACAGAATCAAGAAGCAAGGGATACAAGGCCCTGCCTCGCTTGGCAGCCTCATTTCATCCCATTCTACCCCATACATCCAGGGCTTGCTCTTCCATACTATCACTCTGTGAAATCTGGTCCTCTCATCTAAAAAATTCTCCAGTCCCCTCACTGACACATATGTTTTTAGCCAAACTCTTCCTACTTTTCAACTAAGCTCAGGGGTTCCTCCACCATAAGTCAATTCCTGCCCCTTCCCCACCAGCTCTCCTCCTGTATCTCACCACCTTCTCCCTGTACAGACTTCTAGTACAATCCATTATCATTAATTTGAAATGTCCATGTATCTCTCTTTCCTTAAACTGCGAGCTGGCTGAGGGCATGGACACTACAAAGCTTATTCATTTTTTTAACCCAGTGCCTAACAGTATTTGGCACATAGTGCTCAGTAAACACCTAGTGGCATCAAAGTCCAATGTGTTTATTGATATTTTTTTAGGATTCACAGATGTACACTGACATTGTTTCCCTACTCTTTATTTAAATCTAAGTTAATGAATATCTTGTGCACTCCCATTCAAACACAATTATTATGTGTATGGGTAGCGGAATTTAAAAATCACACAAGTAAATACAACTTATGGATTAAACTTACATTTTTTTAATCCTTATACCAAGTACGCAATTGATAGTGTCTCTTCCTCTAACATCTAGGTTGGGGATAAATTTTATCCCAGTTTTCAGGGGTAGAGAAACTTAAGACAGGGATGATCAGCTCAGTTGTGGTCCAATGTACCAGGAGAGGTTCTAGTCTAGATATTTTCTGAGTTCTCAGACACTACTGCAAAGTGTAAGAAGCATGGGTTCTGGAGACCAAGAGCATTGGACTCTATTGCTTATTGTGCAAGAAAAAATACTGAATATAAAATTCAATTAAATAACCATGTCTTTCCCCTAAAAAGTCAATCTGAGATTTAATTAAATTCAATATAATGTAGGTCTGTGGTGACTTTGGGAGAGACAAACTACATCAAAAACAAAATTCTTCCCTCAGAATAGATCCAGGATTCTGAGGAAAGCAATCTAGTTTTCTGGGGTGTCCTTGTCCTAACAAGAGGTTATATTATAGGGTATAGTCTTGGTTAGTAAAGACGCCTTTCTGACTAGGTGTATTTGACAGTTTGCCCATGAATGAAAGAGACCAAGTGGAGAGAAACTAGAAATCTAGCCATAAAATAAACAATGTATTTTCAGTCTACTTTAAGGTAGGCCTTCATGCCCTAACCAGTTTGGCTCACTGGATAGAGCATTGGCCTGCAGACTGAAGGGTCCTGGGTTTGATTCCGATCAAGCGCATGAACCTTGGTTGTGGGCACATCCCCAGTAGGGGGTGTGCAGGAGGCAACTGATGGATGTTTCTCTCTCATTGATGTTTCTAACTCTATATCCCTCTCCCTTCCTCTCTATAAAAAATCAATATATTTAAAAAAAAAAAGAAGTAGGAAATGCTTTCAGCTCATTTTAAAAAAAAAAGGTAGGCCTTCATAGGGAAATAAATAAATAAATTGATTTAACATATATGGGGGAGGAGGGAGGCAGAAAAAAGATGGGCTTTACAGACATTCAGGGTTGTAGTAGAAATTAGTTAACACTGTGCCTGGCCCTTAAGGGCTTAATCAAAAGTACACATTATACTTCTAGTTCTTTTGAGAAGTAGGTGTGTAAATTTAGGATAATTGCCAGTTTCTTCATCCTTAAGATAAGGATAAATAATATCTTAGAAATTAACATGATAAATAAATGAGACAGTGCACATAAACCACCTGGTAGGTAGTAGGCACTCAACAAAGATTACCTCTCCTCTTCCCTAAGTGCAGGTATTGGAGAGCAGTAAATAAAACAAGCCAAAAAGGAATAAAATGTTTATTATAGGTTAATTAAATGAAGATTAAAATACATTGGGTAGGTCCATGGTCAGCAAACTGTGGCTCTCGAGCCACATGCGGCTCTTTGGCCCCTTGAGTGTGGCTCTTCCTAAGCCATAGGAGTACCCTAATTAAGTTAATAACAATGTAACTACCTATATAGTTTAAGTTTAAAAAATTTGGCTCTCAAAAGAAATTTCAATCGTTGTACTGTTGATATTTGGCTCTGTTGACTAATGAGTTTGCCAACCACAGGGGTAGGTAAGTATATTTACTATAAATATTTTTTAAGCTTTAGAGCCAATTTAAACTAATAGCCAAATATGCATACAAACCTAAAGACAATGAGACTAAACAGATACTGAAGAAAGCAATCTAGTTTCTTGAGGCACCCTCTTCCCACTAAGGGGCAATATTGTAGATAAGGCCTTAGAGAGTAAGGTGGGGAAGAAACCTCTGACTCAAGGTATTTAGCATTTGTTTAAGAAGGAAAATACACCATGAGCAAGCATATAAGCATACTAGAGGCCCAGAGCACAAAATTCATGCACGAGTAGGGTCCCTAGCCGCTGCCAGTTGCCAGTCGGGGCCTCCCTTCCCGCAGCTGTCTGCTGCCGCCAGCCGGAGCAGGGCTGGCCAGGGAGAGGGGTCGTGGGTAGTTGGCCGGCCAGCCCCACCTCCTGGTCGAACTCCCGGTCAAACTCCTGGTCGAGTGGACAATTTGCATGTTAGGCTTTTATTATATAGGATAACTAAATTGTGCAATCATTAATATAATTTCTTTGTAACAAGGCAATGCAAAATAAATAGACTGTAAAATGAAAAATTCAGCAACTCTCCCAGAAATACTAGCACATGCCCATGAATAGACACATTATTTCTGGTCATTAAATGGCATTACATGTTTGAAAGCAGTGTAAATTTAGAGAATGTTACCAGAAAGTATTAAGATCAGAAAATTAAAAAAATAGATGTGCAAGTAAATGAGTTTAAATATTGAATAAGAAAACAGAACAAGGCCTAATTGCCTCTCACATGTGTTCCCTCAAACTTTTCTTAAAGGAATAGTTCCTCCTTTAAGAAATGTTGTTACTTAAATTATTGCATCTCCCGCTCTCAGTTTCCACTTCAGGTAAAGATCATAGGACCCTGTCAACACTTTCATATATTGAACAAAGAACTGTATGCTTTCCTTGTCTTGATTTTAATGTAAACCAGGTGAAAATTAAATGCTCTGGTTTTAAAACAAATTCAACACAATTGTTTTTTATGAAACATTCCTGTTAATCTAAGAGCTTCCCACCTTTTTTCGGAGGGGGGAGTCTTGAAATATACGTACATAATTTATAAGTGGCATTTTTAGTTATTTTAACTAAAATTGTTAATTAATATTTGGTAATAAAGGACACCAAAAGACTGATCCATGTAACCCAATTGAAATTAAGTCAGTTTATAAATGTTTCAGTCTTTATATTCTAAATTTGTATTATTTTTTACGTTTTCTTATTAATTTCAGAGAGAAGAAGGGAAGGGAGAGGATAAAAACATCAATGATGAGAATCATTGATCTGCTGCCCCTACACGCCCCCCTACTGGGGATCGAGCTGGAAACCCTGGCATGTGCCCTGACTGGGATCTAACTGTGACTTCCTGGTTCATGGGACCATGCTCAACCACTGATTCACACCGACCGGGCTAAATTTGTATTCTTAATTTGAATTTTTATTCTTGGTTTTCACAAAGGCATTACGTTTCAGTCTTAGAAATTCTTGAAATTGATCATACTACAATTTAATTTATTGTTTGTTCTTTAATGTGGTACCCAATATTAGT
>NW_006295825.1:3070336-3072824 GCF_000327345.1 Myotis davidii | reverse complement strand
GGAATGAAACTGGCAATCCTTTAGTGCACAGGACTTCACTCAACCAACCGAGCCACTCCGGCAGGACCCAGGATTAGTTTCATAATAATAGTCAAGCAATTAATTTCCTCCAAGAACAATACACTCTTTTCACAGATCTTTGCTTATTAGCTCATCACTCCCCTTCATTCAGGTCCCTGCTCAAATGTCACAATTCAGAGTCATCTTTCCCTGACCATATTAATAGCATACCTTTCCCCTCCCCACTCTTTGCCCTGAGCCTACAATTTTGTATGACAGGTTCCCTTCACCTCCCTAATTTTAATTCTTAGGATTTCTCACTATCTGAAATTATTTATTGACTGTCTGATTCCCTTACCAGGCTGTTAGCTCCATGCGGCAGAAACTGTATTTTTCTCTGCTGTATCCCTAGGGCCTACAATAACACTTGGCACAATGCTTAATAAAAATTGAGAAGGATAAAATTAGAGATTTTTTTTCAAAAGACTTCCACACTCATTTTACATGAGTTTACTATATGAGTACACTCATTTTACATGAGTTTACCACAAAGAATTAGATGAACTTCCAAAGTTCACATAAGTAACCATAAAACTAAAACTACAATCCTGACTCCTGATGCAATGGTCTTAACTGAACTAACTAGCCTGCCCTTGAATTACATATTCACATCAACTTGTATAAAAGTTTCTTCACTCCAAGTACATAAAATATTTAAATAACAATCATCAGAACTCTCAAATCATTCAATATTACCACAAATATGTTAACGGTTTGGTGGACTTTTCCCAAAATCATTAGATAAAAATTTTAAAGTTGAGATTTATACAATACATACCAAAGAACGCCTCATCTGCATTAATATCGTCATAAAGCAGTCAAAGCTGATCATTCCTTCCTGGCTTGATAGTAATTTGCTTTTCTCCATGGAATTTACAACTGCGGAAGCCCCTAAAGCCATTTCGATCCATTCAAGAAGATATCTCAAAGAGCCTCGTTGAGCTGCTAAACCAAGCAGCAACTCAGAAGCTAATCTTCGACCTAAAGTGTCTGCCCCAGAATTGGGAATAGTTACTCCTTTAAGAAATGTTGTTACTTGTGATAAGCAGTCCAAGCCCATTGGAGGAATCTTGCTTTCATTTGCTAAAGATAATGGTGGTAAAGAGCTGACAACTTCAATTGCAGTATGAATAACATCATTGCAAAGACTGAGACCAGGTCCCGACACAGGCATCATCCAACTTTGTCTTAGAAGTGCAAATAATAAACTTAGACCAGTTCGAACACCCATTTCTATAAGTGCATCCGTGCTTGACCGGGGACGTTCACTAACAGAATGGACATCTGCTGCACCAGAACTGCTCTCTGGAGAATGCTGCTGCTGTTTCACTTTGCCCTTGTCATGGTATTTATTAGAAAGTGCATAAAAAACACGCTGGAGTACAAGCAGTCGTTTTCGAAGTGCCCCAGCAAATGGGGAATCTGAACAAACCATCTTCGCGAGTGCTAGCTGGCTGCTAAGAAGGGCATCCAAATAGTGGTCCTGCTCATCACTTGAAAGAGACTCACGTTCAAAGTCTGGCAACTGTGGTCCTTTGAGACACAAAACTTGTTGGGGCAAAAGTACTACTTCCTTATTACTGACCAGTTTAGAATACAGAACAGCAACCCCTTCTCTTGTAGCAATAGATTCACTGTCCTCTGTAATCCAAGAACTGTTTAGGTGTTCAAGCCATTTCAGTTTCACTGGTGGAACCATAGTTGCCATGTTGATTTATTCTTTAGCCATTAGTTCTGTAAAGGGAAAAGAAAAAGCAGTCAAAAGCTTATATTGATAACTCATAAAATGTTTTTAACTCTATCTTATATTACAATAGTGATTTCAAGTAATGTCTTGACTAATAAACAGTAATGTACCATGGTTACATAATACTAGGAGATGAGTGAAGGACATATAGGAACTCTGTACTATTTTTGCAAACTTTTGTGTAAATCTAAAATTATCACAAAATAAAAATATTATTTAAAAAATCTGGCCCTGGATGGTATGGCCCTGGATGGTATGGTTGGAGTGTTGGCCCGTGCACCAAAGGTCGCAGGGTCGTTTCCCAGCCAGGATACATACCCAGGTTGCAGGTTAGATACCAATTGAAGTGCATACAGAAGGCAACCGACCGATGTTTCTCTCTCACATCAATGTTTCTCATTCTCTCTCCCTCTCCCTCCCTCTCTCTCTAGAAATTGATGAAAGCATATCCTCAGATGAGAATGAAAAAAGTAAAAAAAGAAAGATGCCGGGAGCCGGTCCATCCTTGCTGTTTCAAGCGACCTGGCATATATGACATACTGTTCTTAATGTTTGCTCACCTTCTTGGCGCTATGTGTTTTAACCAAGGTCACCTCTCCAAGAAAGGTTGTTTCCCCAGGTAGGGATTTTCCCCTGAAGTTAGGGAGGGAATAAAACCTCTTAACCCCTTCCCCAGCAGAA
>NW_006295825.1:3069059-3070219 GCF_000327345.1 Myotis davidii | reverse complement strand
CGGGCTGGAGAACCTAGTGTGAGAGCATGGCTACAGAACCTGGCTGGAGAACCTGGAGAACCTGGCTGGAGAACCTAGCAAGAGAACATGGACACAGTACTTGGCTGGAGATTGTGGCTAGATATCCTGGCAAGGCTGCTGATCAACTGAACGCTGTCTCCGTGTCATTCCTTCTTCGCTGACTCCATCCACACCTTTGGGGACCCCTGGACCTGCTGGGGTTGGACCCCAGAAAATGAACACTGAATTCAGAATGTGGAAAAAAAAATGAGTCAATGAATTTGCTTTTAGTTCTATAACCTGTAATGAGTCAAAACTGGTGGTTTGGGAGACAAAAATGATATCTATACCTAGCACAGTGTCTGATATCTCATACTTCCTCAATTAAGGATGCATTTCAAAAAACAAATTTGACAGTAATTAACAGTGAACTAGAGAGCTGGAATAATATAGTTAGGATACTAATGAATTAAATCAGTAATGAGATTCAAAGGAACGAAAAACAACAAAAACCAAGTTCTGAATGTTTAAGAAAGAAATCTTTCATCCCTTCAAGAAACAAACAATTCTTAAGCTACTTTAAATGCATTAGGGCAATGAGGAAAGAGTCTCAGCTCTTCTTAAGTAATCAGTAAAGTAACAATACCAACACACAACAATGCATAAAAAATACAATTATAATACTGCCCCATAAAGACGGTTGTAAAAATTCACAACTAAAATATTAGCAAGTGGTTAATTTTAAAAGTTAACAATAAAATTTTAACTTTAAGACATTAAATTTAAAACATTAGAAAGTTTTAAAAGTTAACATTTTATTTTTTTTAATTGTTTTATTGCTTAAAGTATTACAAAGAGTATTACATATGTCTCCTTTTTTTCCCTCCCGCCCTTGACAATCCCCTGGTTAAAAGTTAACATTTTAAATATTAAAAGATTAACACATGAAATGTGAGTGGGGTTTATTCCAGAAATATGATGGTGCAACATAAGCAAATCTATTAACATTACCAAACACATGTCATATTGTGAAATGTTAAAAAGGCATCTGATAAAATCCAACATCCATTTCCAATAAAAATCTACTAATAAGGCAAGAATAAAGATTTTCTTTTTAAAATGAATAAAAGTTGCAAAAAAAAAAGAAAAACACAAGTAGC
>NW_006295825.1:3058679-3068988 GCF_000327345.1 Myotis davidii | reverse complement strand
CATTTCACCACTATTATTGATGATAAAATTAAACAAAAAAATAAGTAGTATATATTCTAGAAACTGTTATTTGTAGGTGACATTATTAAATACCTAGATAACCCATCAGAGAATCTGCTTAAATATTAAAAACAAGCCAGAACCAGTTTGGCTCAGTGGATAGAGTGTCGGCATGCGGACTCAAGGGTCCCAGATTCAATTCCGGTCAAGAGGATGTACCTTGGTTGCGAAAATCAATAAAATATATTTTTAAAAAAAACAAGAGCACTGTGAAGTAGTTGATTACAGAGTAAATGAAAACCCAAACTCAGGCGTCAATGGGGGAAAATAGGGGACATATGTAATACTTTCAACAATAAAGATTTTATAAAAAACCTCAAAAGTATCTTGCTCTACGTAATCATGTCCCAGAGCCACAATCCAACTCCAAGGTGGTTTCACACTATCATGACCTAGCTGATCAATTGCCACTGAACATAGTTGAAACAGAAAATAGGAAGATGGTGGCAAACTTCAGGGCAAGGTTTTCAAAACAAAAATAGTTACCATTTTTGCAGAACTGGACAAAGAATGAAGAAAATTACTAAAGCAGAATCAAACTTCCAACAAATCATCCTGGAGCTAGCATTAATTTCTCCATGGCTATATTTACTTATCTGTAAATGGGAGGGTAATAAGAGAACCTCTACGGTTACCCTAAGGGTTAAATGAGAATAACAAATGAAATTCTTAGAATCACTGCTTGAAACAAAGTGCACACTTAATAAATGTAAACTGCTATTGTTCATTATTACTATCTCTACTATATATTGGTTGCACATATATGCAGAGATGTATTATAAAAGTTTTTTTTTTAAGTTTAGAAGGACCACCCCAGCCCTAAACTCATAATAGCGATTGCCCAGGAGGATGGCAGGTGTCAAAGAGAACAGAACTTTGTGTTATGTTTCCATTCTTTCATTTTTTTAAATGGTCACATAAATGTGACAAAATTATAACACCTATAAAATGATGGTAGAAAAAACATAGGGTCTTTTTTATTCTCTGTACGTCTCTTCAGTCTTAAAATTTTTCTCAAGAAAAGGAAAAACAAAAAAGCTTTATGATCATATTGTTTTCAATTACAATTCTACATAATCAAAAGTTATCACCCTGGTCAGGTAGCTCAGGTGATTGGGCGTCATCCCGCTCATGGAAAGGTTGGTGGTTCAATCACCTGTCAGGGCACATGCCCGGGCTGCAAGCTCAATCCCCATTAGGGGGCGTACAGGAGGCAGCTGATGGATGTTTCACTCTCATATAGATGCTCTTTCTCCCTTGTCTCTCTCCCTCTTAAAAAAAAAAAAAAAAATCAATAAAAAAATCTTTGAAAAACAATTACCACTGTCACATTATTTTAATTCAGGAGATATAAAAATGCCAAGATATCTTTATAATGGATTTGTTTTTATAAACAGCATTTTAACAACAAAAAATCTTAGCATCTCTAGTGTTGATGTCCCACAACTGCTCAAAAACAAAGTAAAATTGTTTATTTAATCAACCACTTTCAGTGTAGTTCTTGTTATCAAGAACAATTAAGTTGGGGCAAGTTGCACTTACTGATAACTGATTTATTTTTTCATTTTCCCTGAAACTCCAAGATTGTATATAATAGATTCACATAGTTTATATCTTTATATTCAACCAACCAATATTTTCAAACCTTAATGTCTTAAGTCACTTTGTCAACCTCCTTCCTACTTTGGCTACAAAGAAGACAAGTATGATTCAGTAAATATTAGAATAGAATCAGGAAATTAAGATGATAACACTTAAGAAATGACCTTTGGAAAAACTACTTACACTACCAGGACTTGTCTAAAAAATGAGATTCAAATGAAATAATCTTCAAAGTCCCTTCCAGTTCTAAAACACTATAAGCATTTATATTTTAAATAAAACCCAAATGTCTGAAAACATACAAAACTGGATCTTATTGCATTCTAATCACTTCTGGAAAGAACAGAAAAAGTGCAGAAGATATTGCTGACGTTTCAAATCTCTTCCCAGATATAGTCCTAACAGCAGAGTAGATTGGATGTGCACTTCCAAGAGGTAAGTGGTATCCCAAACTAAGTAATCCATTTTAAGCAAGAAATTACTTTAAATTCCTACAATCTTGACTTTTAACTTCATAATATATGGCATGCTTTTAAATATAATAACGTTTCCTACATAAAACTGAGAATTTAAAACTATAAAGTTAAATAACTACATAAAATGGAGATTACCAGAAGATGCCATACTTCTACCCTGGAATAGCTAGGATTTCTCCCTCCCTTCACCCTCAATCTCCAAGCCCAACTTCAGCAGTTGGAACAAAACAAAAAAAAAAAGGATTAATCATCCATTTCCTACTTGAAAAATTTAATGAACACTCACAAATTATAACACTTAAGGATATAGCAATAGGCTCTTAAAGCACAAGTTTCTGCTCTACAGAGTTTAAAACCCTGGGAAAAGAAAATCTGGTCCATTTTCTTAGTCACTAACAATTGCCTTTTACTGTGGTTTTGTTCAAACCTTATGTTCACTTATAATTTGGTAGACAAAAGTCCCTGTTTAAAATCAATCTGAAGATAATTTGTTGGCCCATTTGAACCACCAGTAAACTCAGAATTACGTATTTTTAAAAAACTAAATCTAGTCCATAACTAAAAGGAATCATCACTTAAGTCCACTCAACAACAAATACATTTTCCAACTGTCACATGTTATTGCAATTTTTAAAAATATTTTATTGATTTCAGAGAAAGGAAGGGAGAGGGAGAGAGAGAAACATCAATGAGAGAAAATCATTGACTGGCTGAGCATCAAGCCTGAAACCTAGGCATGTGCCCTGACCATTACCTCCTGGTTCATGAGTCGATGCTCAACCACTGAACCACACCAGCTGGGCATCTTAAGCAATTTTTAAGAAATGTTTCATTCTATACATGATTAAAGGTACTAAAATATGAATAAATTTAGTTTCTAAGGTAAATTATTTTAATACTGGAAAGTAAATTAGAATTTAAAATTCACAAACCTTTACTGAGAACCTACCTACTAGATTTCAGATCCTTTAAATTATCATAAAAGTCTGCTAGTTAATAATACCATGAAAGAATTTAATTTTTCTTTTTCTTTTTCAATTACAGCAGACATACAATACTATATTAGTTTCAGGTGTACCACATCACATGGTGACTAGACATTTTTATAACTTATAAAGTGGTCCCTCCAATAAGTTGCATATCCATCTGACACCCTATATAGTTATTACAATAGTATTTATTATATTCCCTATGCTGTGCCTTATATTCCCATGACTATTTTTATAACTGGCAAGTCCTTCTTCTTAATCTCTTCACATTTTTCATCTATCTCCCTAACTTCCCTCTCATCTGGCAACCATCAATTTGTTCTCTGTATCTATGAGTTTGTTTCTGTTTTGTTTGTTCATTTTATTTTTTAGATCCCACATATATGCAAAATCATATGTGATTTGTCTTTCTCTGTCTGACTTATTTCCAATTAGCATAATACTCTAGAGATCTATCCATGTTGTTGAAAATGGCAAGATTTAATTCCTTTTTACGGGTGAGGAATATTCCACTTTACATATGTACCACCTACCTCTTCTTTTATCCATTCACATATCGATGGACACTTAGGTTGCTTCCTTATCTTGGCTACTGTAAATAAAGTTGCATAAACATAAGGGTACATATATCTTTTTGAATTAGTGTTTTGGATTTCTTCACATAAATACCCAAAGTGGAATTGCTGGGTCATATGGTAGTTCTACTTCTAACTTTTTCAGGAACCTCCATACTATTTTCCAAAGTGGTTATATCAATTTACAATGCCACCAACAGTGTCCAAGGGTTCCCTTTCTCCACATCCTGACCAACAGTTGCTGTTTGTTGATTTATGGATGATAGCCATTCTGACAGGTGCGAGGTGACATCTCATATTGTATTTCCCTTATGATTAGTGATATTGAGCAACTTTTCATGTCTATTGGCTATCTGTATGTCTATTCAGGTCCTCTGTCCACTTTTTAATTGTATTGTTTATATTTTTGGTTAAGTTGTATGAGTTCCTTATATACTTTGGATATTAACACATTATCAAATGTATCATTAGCAAATATCTTCTCCCATTAGGTTTTATTTTTGTTACATTGATAGTTTCCTTTGCTGTGCAAGACTTTTTACTTTGATGTAGTCTGATTTGTGTAGTTTTTCTTATGTTTACTTTGTCAGGGAGACACATCCAAAAAACTATTACTAATAACAATGTGGAAGAGTTTACTGACTACGTTTTCTTCTAGAAGTTTTCAGATCTTACATTTAAGTCTTTAATCCATCTTGAGATTATTCTTGTGTGGTGCAAAAAAGTGATCCAGTTTCATTCTTTTGCATGTATCATCTAGTTTTCCCAAAATCAGCTATTAAATAAACTGTCTATAACCTCATTGTATGTCCTTGCCTTCTTTGTCAAATATTAATTGACTATATAGGCATGGGTTTATTTCTGGGCTCCAAATTCTGTTCCATTGACCCATGTGTCTGTTTTTATGCCAGTATCATGCTGTTTTGATCACTACAGTGTTGAAGTATAGTTTGATATCAGTAGCATAATATCTCCAACTTTGTTCTTTCTCAAGATTGCTTTAGCTATTAGAGTCTTTTATGTTTACATATACACTTATTTTTTTTTTCTAGTTCTGTGAAAATTGCTTTGGTATTCTGACAGAGATTGCAGTGAATCTGTTGGTGGCTTTGGGTAATAGGAACATTTCAACTATATTAATTCTTCCTATCCATGAGCCCGGTATTGTCTTCCAATTATTGGCATCATTTGCAATTTACTTCTTCAATGTCTTATACTTTTCTGAGTACAGGTCTTTTTTACCTCCTTGGTTAAACTTAGTCCTAAGTATTTCATTCTTTTTGATGCAATTATAATTGGGACTGTTTTTCTTTGTTTCTCTTTCTGATAGTTTATTATTCCTATATAAAAATGCAACCAGTTTCTGAATGTTAATTTTATATCCTGCTACTTTACTGAATTCATTTATTAGTTCTAACAGTTTTATGGTCAATTCTTTAGGGTTCTCTATATATAGCATCATGTCATCTGCAAATAATGTCAATTTTACTTCTTTCCAATTTGGATGCCTTTTATTTCTTTTTCTTCTCTGATGTGGCTAAGAGTTCCAATACTATGTTGAATAAATGTGGTTAAAGTAGACATCCTTGTCTAGTTTCTGATTTTAAAGAAAAAATTTCAGCATTTTAACAGAGTATGATGTTAGCTGTAGGTTTGTCAAATATGGCCTTCATTATGGTAAGGTACATTCCCTCTATCCCCAAGGTGACGAGGTATTTTTTTGTTTTGTTTTTTTTTTATCATACACTAGAGGCCCGGTGCACGAATTCATACACAGGTGGGGTCCCTCGGCCTGGCTAGTGATCAGGGCCAATTGGGGCTGTCTCACCCAGTCCCAATCAGCCAGACCCCAGCAGCAAGCTAACCTACCAGTCAGAGCGTCTGCCCCCTGGTGGTCAGTCCTCATCATAGTGACTGGTCAAGCAGTTTTGCTACATAATAATTAGAACTAGTTGAAAAAACCAGGAAGCAGACATGCTTATTCAGCAAATAACGAACTATGGACAAAATCAAATCAAACTAATCAAATTGAATCAAAATCGAATCACCAACTCACAATCCTAATAAACCAGCTAAATACTGGCAAAGAAAAAAACACCTGCAGCTGCTTTGTTTTGTTTTGAATTTACAGTATGGTTATTATCACCAAAGGCCAATTATTCTTTTTTCCACTCATGGTCCAATGCACAAATCCAAATTTAATTGCATAAAAAGTACCAAGTTCACCAATGACAAGTGGGACTGGAAAAATTACCAAAAAATGGGAAAATAAACCAAATAGCACTATCACTATCTTTCTAAACTGAAATGAAGAAAGAAGGAGGATTTAAGAACAGGTGTAGACTTAATACTTCCTACAAGAGAATTTATCGAATTATTAAGTTTCTAACATTCTCTAGGTGAAGAGAACAGTAATAGCAGTTAAAATTCCCTTTTCTTTTCCTTTCCAGGTTTTATTTGAGCATTTCTTAGCAGTTAACATTCTCTGAGCATCTTCTATACGGCAGGTACTAGTGCTAAATACTTACATGTGTTATCTTAATATCAAAACAATTCTATGAAATAGGTACTATTATTATTCCCATTTGTCAGGAAAGGAAACAAAAAGACACAGAGAGGCTAAGTAGTTTAATCCAAGGTCAAAATGCCAGTAACTGAGAGTAAGGACTCAAATCAGAACAAACTGACATCCAACCTCTTAATGACTAAATCATGCTACTTCTTATCACTGTCATGGTGGTTTCACATGTTCTATATCACTCTAAATTTTTTAAAATTAAAAGGTTTTAAGGAATTAATTGCCAATTCAGCTCATTCTTAGAGTCCTGGTATACTATGATAAAATCTGTTTCTCCTAGCCATGATCTCCAGGTAACATTACATGATCACAATCAGGTAGCAACAACAAAACACTTTTCAAAGTTATCAGAAATTTTCAGGACAGACATGCAAAAAACTGAGAAAAGCAAACAATTCTGAAAGAGAACAAAGGTGGAGAAATTCCAGTATCTGCCTTTAAGGCTTATTATAAAGCTAGAGTGAGCAAAACTGTTATCAAGAGAGATCAACAGAACAGAATTGAAATTCAAGAAATAGACCCAACACATATACAGCCAATTGATTTTAAACTAGGATGCCATGGTAGTTTACTGCAGGAAAGATCATCTCAATAAAGGGTGCTGGAACACTAGATATGCATATAGGAAAAAATGAACCTTAACCCTAATTTCATACCATATAAAAAAATCAACTCAAATTGGTTCACAGACCCAAATATAAAAGTTAAACTATAAAAAATATAGGAAAAAATCTTCACAACACTGAATTGGGCAAAGATTTCTTAAATGGGATTCAAAAATTCGATACAGTGAACTTTATCAAAATTTAAAACTTTTATTCTTCAAAAAGCATGTTAAGGCCCTGGCCTGGTGGCTCAGTTGGTTGGAGCATTGTCCCATACATCAAAAGGTTTTGGGTTTGTTAGGTCTATAGGGCAATATAATCCTTAACGGCCATTTGTAAGCTTTCCGCCACAGGACAAAGCCAGGAAAAACTTGCTAGACACCAGGAATCAGACCATATAAGGAATTGAAACTGTCCTGATGACACCTGATTACACATCTGCATTCCATCCATATTCCAAGCCCACCAACTCAGCCCCCAGACCCAATGGAGACAAAAGCTTCCCAATGATGAGTGCATATAAGAATGAAACTCTAGCCCAGCCAGCATGGCTCAATGGTTTAGCACCAACCTATGAACCAGGAAGTCACGGTTTGATTCCCAGTCAGGGCACATGACCGGGTTGCAGCCTGGATCCCCAACAGGGGCGTGCAGGAGGCAGCCAATCAATGATTCTCTCTCATCATTGATGTTTCTTCCTCTCCCTCTCCCTTCCTTGATGAAATCAATAAAAATATACTTTAAAAAAGAATGAAACTCCAGCTCCTGGGTGCTGCCATCATCTACCCAATGTCTCTTTGGCTCGGTGCTGTACAGCCCTTCCTTTTGATATCCCATCCCTTTGTACCCTTTTCCTTAAATAAATTCAATTTTTCTGATATCACCGTCTGAGATGGCTATTTAGCCTGCCCACCCACACCACCCATGTTAACCTTTCAAGGTTAGATTCCTGCTCAGGGCACATACCTAGGTTTCAAGCATGATCCCCGGTCAGGGCAAGTACGGGAGGAAAGCAATCGATGTTTCTCTCTCGCATCTTTCTCTTTTCCTCTCTCTCTAAAAATCAGTAAACATCCTCAGGTGAGGATTTTTTTTTTAAATGGCACATTTAAGGGCTCAGCAGGTAAACTCAGTATTCACATCCGCTCACAACCACATCAAAATTATCACTAAATTATAGAACATCGTCATTGAGAACCACCTGAAGTCTAGCTGAACTGAAGTTCTATAACTAAGGATATACAGAAGACACATAGGAGGGATGGAGACTAGGAACAGGTAGGTCCCACACCCACATGAAGTGCCTGAAAATTGAGAAGCTGTGGAGGTCTCCCGTGAGGTATGAAGATAAATCAGATAATAGGTTGCATTCTGCCTTTTTTGTTATAAATTAGAATTTTGCCTGAAGTAATTTTTTTTTAGACCCTCAAAATCATCTGTACCGAAGAGCATTTTCAGTATATAACATTCCTCTGCTTACAAATTAACAATAATTTTAAATGGGTTCTGGGCTAGGCATTCTCTGTTTAACCTCAATCTTCCCATACTTAATCTCTATCCTTCCATGCTCTGCTTTGTGCCCTTTAAGGCTGACCACTAGCCCAAGTTCCCTTGGCCTTCAGCTGTGTCAAGCCAATAAGAGGCAACAGCAGGAAATCAGAGGATGAGAAGAAAAAGAAACTGGGGTCCTTACTTCCCTCTTCTCACCTTGGAACCTTCCCTCTACAGCCACAGGTCCTCTCCACTGGTTTGGCTTCGATTGCTCCAGCTCTCATCAGGCTTCCGTGTTCTTGTTCTTGCCCCCTCTGGCTTGAAAGTATTAATGGCTTCCTGATATCACTAGGCCCTGGGAACTTCCAATCCCTTGTTGCTTTCCTTAATCCTACCCAAATCTCTATAACTAGTTCATTTATTTCCTGCCAGGACCCTGAGTGATATAGTTCCCTAGGCTGAAAATTCCTCACTCTGTTTTCCAAGGCTCACAAGCAACTGTTTCTTCCAACCAATCAAATCTTTACCCCATGCTCTTTCCTCAGCCGCCCTCTGTTCTTCTCAGGCAGGCATCCCTACCAATCCTTACCGTCCTTCAGCTGGGACATGTTCACTCCCACCCTTACTCATTCTACTGCCCCCTATAATGTCCACCCCCTCTTCCTCTCTTCCTAGCAAATCCTAAACTTCCTTCATGTACCACTTAAACCTGTTCTAAATAAGCTTAACCTACAATCTGTCTGATCTTGGAATTTCCATGTCTCTTACAGAGAAGTACTTTGAAACTGTAAAAATAATGTGAGGTATTGCACTATATGGTCTCTAACTGTTCAATATATAACCCCCAAAGGGAAGTAATCTGAACTATTTTAAGTTCCTTCTTTTATATTCCATCATGGAAGTTAGTATAACATTAGAAATACACTAACTCCTGTTGACAATATAGGAAGTTAGTATAACATTAGAAATATAGTAACTCTTGTTGAACTCTTGTTACATCACAATGTTCTAGTACAAAAAGTTGATAACTAGCTATAAGCAAATTTACTATGTTTTTAATTATTATTTTCAATATGATTACAAAGAATTGCTGCTACCAACCATAAGATTTTAGAACATCAATGCACTTTATAATAAAAGAGTCCCCGGGAACAAAAAGAGCAAAGCCAAGTTGTCAATTTGTCAAGTTCAACAACCTGTTACACAAATAGATGCAATTAGTGCACAAATGCAAATAGAACTGTCAGCACATGCAGGATACTTTAATTTGTAGCTGACTATTGGTGATGAGCCAGACAATAGAGTTCAACAAAAGGAGATTTTCTAGAGGCTTAAAGAAGCCAGTGGTCCTCACCATACATTGTAGAGAAAAATCTCCCCCTTTCTTTAGAACCTTTAATTTGCTAGCATCTAAAGCTTAAGTCATGGTAATCATAATGTTTTTGATAAATTTGTCCTCACTGAACCCAATGACATATCCATTTTATACTTCAAGAAAGCATTCTTATGAGGTTTCCTAAAATAAATAATGAAGAAATAGCAAAAATGTTGAAAGTAGGTACTATCGCTAACTCCTCACAAAATCTCAGAATATCAATACATGAATATGATTTTGAGGAGGAAAAAATAAAATTAAGACTATCTGATGACATCAAAACAAAAGGGGCTGGGGGAGACAAAATAGAACCAATACCTAACTAACTTAAAAGTAACTTTCTTCACTGGTGGTGGCAATGCAGACTGGTGCAACCACTGTGGAAAACAGTATGGCGTTTCCTCAAAAAATTAAAAATGGAACTGCCATTTGACCCAGTAATACCACTTCTAGGAATATATCCCAAGAAATCAGAAACACCAATCGGAAAGGATATATGCACCCCTGTGTTCATAGCAGCACAATTTACAATAGCTAAGATCTGGAAACAGCCTAAGT
>NW_006295825.1:3044191-3058507 GCF_000327345.1 Myotis davidii | reverse complement strand
TGTAATACATTAAACAATAAAATAAAATTTTTAGAAAAGTAACCTTTTCACCTCTTCTAAAGAAAGGAAGGGGAAATCAAAGGATTGTACCCTAGTACATTCATTAATGAACTAAGTAAGGTCAGTCCTATTTGCACATTTTTTTAAAAGTCTTCTGTAGCTATACAGAGTGAGGCAAAAGTAAGTTTACAGTTGTGAGTACACAAAACACAGAGTTTATTCTTGTATTATTATTTATTAATCATTGTATTATTTTCCAAATGAACAACTATAAACCTACTTTTGCCCTACCGTGTATATTAATTTTAACAAAGGAATGCATATTTATTTCTATCAGGAACTTGACAAGAATGTGCAATATTTGGATCCACAATAGGAAGGTCTATTAGATAGAAAGCCCAGTGCTCTAAATGACTCAGAACCCAGAATAAGACAAGGATATATAAGCAGTTACAACACAATATGATAACATTACATAACAAAGTTACCCAACAGGAGCTATGGATAATACTAAGGGAATAATGAGGACAGACAGAGTGATCAAGACACAAGAGACACCCCAAAAGTTGAGTTGAGACTTAAAATAACAGAGCAATAATGTACTGGGCTTGTGAGGTGAATTTTAAGGATATTTAGAAGGTACAAGACTAGGCCCAATCAACATTTTTACCTTACAGTTTTAATCTTTTACAATGTAGTTTTAATCAAGAAATAAGGTATGCTTAAACTAAAAAATATCCTATTCTTTGCAGCCTTGTTTGGAATAGCAAAAAGAAAAATAAGGTAAAAAACAAAAAGGGGAAAGAATCTAAAGTCCACCAATAAGAAACTGGTTAAGTAAATTATAAATATACACTGAGATTCAAGGCAATCATTAAAATGAATGAGGAATATCTGTAATTATCTGGAATGTATTGAATTTGAATAATAACCATGATATTGATATATTAAGTTAATCAATTCTTGGTCTTTTGGCTAAGATCAGATGCAGTGTGAATGAATCAAAATAATAGCTTTTTTTTTTGTCAGATGGCAAAGAATATATTTTTTGGTGTGCTGCAGAATTTTAGTAATTAGTTTGTGTGTGCCAAGAGGTGAACAGGGTTGAAAATCGCTGTTCTAAGTCCTATGGGCCTATGGTACTTCTGGAATTTATCAGCAGCAGCCTTATTGCAGAAGCACTCCAGCTCACTGAGCTCCAAACAGGACTAGTTTTATCTTGTATACAAACACCCTTTCCTGCCTTCCTACTCTGAAGTAAAGAGTCAAACCAACAGATGGCAGACCACAAGAGAAAGGGTGGTGATAAGGAGGCGATTGCAAAAGAGCACCATGGCAAAAGAAAATAAGACAGAACTGAGATAATAAGAATACAAAATATTCAGCAATTCCTTAGATTTTTGCAAAATAAAGTCGCATATACTATAAAGTGAAGTTATTCTATGAATTTGCATCTGACTTCATTCCCTCATACAAGGTACCTTTAAGAATTTTGAAAGTCCCGCTTAACACCTCAGACCAATTTAAATGAACCAAAGCAATTCAAACTACTCCAAAATGAACAAAGGAAACAGGAAATACTGTAAACTTTTATTAACATTTCACTAAGGCTATATGTTACATCAGCCGTTTCAGAAGCTACCAAATTTTCGTTTTTTGACCTCATAAAAGTAAAGCTCCCCACCTCTATGCTAATCCACAAGATCACTTCAGCCTAACTAGTAGGTTTTAATTAAAATACTGGTTTAAAAAAGATTACAATGTTGCTATTAAAATTATAATTTTAAACTAAATTATACATATTTCTTTAAAATGTCCAGGCTTTCGGTTTAACAAACATTAAAAACATGCTAATTATAACAAGCCATACTTGCCCATTCATTATGCCAAGTATCTTCTACTTTCAAATTAAGCAACTTTCCAATCACTTACTTAAGAAATTAAGCCCATAACACCATACAATGCAGATGTCTACAACTCACATTCTGGCAGTTTTGCCAAGGAATAGCAACTTTCTTTATGTATAGAATCTTCATAAAAGAGGGTCTGGCAACTCAGGTTATTCAAGGGCTCTTTCTTTAGGCAGCTACTTCTCTCCTCTGTGTAAGCTTGTCAAATGGTATAATATCTACCCTGCCTATTTCACAGAGGTATTATAAGATCAACTGAGAAAATGTTTACCAAAGTACTTTGTAAATTGAAAGGCAATATACAAATGTAAGTCATTATTTCACAACTTGTTTGCACTTTAGACAGGTGGCAGACTAAACTTGCTCCTTAATACCATTGGGTTTCAAGGTCTACCAAGAAAAACTTCCTATTTCAGAGCATAAAGATTCACTAATATTTATTTTTCTATAGAAAAGTCCAATATTTATACCAATTATTGTTCCCTTCTAACATCTATTGCCCCTCTTTGGAAGAACAGAACTAGAAACATTCTTTTAGAAGTCAAAGAAACATGCAGCACCTAAAATTCTAATTGTAATTGTGAGTTTCTGAACACCTATATCCTACCCATATGACATTACTTGGCTAGAATTTTAGATCAGCTAAAACAATTGAACTGAGGCTGGCCATTTCCATATTCTGCCCCCCACAATTTCCACCAACACGCCCCTTGTTTCTGAATTCTAATCCAGGCTTCACCACTTACTAGTTGTGTGATCTTGGGCAAGTTACTTAACCTCTCTTGTGCTTTAATTTCCTTATCTGCAAAATAAATTAGCTAAACGTGGTTTAAATAATAGACAGTTCAACCAGATTTAAACATAGTTCAAATGAAAGTGCTTAAAACAGTGACTGGTGCACAGTAAATGCTCAACAAGTATTACCCATTATTATTCCTTTATGTGAGCATCTGTCTATTCCGCCATACCACTTTCACTAAATTACAGAAACCTCTCCATCATTCTCCATAATCCCTTCTTTTCAAAGAAATGAGCAATTTTGAGGAAGCAGAAACTATAACCATATAGTTGACAAAATTTCATTATACTATATATAACTGGATACTTGGTTGTATAAGTTCAATGGTAACCTTACATAAAAGATACTAGCTTCTAAATGGTTTTCAATTATAGTAACACAAATAATATAATCTTCCTACTTCTAGATTAGGTTATCCTATATTTCTAATACAACAAAGCTGCTTCCTTGAATTGTATCATATAAAATTGCTCATGGCCAAACAGTTTTATGGCATAGTGACTAATAGGAAACATCTTAAAAACATGGTAAAACTTTAAAGGCTCCTATAAATGCTCCTCTATTAAGTTTTTTTTTAAGAGCTTGGAAAACAATGCATTCCCTCTCCCCACCCCCCAAAATCAAAATCAACAGAGACTTTAAATCAAGAGTTTAGAGGAAAATATTCCCTTGACAAAGCAAGAGAAAATATTACTATTACATCAACATCACTACCATTATAATTAGACAATAAACAAGGAGTATCTTAAACTCTGCAATAAGCACAAGAGCTAAACTCCAAGTTTATTTTTTACATATCACGTAACACATCCTATGCATAATTAAGTGTTCTTGATAATGTTATAAATTCTAAAACTTAACATTTCACACGTGAGTACCCAAAGTACTGTTGGGTTGTTTAACTGACTTAATAGTTTTCCTCTGGCTTAAAACCTTAAAAAAGTAGAGATAATTTTATTCCACAGACAACTTCCTAGAGCTGCATCTGGCTTACTATGAGCCAGGATCTTTCTAGGCACTGGAATGAACAAGACATGTAAGGTTTCTGCTTTCGTGGAGTTTACATTCTAGTGAGGAAGACAAATAATAAATAAGTAGACAAATAAGTCACTAAATTTCAGGACACATAAATACCATAAAAAATAAAGGAAGAGAGACAAGAAGGATAGATAGATGACCACTGCTTTCTATAGTGTGATCGTTGAAGATCTCTCTAAAGAGGTGGATTCGGAGAACCCCTCTGAATGATGTAAGGAAGCAAGCAGTGCAAAAAACTGAGAGAAGAACACTCCAAACAGAGTGAAAACAAATATTAAGCCCTGGGAATGCACCTAGCAAGATAAAAAAAATATAGGGAAGTTCAGTGTAGCAGAAGTGTAGTGAATAGAGAAAGGTAGGCAGGAACTAACTATATCATGTAGAAACTTGTAGTCCATGGCTAGGAATTTGGCCATTTTAATTGTAAGAGGAAGTCATTGTAAAATATTAAATACAAGAGTGATCTATCTGATTGATTAAAAAGATCATCCTAGCTATGAAGTGCATAAGACTATGGGAGGTGAAGCAAGAAAGAAGGGAAACCAGTTAAGAGAATATCGTAATTATCTAAACCAGCGATGGCGAACCTATGACACACGTGTCAGAGGTGACACACAAACTCATTTTTTGGTTGATTTTTCTTTGTTAAATGGCATTCAAATATATAAAATAAATATAAAAATATAAATCTTTGTTTTACTATGGTTGCAAATATCATAAAATTTCTATATGTGACATGGCACCAGAGTTAAGTTAGGGTTTTTCAAAATGCTGACAGGCCGAGCTCAAAAGGTTCGCCATCACTGCTCTAAACAGATGAGGAGGTGGTTTAGGCCAGAATATTAAGGTAGAGATAATGATATGTGAACAGATTAAAAATATATTCAAGAGATAGAGCCAAGAGGATTTTCTGATGAGCTGGTTATAGGGTACAAAGAGAAGAATTACAGATGATATATAGGCTTTTGGCCTGAGTGGCTAGTTAAATGGTCCTGCCTTTTACTAAGAATAGTTTCATAGGAAATGATGATGGTAGGAATCACACCTTCTGTGTTGTGCAAGTTCAGTTTGAGATGCCTACCAGAGAGACAAGTGAGATGTGAAGTAGACAGATGAACTATGACACTGGACCTAGGTCTTCAGGTCTAGGCTGAAGATATACAGATGGTTTTTAAAGACAAAGAAATGGGTAAACGTAGATTGGAAAGACTTTTTTATTTAATCTTCACACCAGCCCTAGAGGAAGCAACTATCATTAATCCCATTTTATAGATCAGGAAACTGAAGCTAAGAGATTATGACTTGTCCAATATCGCTCTGCTAGAGGTAGGAAGAAAAAAAAACCAGATCTGACTACAGTGGCCATGACCTTTCTGAACTGGTATTCATCATCGGAACTACAGAACTTCATGTGAATACTGGAGTGAACCTTTTCTCAATTCTCCCAAGGATGGTACATAACTAGTCCCATCCTAGATGCTCTAGAGCAGTGGTTCTCAACCTTCCTAATGCCGCAGTTGTTCATGTTGTGGTGACCCCCAATTTCATTGTTACAAATTGAACATAATTAAAGCATAGTGATTAATCACAAAAACAATATGTAATTATATATGTGTTTTCCGATGGTCTTAGGCGACCCCTGTGAAAGGGTCGTTCAACCCCCAAAGGGGTCGCAACCCACAGGTTGAGAACCGCTGCTCTAGAGAGGTCAATTTTTGACATACAATGAGTGTCCAAATAAACATTAGGGTTTAGTATTCTCATAGAATGCCAATTGAGAAAGCCTGTCCTACACTATTATGTCTATTATTATTATTCCATTACTATGATGACAAAGTTGACTATGACTAGGAATCATTTAAAATGAGAAAAAGAGAGAAGGCAGGGGAGGGTGAAGGGGGGAAGAAATAAACCAATGAACTCATATGCATATATGCATAACCCATAGACACAGACAATAGAGTAGTGAAGGCTTGGGGGGAAGGGAGGAGAGAGGACAATGGGGGGTGGGGAGAAGGGACATATGTAATACTTTCAACAATAAAGATTTATATTAAAAATAAATACATACTTACATACATACAATAAAATGAGAAAGAGCCCAGCCGGCATGATTCAGTGGCTGAGCAATGACCTATGAACCAGGAGGTCACAGTTCAATTCCTGGTGGGCTGAGGCTGTGGGCTCAATTTTCAGTGGGGGGGCAATGCAGGAGACAGCCAATCAATGATTCTCTCTCATCATTGATGTTTCTCTCTCTTCCTCTCCCTTCCTCTCTGAAATCAATCCTATATAATAAAAGCCTAATATGCTAAGTCTCCGACTGTTCATTCAACCATTTGACCAGTCACTATGACATGCACTAACCACCAGGGGGCAGACACTGACTAGTACGTTAGCTTGCTGCTGGGGCCCAGCCGATCGAGACTGGGCAAAACGGGCTGGACACACCCTGGAGCCCTCCCATGGCCCTTTCCCAGCTGGCCAACCTCCCAGGGTCCTTCCCCAGCCAGCCGGCCCCAATCAACCCCAATCGCTAGGTGAGATGGCCCGAATCAGGACTGGGCTAGATGGGCCAGACACACCTTGAATGAATCCGTGTACCAGGCTGGTTTCAGCCTGATCCCCACAGGCCAGGCCAAGGGACCCCGCCGGTGCACAAATTTGTGCACTGCGCCTCTGGTAAGAATATATTTTTAAAAAATAAAATAAGAAAGATTGATAGACAAAATAACCATCCTGTGATGTTTCATAGCCTTCTCTTTGTAACCAGTAAACCAAGTATTATTTGGGTTTTTATAGCACCAAAGATGATTTCAGTTTAATTAAGACTACACCAGACCTCTGTTGGATCCACTCACAATCAACATTCAGCATCTGTTTTCCTCAGAACATCAATTCATCAGAAAACCAGAATGTCAAGTTCTCCAATGCAAGAATCTGTTTTTTCATTAATGTGTTCCAAGCACCTAAACAGTGCCCTTTCTCAGAAAGAACCTAAATTTCCAGCCTCCCTGGATAGAGCTTGTTACCTTATAAGGATGTTTTTCATGTTATTTTAGTTATTGGCACCACTAAAATGTATGCATCCTAATTCAGAACTTTAAACTCTCCATTTAATCTTCCTAAAATTGGCCTTCTTTCTTATGGAAACATAAAAGGTTCTAGATATGGCCATTAATGGTCAAAATAATTCCCATACCATGGTGTCAATATATCTTGTGTATACTGTTCAAAATAACTAGCATACAGTGTGAACCAATAACTACTATATCATACATACTCTAAAGAAAAAAATATTCTCCTTACAATTTCAGTTATCCTGTTAAACTCCTTAAGTATTCTTTCTGAGCATGGATATTATGAATCAATGCAGCACCTCCATTAAATGCAAAAGGTTTCAAATGAACAATTCTGGCTAGACCAGAAATTGCATTCCAATCGATTTCATCTGCACATAATAACCTACATGTATCAGTGCAGTATTAGTGGACAACGAATTTCATTTTTGAGCTATAAGGACCTGCCAACCACAGGCATTAAGTCCTTCCCACAATGGGTCACTGAAAAGACTACAGAGAATTTTTTTAAATCAGTTACCTCTGGTAAAACATATTGTAGAGAAGACAAGTGCTCTCATACATTACTTGTAGATATGCAAATTAGTACAATACTTCTGGAGAAAAACTTGGCAATACCTAACAAAACTACATATGCACTTAACTTTTGACGCAGCAATCCCACTGATATGAATCTATTTTGAAGGTACAACTCTAACAATACAAAAATACATTTGCACGGGTCATTTATTGCAACATCTATAATCTATAATAATAAAAGGTAATATGCTAATTAGATCGGACATCTTCCAGATGTCATTCCAGACATCCTTCCTGACAAAGCCAGGGCCAGAGAGAGCCGGCCCAGGTCCCAGGTGCCTGCCGGCGGCCGGAGGAGGGAAGGAGCCCGGGTCTCAGGTGCTGCCAGCAGCCGGAGGAGGGAAGCCCGAGTCCCAGGTGCTAGAGGAAAGCCTGTGCAGACAGCCAGGAGAAGGAAGGCCTACTCCTGCACAAATTTTTGTGCATCGGGCCTCTAGTTGCTTATAATTGCAAGACACAGGAAAAAGAACATAAATGCCCTTAAGTGGAAGAATAGTTAAATTAGGATACATCCTCACAGTAGAGTAGGATAAGAAAATAAGTGAATAATTACTTTTTAAATCTCTCTTCAAAAGAATGAACTGATTTGGAGTGGTTTCCAGTATATACTGTACTGATAAGTGATAAAAGTAAAGTTCAGAAGAGTATTACATGTCAGTCTTTATACAAAAAATAGAGAATAGGAAAACAGCATGTCAGTTCTCAAAAAGTTAAAGAGTTACCACATGACCCAGCAATTCCACTGTAAGTTATATATACAAGGAAAAATTGAAAACATATGTCCACACATAATCTTATATAGGAATGTTCACAGAAGTATCATTCATAATAGCAAAAAAAAAAAAAAAGAGAGAGAGAGAAACCAAATGTCCATCAATTGACGCATGAAACAAAATGTGGTATATTCTTACAACAGAATATCATTCAGCCATAGAAAGGAATAAAGTACTGATACATGCTTCAACATGGATGAACCTCAAAAAATTATGCTAAGTGAAAGAAGCCATGCACAAAAGTCCACATATTATATGATTTCACTTACATGAAATGTCCACAATAGACAATTCCATAAAAAAAGAAAGTAGGTTAGTTGTTACCAGGGACTGGGGAAAGGGGAATGGGAAATAACTGCTTATGGATACAAGGATTTCTCTTGGGGGTGATGAAAATGTTCTTGAATTAATGGTGATGGTTGCACAACCTGTGAATATACTAAAAACCACGAAATCGTACACTTCAAAAGTGTGAGTTTTATGGTATATGCATTGTATCTCAACTTAAAAAATTGTGTGAGAAAAAAAAAGAAATATAAGAAAACACAATCTGTTCATTTGTGTAGAAAAAATAGAGGAAGAATAAACCAGAAACTTAAGAGACTGGTTAATAACTACAGGACATAGAAAACAGGTGGGGAGAAGAGGGGATGGGAATAGGGTAGCAGAAATAAGGAGTAATACTTCTCTAAGTATATCTTTTTATGTACTAATATTTAGTAGCAGTAATGTTTCATATAACAATGTAAATATACAAATAATGAAAATCAACCAGGACTGGGGGAAACCCAAAATGGAAAAGAACTTAATTGCATTACAGATTAATAACATAACCACACTAAAGGAGTGGGGAAGAAAAAAACAAACCTAGGTAACTTTGGAAAACAGTATTTTGAGTCAGATACTGTAAGGCCAAAGACAAACCAAAAAGCTATATACAAATACTGCATTTAATTAGCAACTATGTTTCTCACAAGGGCATGGGTTAGCAATTGTAACTACTTGATGTGCATTCTAAAAGTGAATAAATAAGTTCGTATACTACAGATGAGAGCCAGGCTTCTCACTTCAGAAAAGAAGTTATAAGAATAGGAGACAACTTGCAATGAACCTTGTAGTGTTAGACTGGAGTAGAAGATAATATGAACTCATACAGAGTTCATATTACTATATATAGAAATAAATGTGTGTATGCATGGATGATTTAGTATATAACATATTATCTGCTAGTTCTGTCCTCGGAGGGCCTAGGAATAATGACACCCCAATGAGCACACCTAGCATCCAGATCTCGATTTAAATTCTATTCTCCAATAAAAGGAAGCAAAGCTCCTTAGAGAGAGAAGTGGTTGACTCCAGGAAAAATACAAAATAAACATGGAATAGTCTGTAGTGCCAGGATATAAAACAGTGCTCAAAAAAGGGTGAAGGCCAATGTGAAAGAGGTCCTAATGGCCAAAACGGAAACAATGTGAGCAATAAAATATTACTACTGGATTATAACCTGTAGAATAATTACCCACGAGATCATACTTACATAAGTAAGTAATTGAATAAAATGAAGAAGGGACATCTCTTCCTTACAGAAGAATTCCAATAATAAATGCTAACGGAATGAGGGAAATACAAAACCGACCCTGGGCCCAGTGATGTGATTCAATGGTCAAGCATCGACCTATGAACTAGGAGGTCAACATTCAATTCCTGGTCAGGGTACATGCCCAGGTTGCGGACTCGATCCCCAGTGTGGGGCGTGCAGGAGGCAGCCGATCAATAATTCTCTCTCATCATTAATGTTTCTATCTCTCTCTCCCTTCCTCTCCCTCTCTGAAATTAATTAAAAATATATTTTTAAGAAAAAAAAAACACAAAAAATCACCATTAGGCAAATGCCACAGTAATAACTGTTGCAGACAAGATCCACCAACAGTTGCTAAAATCACTGAGAGAAAGTTTGAGAAGAAACAATATCTCTCAAAGTATAAAGAATAGTAACTTAACAGTAGAGAATCAGCAGAGGCCACCTTAACAAAGTCATCAAGGTTAAAGTATTACTAGCAGTAAGATACATCAACACCATGTACCCTCTAATATGATACACTGAGAAGGACAGATCACTTCTGTGGTTTTCTTGCAAACACACATAACCTCAATCTAATCATTAGAAAAATATCAGAGAAGCCCAAAATGAGAATTCTATAAAATAACTGACCAATACTCATCATATCAAGGTCATGAAAGAAAGGAAAAAATAAACTCTAGTTTAGTTAATAGTAGTATACCAATGCTAATTTCCTAATTTTGATCATGGTACTATGGTTATGTAAGTGGTCAACATTAGATGTGTGAAAGGTATATAGAAACTGCACTATCTTTGCAACATTTCTGTAAGTCTAACATTTCAAAATAAACAGCTGAAAATAAATAAAAGCCATCAATCAATCATCTTATTCAATTTCCTTTTTCCCTGCTCAGTGATCTCATCTGGAATTTAATATTCCAATTAACTTAGAGAGCCCAGTAAGTGACAGTAAAACAAACTAAAATCATAAAAATAGACTGGCCGGTGTGGCTCAGTGGTTGAGTGTCAACGTATGAACCAGGAGGTCACGGTTTGATTCCGAGTAGGGGCATATGCCCAGGTTGCGGGCTTGATCCCCAGTGTGGGGTATGCAGGAGAAAGCCAATCGGTAATTCTCTCTCATCATTGATGTTTCTATCTCTCTAGACCTCTCCCTTCCTCTCTGAAATCAATAAAAATATATATTTAAAAAAAGAGAAGAGAATGTAACTCCCACTTCCATCGCCCTTCCTTCTCTGCTAAAATCATAAAAATAAGATCTGGCATCGCAAAAGTTAATTGCATACTTTATGTTCCCTTATAAATGTTTTCATCAAAAATATATGCTAGCTGCTGTGACTTTACTGGCTTTGCAAACTTCTTTTTAAATGACATGAGAAACTTTTTATGTTTTCAACATCATGATAACCTGCAATATGTGCATGTAAGAATGTATTTCATTTGTCTGTTAAACCAAATACATTTACATTTATAAAATTATCTAAATAGATTATCGCATTTGTTATTTATTATTATATAGTTGTTCAACTATAAAATTCAAATTTTGTTTCACAAGTTAATTTGCTTTTTTTGGGGGGGGGGTGTTAATTCTCACCCAAGGAAATTTTTATTGATCTTTTTTTTTGTTGTTATTAATACTCACACGAGGATATTTTTCCATTGATTTTTAGAGAGTGGAAGAGAGAGAGAGAAAGACAGAGAGAAACACGTTGACTGGTTGCCTCCTGCACTCGTCCCAACCACAGCCTGGGCCACTGAGAAGCCTGCAACCAAGGTATGTGCCCTTGACCGGAATCAAACCAAGGACCCTATGGGCTGCAGGCCAACGCTCTATCCAATGAGCCAAACTGGCTAGGGACTCAATTTGCTTTTATCCTAACATAACTGTCTCTCCATACTCCAAACCACAGTCATTGTTATTTTAAGTTCTGAAAATCTGAATTTTAAAAAATCAACTGTTCAATGTACCCAGTCCTCTTTTTTTGTTTCAAAAATCAAGAAAGAGCCATTTAGTCTTTCTTAGGGAAAAATGCTTGGGACAACTGAATTGTATGGCTATTTATGATGTGCATCCTCTACTGACCAATCCAGTCCAATAAACAACACAGTCTTCTAAATTTCTTTAATCAAATGGGATTTTTAGTACACAATTATATCAATAAGCAGATTAAGTAATTGTTTATAGTTGCTTTCTCATCCATACACCACCTGGATGTCTATATTGAGAGTGAAATACCTACATGACCAGCAAATGAATGAGAAGTGTCATATGCAAACAGTATGACTAGAAATTTAAGCAACAAAGTGATAAGAACCTTAGGAAAGCAAAATTCATAAAAGTTTAGAATTTTAAGAGGCCTTAATAGGCCATTTAATCCATTCCAATGACAACCCCAGACAGATGACAATCTATCCTAATTTTAAAAGCCTTTAGATTTCCAACTTCCCTAGATTCTGCCATTTAATCCTATCATGTGATTGGGGGAAATATTACAAGACTATTCTTTGCCCTACTTAATACTTTATTTTCTCAAATGACATAATTATCCTATCTAATAAAAGAGAAACATGGTAATTGGCGTACAACCGCTACCCTTCCCATTGGCTAATCGGGCGATATGCAAATTAACTGTCAGCCAAGATGGCGGCCGGCAGCCTGGCAGCTTAAACTGAACATGAGGCTTGCTTGCTTCAGTGACGGAGGACTCCAACGTTCCCCGCCTGCCTTGCCGGCCTCTGAGCTTGCAGTTTAAGAAACCTAGTCCTATATAATAAAAGCCTAATATGCAAGCTGTCCCCTCTAGTGGCCGTTAGACCAGGCGTTCAACTGCTCTCTATGACATGCGCTGACCACTGGGGGCGGTGTGGAACATGGCAGGCAGTAGTGTAGGTGCGGTGGGATGGTGGAGCAGGTGAGCGGGCAGCACCAGGTCAAGGCAGGTGCAAGTGGGGCCCGACTGCCCCGCCGATCACCCCGCAGACCGATCGCCCCACAGATTGCAACCAGTCACAGCGGCGGGGGTGGGGATGGTGAAAGACGGTGTCAGGCCAAGGCGTGGTGCTGGGCGGGGCTGCAGGGCTGCAAGGCTAGGGGCGCAAGTTGGGGCCCTATCTCTGCAGGCCATCCTGAGGGACCCCACCCATGCACGAATCCGTGCACCGGGCCTCTAGCGTGTGTGTGTGTGTGTGTGTGTGTATAGTCAAGGATGTGCCAGTGTGGCTCAATGGTCGTGTTGACCTAAGAACCAGGAGGTCACAGTTCCATTCTGTCAGGGCACATGCCCAGGTTATGGACTCTATCCCCAGTGGAGGGCATGCAGGAGGCAGCCTATCAATGATTCTCTCTCATCACTGATGTTTCTCTCTCTCTCTCCTTTCCTCTCTGTAATCAATAAAAATACATTTTTTAAAATAAAAATAAATAAAATCAAGGAAGTCATACACATGTGCATACAGGCTCCTAGAACACTCAATTTTGCTTGTATAAACACACGCTATAGAAAAACCTACATAATCAAAGGCACACATCCACCCCATCCCAATCACAAAAGCACTATGAAACAAACAATGTCGCATAACTATTTTGGCCTAAAAATAACCAACGGAAATCAATTTCATAAACCTCAAAGTAAACAGGTTTCTTCCCTCTATGAATAACTAAAGTTTATTTGCTTTCCAAAACACTGCTCCTTTTCACCATCCACCTCAGGCACAACTGCAAAAACACATAATGTACGAGATCCAAGCAGATACTTTTTTAATGTTTGATTTTTAAAACCATTTGGCTAACAATCATTTAAAGAACTAGGCCCAAAGAAAGAGTGAGTGATGACAGAGTACAACCGGTGTTAATGAACAAGTAACTGGATTTAATCAAGCAGGCCAAAGATGTGACTCAAAACAAATCATTGATCATTTCTGCAACATATATATATATATATATATAGAGAGAGAGAGAGAGAGAGAGAGAGAGACCCCAATCAAGGATGAGCCGGGTACTATTGGAAAAAATTAACTGCTAGAAATACAACAAAATGTTAACCATGAAATGTTATCTCTGGAAATGGAATTACAATGATGCGTTAGTCTGCTCAGGTTTGGTATTCCTACTATTCTGATTTATCCATATTTAACACAGTATTACAGATATTTCAAAATTAAGGCAAATTACGCCCCGGTGCTTCACAGCTCTCCGGGATGGAAAACACGTCTTTTACATAACCTCCTGGGAAATGCGGTACCTACCCGCTCCGGTCTTCCTCCTGTCTCCCATGAACACGCCACCCATCACCATATTCTCTGAGGCAGCTCCTCTCATCCTCCTCCTCATCTCACTCCAAAGACTACACAATGCATCTCGTCTCCCCTCCTGCTAGCAGAGGCTCTCAATTATTTTAGCCGGGGCGGGAGATTTGGAAAACGGTTTGCCAGATGATGAGCTGCCCTCACCCAAAAGCAGAGGAAGTGAGAAAGGCACCTCGCCCCAACCTCCACCTCCACCCCTCAAAAGGTGGCCGGCGAGGGACACGGGGGCGCAGCTCTCCTCGGAGCTGGG
>NW_006295825.1:3042280-3043630 GCF_000327345.1 Myotis davidii | reverse complement strand
GCAGCCCGGCGCCCTCGCCCCGCCCCCCAGGCCGAGCGCGGGAGGCGAGAGGGACCGGGGAGGAGGGCCCGAGGAAGTTGCGGGAGGGAGGGGACAAGGCAGAGGATTTCATTGGGGTGAGGGAAACCGAGGGTTTTTGGAGACTCAAGTACCGCGCGGCCCCTCACCTTTCACCCCTCGCGGAGTGGACCGGACTCCGCCAGTGAAGCACAATGGGGGCGTTTCACAAAGGGCGGGGAGGAGTGGGGAGCCAGGCGGCGCGCCCGTCTTCACTCCCGGGGGCCTCCTGGTGCTGTGGGACGGAACCCCGCGGAGAGAAGCTGACTGCAGCGCCCGCCGGCCGCACCCCTTTATCTCCGATGCGCACCCGGCGCTCTGCGCTCCTTATCTCCCATCACACCCCTAGCTAGACCTTTGCCCGGTCAAGTTCAGTCCCATGCAAGTATTTCACTTGACCTACTAATAATATCTTATTATTCATGTCTTTGCGCGGCCGGACTGCCAGAATCCTGCAAATGCTGGGGCTTCCGACCCTCGGTTTTCTTTAGTGCTGAGGAACACGGGGTACATTTTCTTTGGTGGACTTACATTCTTCACCATAGCCCCGAACTCTATAATGATGTCCCGTGAGAGACCCTAACTGGCTGGGTCATCACTGCATCCCCGGCACCTCACACCAGTCCAGGTACTCATGACATTGTTGGAGGATATTCCCGTCCCCGTCTTCCTTCCTTACCGGTGCTTACTCTTAGGCTCCTGCATGTCTAGCCACCTTCCGGGTGTCTGTCCTTCCTGGAAAATACTCTACCCAGCACCAGTTAGGTGCAACTGACTGAGGGAATGGAGTAGGTCTCCGCCCTCAAGAAGTTCACTAATTGGGGACATAAGAGGAAAATACAACATCCAAGTCATGCATGTTTCACTAATGTAAAAAGAAAAGTATGGTAGAGGTAAAGATGGACTGGTTAAATTGGATGCATGTGAGGCAGGTTAGCTGGAGAGTTGTTTGACTCTGAGATAACTGGTTTCACCGTCAGACATAGAGGAGAATTCTGGGATCCCATTTACCAGGTGTATGGCCTTGGGCAAGTTGCTTGACCTCTCTGAACCTCAGTTTCTTATCTGTCAACCTATAATGTTGGTTCTTATTATCACAGGGTTCCTGTAAGAAGTAAAATATATGTAAAGTCTCTGACATACCGTATTTGCCGGCATATAAGACGATTTTTTGGCCCTGAAAAATATGCCTCCAAGTGGGGGGTCGTCTTATACGCCAGGTACACTTCAGATAGACTGCCCATAGTGCTTGCCCCGTGCCATAGTGGCCTCCCGATGCCCGCCCACTTCATT
>NW_006295825.1:3038710-3041912 GCF_000327345.1 Myotis davidii | reverse complement strand
TTGCTAGGGACTTGCCCGGCACTTGCTCTCTACCTCTATTTGTTATCTTACTTCTATCATTGACAGTCCCTCTAGGTTGTGGGCTGCTTGCCTGTGTTCCTGAGAAGCATCTACGGTACCAGTCTATAGAGTGTGTTTTCTTTAGTGAATTACCGGTGTGTTTACTGGTAATAAACTTGCACTGTTTTATGTATAGGTTTGATTACATACAGCCTTGTAACAGTTTTCCTGCATGTCATAAGCATTTGAATATAAATTAAAATGTTAAAATCAAATCTGATATTGTTTTACCTTTTATTTGGTGTGTGGAAGGTGTGCGGAAGAGGGGGTAGTCTTATACGGCGAGTATATAACAAACTCTGTATTTTGAGTGGAAATGTTAGGGGGTCGTCTTATACGCCCAGTCGTCTTATACGCCGGCAAATACGGTATATTACGCATTAAATGTTAGGCCTTATTTAAACGTGTGTAACTTTCAAGTTTGTCCATATAAAATGTCTGCCTCCCCGGTAAACTAGATGTGAGCGAGTGGGTATATGTAGAGTGATGTCACTGTTGCTAGTGCTTTATGATCTGGGTATTGTGTGTGAAGCTGAGATAAGGCCAACACGCTCCCTTGTCATTTTCATTTTCACTTGCTAGTGATGTAGGTAGGCATCATTGCCTTTTCTCTTTCAAGAAAAGGACTCTACTTACTTTAAAGGCCATTTAAGAGATTCTCTCTTTTGCCCTCTCCTTAACTTCCACCCTCAGGGCCGTCTGGGAAGAATTGAATTCAATTTCATACAATTAACAAATACAATTAATGTCTGCAAGTAAGCCCTAACTACTGTCCAACCTCACCTTGACCACTCCACCCCTTCCCTAAGCACCCTAATTCTTAAATCTCCGTATGCTGGAGTCTTCTTGTCAGCATCATTCTCCCAACTCTTACCAGTTCATTGTATCCAGATTTCCCCTAGAAAAGTGTTGGACATGGGAGTGGGGGACAGAAGGAACTGAAGTCCAAGGCCTCAGCATCCCAGGCCTTTGCCCTGATAGTCTGAGTAGCACACTGGCCACTTCAGTCTGCTACATCTTTTCCCACATGTGTACACCAACCCATCTCAGCCACACATTCCACAATCCCACACCCCAACCAGGAGGTCCCAGACAGAGGAACTGGAGAATCAAGAGAAGAACATATATTTTACATCTTTCATCTGCAAATAGGAAATATGTGCCTCCTAAATAAAAAGTAGGGCTAAGTCAGAAGTGAAAGAATCCAACAGAGGAGTAAAGACAGAGCAGAGGAGAAGGTTAAAAGGATTCTGGGCATAAATTTGTTTTCCCTTTGGCACTTGGCTCAAGAAACAAATAGCTCCAATGTTCAGAAAAGGGCCGCAGAGCCAGAATCCACAGTCACGAGTCCTGGTATCTCCTGGAAAGGCAGCCTATTTGCCCTCAGGTTACACAGCCTTTCTGAACCTCTTCTCACATCTGTATATAGGTTTTCTGCCTGCCTCAGAATATCATGGGAATCACAACATAGGAAAGAACTTTGTAAGCCTAGAGTACACCTAAATGTGAGATGTTACCATTAATTCATTCACTTAACAGATCTTTGTTGAATGCCTATCGTAAACCAGGCACTTGTGCAAGGCATTGAATATACGGAGTCAAGCAAGCTTTACCTAGTATACCTGCCCTCAAGATCCCTTGTGGTCTAATGGGAGGAGATAGAGAAGAAAATAAATATAATACCATGTGAAGTGAGTGCAAGGACAAGGGTATGGGGGGAAGGATGGAACAGGAGGAAGGACAAAGAGCTAGAAAGGCTTCTTGGAAAAGGAGGTTTAGAAGGAGAGCACATATGAGGATCCAGCTCATTTCATGAAGAGTGATTCGTAAATCAACTCTAAAATAACTTCAACTAATTGCTCTGTTGTGGGTTGTGAATTCTGCTTTGTTCTAATAAAACGCACATCTCCTAAACCATTAGAAAAGAGTCTTTGATGTGGAATCACTATATATCTCCATTAGCTTTGAAGAAAGATGAAATTAATGGAGAAAAAAAATCAGTGGTATCTTAATTGCAAACATTTTGTTCTTACAGCTTGTGTTTAAACACCAGAAAAAGAGAATGCATTCCACCTCACAGACTGTCCCCAGTAGTTCCCTTCAGCCAGTCTTTCTGATCCAGGGAATATTACAGATCAGAGGCCAAGAGGCATTTCCAAAATGTGATAGTAATATTTTATATTTATGTATGTATTTATTTATACTCTACTTCTTTTCAAAAATATTTTGAGATAACTGTAAGCACTTTATTCTGAATCCTATTCCCCACAAAGAAACTCCAAGCGTGAGTGTGTGTGTGTGTGTCACTCAATCATTTCTCATATTTATTGGTGCCTACTATGTACAAAACACCTGGTTAGAAATATAGGCTGAACAAAGTAGGTCCATGCCCTCTAGGGTACTGAAAACTAAACATGTAAATAAAGATCCATGAAAAGATAGCTAAATAACCAACAGTGTGGATTCTATCCCCCTATATTTTTCATTGGTTAAATGAACAAAATTATAAAGTTAGGGGCCCAACTTCTGGAACTTGTTTATTCTACCCTGATGCTCCTCCAGAGAAGTAGGATTAAAAAGGAAGGGCAACCCATTTATCATTGCACCAAAAAAATTAAGATTCTTAGGAATAAACTTAACTAAGGAGGTAAAAGACCTGTAGTCGGAAAACTACAGGACATTGAAAAAAGAGATAGAGGAAAACATAAACAAATGGAAGATCATACCGTGTTCATGTATTAACATCATTAAAATGTCCATACTACCCAAAGCAATTTATAGATTCAATGCAATCACCATTAAAATACCAAGAGCATATTTCACAGACCTAGGACAAACTCTCCAAAAATTCATCTGGAATAAAAAAAAAAAGACCCTGAATAGCTGCAGCAATCTTGAGAAAGAGGAACAAAGTTGGAGGGATCACAATACCAGATATCAAGCTATACTACAAAGCCACTGTTCTCAAAACTGCATGGTACTGGCACAAGAACAGACATATAGACCAATGGAACAGTACAGAGAACCCAGAGATCGAACCAAGCCATTGTACTCAATTAGTATTTGACAAAGGAGGCAAGAGCATACAATGGAATGAAGATAGTCTCTCCAATAAATGGTGTTAGGAAAATTGGATAGATGC
>NW_006295825.1:3034706-3037924 GCF_000327345.1 Myotis davidii | reverse complement strand
CATCTCACTCATATGTGGGATATAATGAACAACATAAACTGATAAACAAAAATAGATCCTGAGACAAGGTAACACTGAACAGACCATCCAACCACAGAGAGAAGGTAGGGGAGGGGGAGGGTTAGAGATCAACCAAAGGACTTGTATGCATGCATATTAGCATAACCAATAGGCACAGATAGTGGGGCGATAGGGGCTTGTCCTGAGGGGTGCGAGTGGCCGGGGGGTGTCAATTGGGGGAAAAGGAGACATATGTAATACCTTAAACAATAAAAATAAAAGGAAGGGCAAGATGCTTATTGTAACTCGATATTTATAGGTGTATGATCGGTATTTTAGTAGATTCTCTGTAATACATCATCTTTAAACACAGTGTAACCATGACAGTTTTCTCTGGGTACAAGTAAAATTTGAAATTAACCAAGGATCATTTAACATTATTCTGGAACACAATGACTTGCACCAAAAACAGCCATCAATAAAAAGCAATATGATAACAAGCTAAAAGATGATGCAGAAAATTAAATATTCCCAGAACTCAGAAAAGAGATTGCTGGACAGAGAGAACTTCATTCAGGTGGTAAAATTTGAGAGGGGAACTAAATATTAAAAGTTACATATTCTAATAAAAATGTATTATTCTCAAAACACCTTCAAGCTATGAAAGTTGCGTAGAACTTTTGTTATGTACATCTACATATGAGAACACAGTCATTGTCTCTTTTCTCGCTAATGAAAAATGGATCTGCCAAAAGTTTTAAGGGAAGCAGGGCTACTAAAAATGGGAACACAAGATTGCCAGATAGTTTTTGCAAATGGAGTTCCATCTTGCTAAATGCAAACCTTATAGGATTCCTATATGAAATCCATATGCTAAGTGAAATATCATCTATACCAGGACAACCCACCATCTAAACAGTATTAACAACTTCTCACACTAGTTACCTAAACCTTCATGAAGTAACCATTTTTTTTCAATTTATCTTTATTGTTGAAAGTATTATAGATGCCCCTTTTGTAACCATTTTTAAATAAATTATTTTTATAATAGTTTGTTAGTGTTGTGTTATCAAAACACAACTGCCTGGGGCAGATACATATGAACATTTTCTCACTCAGCAGCAGGGAATGGAATGTTGATGTCAGACAAAGAAAATGAAGCTACAGGAAAAAGTATGCCTATAATGAGGAGAAGGGGAAAAAGAAGAGAACAAACACTTATCTAATGCTATCCATGCCAGACACTGATAGCACAGCGGGAACAAGATGAACAAGGCAAATCTTTGTTCTAGAAAAAAATAGTAGAGCCCTGGCCAGGTGGCTCAGTTGGTTGCAGCATCCTCCCATACACCAAAAGGTTTCAGGTTGGATTCCCGGTCAGGTCACATACCTAGGTTCCGGGTTCAATCCCCAGTCAGGGCCTTTACAGGCCAATCCATGTTTCTCTCTCACATCTACGTCTCTCTCTCTCTCTCTCTCTCTCTCTCTCTCTCTCTCTCTCTCTCAAAAAAAAATAGTACAGAGAATATATCTATATATAGATATATATCTATATAGAGATAGAGATATTAGAAAGTTCTGAGTACAAGGGCCTAGAATAGATAAATTCTAGCAGGTTGGGTCAGGGATAGTTCATGGGAAATGGGTCTTTAAGATTGGTTAGTTTTGGACATGTGGGAATAGGAAACATTTTAGATAAAAAGAACAACATAAGCAAAGTGTGCTCAGGATCAGCAGGTAGTCCACATTAGTTGTGGATTTGTGGTACTTACCAGTATGTTATCCAGGACTCTTGGTTACCAGTAACAGAAATCCACTTGAACTTGCTTGGGCAAAAGTGAAGAATAAGAATTAGCTCAAGAAAGCCAAAAGAAGGTTGAACAGCCAAACAAAGGGGGTGGGGAGAGTGATGAACTGAGGCTTCAGGAACTTCTAGAACCAGAAACTTTAACACCACGAGAACTCTTTTGCTCCTTTGCTTCTCTCGCTGGACTGGTTTCAGTTTCTCTCAAGACTGGCTTTCTTCATATTGTCTGGAAATATGGCACCCCCAAGTTTTACATCTTATTGTTTCCACCACTAGAAAGGGAATAGCACTCTTAATTCTAGTTTGAACAATGCTGGGGTGGGAGGAGGAGTGCTGATTGACCAATCTTGAATCAGTACCCACCCCTAGAACAATACCAGGGGGCCAAAGGGAAGGGCAGGGGATATCATCGATGTAGACCATAGTAACCACTAACAGTATGAGAGTAAGTGGGAGATGGGTCTGGAAAGCAGTCAGCCATGTGAGGCTGTGCTCTGGGAGTCAGTAAGAACTGAAGTTGGCATCTGTATAAGGAGCATATCAACAAGGGAGCATGAGTAGGGAGATGTATTGGCCCAAAATTATGATGAACAATTAGGTTAAAATGGGATTTAAAATTGATTAATGTTTTATAATTTCAATCAAGATGTGAAACAGTGGGATTCTCACATTGACTTTAAGAGCAGCAAGACCTGGAATCCTTCTCTTTAACCTTCTAGCTGGATGAAAATAGCCTTGTGGCTATTTTCCCCAACCTGAGCCTCAATTTCCTCACTGAAAAGTAATAGTAATAATGGCAGCTAACATCTATTAAATCTAGATGTACTCAACACTTTTCAAACATTGTTTCATTTATTCCTCAAAAATCCCTATAGGGCTCTAATCTGAGGTAATTCACACTCATAGGGTTGTTATAAAGATGCAGAGCCTTTTTGCTTAGCACATACTAGTAGCCACACAACACAGCACATAATACATCATTTTAAATTATCTGTTGCCCAGAAAAGGAATTCCCCTCATTTCCTGATTGCTTCTGACACCAGAAGCTGATATGTTGAGAAAACAAAGGGAAGGGAAGAACTCTATGACTCCTTGTCACTGACAGAGAGGGGGTGAGAGTCTGACTTAATAGGTGTACCAGTTAATAATGGCAGATTTTGTAATCAAAGAAAACACGATAATTTCAAGAGAAACATCAAAAGTGCTTTATTCAAAGTAATGTCCATCTCTAGCTACACATTTCCCCCATCTTTCAGGTAATTTATGGATACCGTCCCAATAGAACTTTTCTTGTTTTGAGGCAAACCATTCAAAGACCAAATTTTTCACTTCTTGGTATGTTTTGAAGTGCTGCTCAGAAAGTGTGTGTGCCATCGATCAGAACACGTAGTAACCTGAAGGAGCAAGGTCT
>NW_006295825.1:3029609-3034270 GCF_000327345.1 Myotis davidii | reverse complement strand
TTACATCATGAAGAGAAGAGAGAGAGAGAGAGAGAGAGAGAGAGAGAGAGAGAGAGAGAGAGAGAGAGAGAGGGAGAAAGTAGGATTGAGAAATATGACTGTGGAATGTCAACTGAATGAGATGAGGCTAGGTTTTTCTTTATTTCTTTTTAAGAGGATAGAACTTCCCCCCCAAAAGTCCATCTGTAAAGCTAAGCTAAAGATCCATTTGAAGTTTTTCATCTCTAACCTGAATGCTGTCAAACAACTGGAATATTCCACCAAGAGCAAGAACTAACATTCACAGAGAAAAACCAATGTGCCTGGGCTCTGTGCTGAGCTCTTTGTATATAGTAATATCTTTTACTCCTCCCACCATCCAGGAAGGTGAGTATTTTCTCTGCATTATACAGGTAAGGAAACTGAGGCTGAGAAATTAGAAGTGACTTAGTGCAGCCCTAGCCGGTTTTGCTCAGTGGGTAGAGCGTCGGCCTGCAGGTTGAAGGATCCCGGGTTCGATTCTGGTCAAGGGTACATGCCTGGGTTGTGGGCTCAGTCCCCAGTGTGGGGCATGCAGAAGGCTGCCAATCAATGATTCTCTCTTATTATTGATGTTTCTACCTCTCTCTCCCTCTCCCTTCCTCTCTGAAATCAATAAAAATATGATTAAAAATTGTTTTTAATAAAAATAAATAATAATAAAAAAGAAGTGACAGTGCAGGTCACCAGATAGTAAGTAGCAAGGCTGGCATTCAAACACAGGTCTGACTTCAAAGCTTAGAATACAAAATAAGTCCCACTTTCCTACCAAGGAGAGAGATTTAAGGTATGAGGTGCTACCGAAACCCAAGGAAACTGATGAAATAATAGTCACTTCTCTAGTTCTCTTTCTCCCACATTTTCTACTATGTCCTTCTCCCTAACCATATTTATTCCTCAAAAATCCCTATAGGGTCCTAAATTCCCACGCATAGGGTTGTTGTAAAGATGCAGAGCCTTTTTGCTTAGCACATGGCCAGCACACAATACATCATGATTTTAAATTATTGTTGCCTATACCTCCTGGCTGCCCAGGATTCCAAACTCTTCCCCAAAACTGTCTCCTACTTTTCACCATAGTGATATTGTATCCTAAAATGTGCTCATTCCTCTAGTTAACACATTTGTAATACATTTTCACATTCTAAATTGGATTCCTGGGAGTATTTGGAACAATATGAAGAAACTAGAGGCCCGATGCATGAAATGCGTGCATGGGTAGTGTCCCTAGACCTGGCTGGCAATCAGGGCCAATCTGTGGGGCGACCAGTGGGGTGATTGGGGGGCACCCACTGGCACCTGCTTGGCTGGCTTGGCGCCACTTGCCTGCCTCCCCCCCCCCCAACACCCTGCCACTGCCACCAGTCACCTCCCTCTGTGGGGTGACTGGTGGGGCAATCTGGAGGCCCCCACTGGCACCCACCTTGGCTGGCCTGGGGCTTGCGGGCTGGGGACAGCTCCTGCGTTGAGCATCTGCCCCCTGGTGGTCAGTACGCATCATAGCAGCCATTTGTTCCACCAGTAGTTCTGCTGTTTGGTCGATTTGCATATTAGGCTTTTATTATATAGGATAACTCAAATGTGTTAAGCTCCAATGACCCACAGAGAAAAACTGTTGTAACACTAACAAATTCAAATGATAGAAATTTCAGACCTGGAAGAGGGGAGTGGATCATACCAGAGACAAGCAGGCCTCTGAGAGTTCTCCAGATTGGGCCACAAAGCTCTTCACCCTAGCCCTGTAGTCCCAGCTGTGAGTTTCCTGAGAGCCGTGCATGTTTACTGCCTGGAAATTAATAAATACAGAATAAATGAATGAGACCTAAAACATGGGACTGTGCCTTACTTCCCCGAGGCTTCAGACTAACCCAACAAACTTGCCAACTTTTGGCAAGATTTTTATCTGCCTTTGGCAGAATATTCCTTCCCATCCCCTCCCTCAGTGAGCTCTGCAGACCCTCAGACAAGGTCAGAACAGAATGAATCATGCCTCAGTGAATGAAAATGGACCCCATCACTATGAAATATGAAATAAAGCTTTCAAGAGCACAGAGGAAAATGAGAAGAAACAGGTTTTTCTGTGTGTGGCAGAGAATGTGAGTTACTGTAGACAGTTGAAGCAATCACTAAAAATCCAACAAAACTAGTTTCTTGAGAAATATTCACTAGCCTTTTCAGGATCTACAGATATGTAGATGGTCTATTTTGGTTACAAACCAAAGCAGTATAAATAAAAAGGAACTTAATTGCTTAATATAATGAAGATTACAGGGATAAATCAAGCTTCAGAAACAGCTGGATTCAGGTAATCAAACAAGATCATTGTGAACTCTGTGTCTCACATCTATGTGTAGACCCTGCATTACCCTGGGATGGATACATTCTCAAAGCAACTCTATGCATAAAGAAGGCATCATAGCACCTTGGGGCTCCAGGCTTATGTTGTCCATAGAACTCTTTTTTTAACTACAAACGAAAACACAGATACAAAAAAAGAAAAAACAAAGACAAATAAACAGAAAAAAAAAAAACCATCACATTTGCTCAGTCTAAAGTGAACATTCTTGTAACCAACACAAGATGAAGAAATAGAATGTCACCACCCCCTATCAGTTTTCCAGTAAACATCTTTGCCACAAGATGTTTGGGCAGGCATTTCACCACCTATACTCATTGGCCATAAGGTAATTTTACCACAAACAAAAAATAACGGGCCCTGCCAGTGTGGCTCAGTTGGTTAGAGCTCTCTCTCTCTCCCTTCTCTCTCTAAAATCAATTTTAAAAAATGTATCCTAAGGTGAGGATTAAAAAAAAAAGATAAATTAACTGGTAGGCAGTTTGGTTTGTTTTTGGCAGACTTAAGGTATGGAGCTTGGTTTCATTTCTCCGTTGATAAAGAAGTTCCTGCAGTACTTCCATTTTTTTGGCGGGTCAGCGGGCGGGGGAGGGGGGGTTAATCCTCACCAGAGGATATTCTTCCACTGATTTTTAGAGAGAGTAGAAGGGAGGCAGAGAGACAGAGATAGAGAAACATCTACGTCAGAGACACACATTGATTGGCCGCCTCCAGTATGTTTCCCAACCAGGGCCAGGGGTGGAGCCCACAACCAAGGCACATGCCCCTGACCAGAATCGAACCCGGGACCCTTCAGTCCATGATCTATCCTCTGAGCCAAACCAGCCAGGGCAGTACTCCCATTTTTATATTATACTAGAGGCCTGCTGCATGAAATTGGTGCAAGAGTAGGCCTTCCTTCCCCCAGCTGCCGGCACTGGCTTCCCTCTGGCACCTGGGACCTGGGCTTCCCTCTGGCCGCTGGCAGGCACCCGGGACCCAGGCTTCCCTCGCAGCCCTGGCTATGTCCAGAAGGACCTCCAGAAGGATGTCTAGTCTAATTCACATATTAAGCTTTCATTATTATAGATAAATCTTAGCTCTCATAATGGCCTATACAGCAAATAGATGTGGTGGTCTTAAAATAACTGATCATAACAGCTACATATAAAGCCAGATTGCACTCTATGATAGAACTTACCAAATCCTTCCAGGAGCACAGTCATCACTTCTATCCATCCAAACCAAAAGTTTACCAAGCTATGACAAATAAAAAAGTGGCGGTTACTAATTCACAATAGTCTTTGAGAACATTAATTATCGATTCTTTAGTTGGAAATGGATATCTCTTTTAATAAAAAACAATTTTAGCCCTAACCAGTTTGGCTCAGTGGATAAAGCGTCAGCCTGCGGACTCAAGGGTCCCAGGTTCGATTCCGGTCAAGGGCATGTACCTTGGTTGCGGGCACATCCCCAGTGGGGGGTGTGCAGGAGGCAGCTGATCGATGTTTCTCTCTCATCGATGTTTCTAACTCTCTATCCCCTCTCCCTTCCTCTCTGTGAAAAATCAATAAAATATATTTTTAAAAAAATTTTAGTAAAAAAAAACAAAACACATAACACAAACAAACAAGTGTAATGCCAAAGGAATAGATGAATCAACATGCAATAAAAAAAATGTATAATACTATGAACAAAAGACTTCAAAGACAAAATATTTTCATTTTTCACAATAAAGCTTTTTTTAAAAAATGTGTTTTTATTGATTTTAGAAAAAGAGAGGAAGGGAGAGGGGGAGAGAAAGAAACATCCACAAGAGGAAAACATTGATTGGCTGTCTCCTGCACTCTCTCTACTGGGGATTGAGCCCCCACCCTGGGCATGTGCCCTGACCAGGAATCAAACAGGTGACCTCTTGGTGCATGGGATGGCACTCAGCCAACTAAGCCACACTGGCCAGGACTGCAATAAAATTTTAAATTTTATTATTACTTTTTTATGTCCTTCTTAATATCTCTGTTTCAATTTATGGTCTTTTGTCATTCACAGTGAAATTCCTTTATGGCCAATTAGTTATGCAGCAGTAATATTTCTGGTAAAATATTTAGGGGAAACTACCTAAACCAAGTATGTCAAACTCATGGCCCATGGGCCGCATGCAGCCCACAATGAATATTTTTGTGGCTCAGCCAATATAACGGTAGGTAAGAAACATTTTAATAAAAATTTCGTAACTTAATATTTACAATATCCTGTTATACATAACTAGAGGCCTGGTGCATGAAATTCATGCATGGGAAGGGTCCAT
>NW_006295825.1:3026653-3029585 GCF_000327345.1 Myotis davidii | reverse complement strand
GAACAATTACTCATTTATTTCAGCCCTTTGTATTCAGCATGTCTATCAAAATAAACCTACATTTCTATGAAAATTGAAGCTTTTGTTTTTTTGCAGCCCATATAAACTTTAACTTTGTTTATTTGGCCCATGTTAGCCTTTTAGTTTGACATGCTTGACCTAGAACCTTGCCACCCACCCCAGAAGCCCACCCATGAACCTATTCCTAATCACAACACTCCCCAAATCCTAATTTTATAATCACCCAAATGTGCATTCCTAAACCGGAATTTAGTTCTGCCCATCCTTCTGCAAGTTGATATATCCCTAAATCTCTTTTAACCCGTGTCTTCCCTCTGTCTCTTTACTTCACCCAATCTGTTGAAGAATCCTTTTGATTTGTGCAACTTCCCACAGTCTAGATTTTGCATACTCTTGGTGCAGTTCAATATGCTTCTCTGTTTCCTAGCTATACTAATAAAAGCCTAAGTGATCCTCACACCCTTGCGGGCAACACTGTCACAAGATGGCCACCAGAAGATGGCCGCGTGCACAGCGGAGGCAGGGCCCAGCGGCCGCTCCACACAGTGAGGCAATGACCAGGCCGGCAGGGGAGGGCAGTTGGGGGCAATCGAGCTGGCAGGGGAGCAGTTAGGGGGCAATCAGGCCAGCAGGGGAAGGCAGTTGGGGGCAATCGGGCTGGCAGGGGAACAGTTAGGGGGCAATCGGGCTGGCAGGCAGGCAAGTGGTTAGGAGCCAGCAGTCCCAGATTGTGAGAGGGATATCCCAGATTGGAGAGGGTGCAGGCTGGGCTGAGGGACACCACCCCCCTACATGAATTTTGTGCACCAGGCCTCTAGTATTATTAATTCATTGAGGGTTGTTAAACGATGATATTCTAATTCAAGGGTTAGCAAACTATGGCCCGTGGGCCAAATCTGTCAAGCTTCCCTGTTTTTAAAAATAAAGTCTTATTGTCAAGAACTGACAATCAGGCATGAAAAGCTAGGATCCAGTCTCTCTGGATGTACCAGGCTTCCAGTCCCCTCTAGCATCCTGAAATCTCCCTGGGACTAGCCAGGTTAGGGTACAGGTTCCCCAAAGTCACAGAATCTACTGACATTTATCCTTCTTCTATCTTAAGGAGTCCCCTTTCACTTTATCTGCTTTCACCTATCCCACTTTAGAACACTCTCTCCCTTCCTCAAGAATATTCTCCCAAGAAACTCAAACTTTTGGAAACCAAACCTAGGACAGCAGACTGCCTTCGGTAACTTCTTTCAGCCCAGTAGCTCAAACTTCCTCTAAGGCAGAAAACCTAAGGCCTTTCTACCTTCTCAGAACACGGAAGGGGAAACTTCAAGAATAAATAAACAGATGGCGGTTGCTCTTTCTAATATTTCTACATCAGCAAAAGCAAAATACAACACCTCAGTAAATTTTCTTGCCACACCTTATTGCCTATCATATATAAAAAACAGGGTTATTTTGGAGAACTCTATATTTATGAAGTTCCCCTTTCTTGCAAATAACAAAAGTTATTCAAATTATCTAAAGGAAAGTGGAGAATCTATTAAAAGGACCAAGGACAGGAATGGTATGGCCTCACCCATGAAGAATAAGGGCCAGGACTGGGAAAAGTTGCTTTGAGGACCCTCAGACCTCGCAGTATGCCCATCCTGCCTCTTGTTTTGCATCTGCTCCAGTCCCTTTCTTTGCAAACCACTTCTTTCTCTGTTCTCGTGACAGAAAGCAACCATCTGTGGCTCCCAATTCTGTCTCTTCTCAGTTCAAGAGACCAGCAGGCTTTCATTGGTATCTCTCAAAGGCCTGAATTTCTAGATGAACAAATCTGATTGTTCCATCTCTGGAGTTTGCAGACATCCTTTCCACTCATCTCCTATTGGCCAGAATGTATTCATATGGCCACACCTAAAGGAGGCTGGGTTATGTGGCCTCTCAAAGGGTCCTCACAGGTTCTGTGAAATCTATCACTGAAAGGAAAAAGAGGAAAGTAGTTATTGGAGATAGTTGCCTCTGCCAGTCCATATCAAATGCTTAGTTGTTTAAGACAAAAATGGATATGGCACCTCCTGGAGATAAGGCCAAAGAGATAAGGCCAAGATGAATCTGGCTTGTGAAGGGAGCAATAACCTGTAAAGAAAGAGAAACTTACACAAACAAAAAATTGACCTGGTACCTTCTTTATCTAGGATAATTAAAAAAAAAAAAAAAGGATTCTCAGATCTTCCCCCACCCCCCAGCTTTATTGAGAAGTAATTGACATATAACACTGTATAAGTTTCAGATGTTCAATGTGTTGATTTGATACACATATCCTATATAATAAAGAGGTAATATGCAAATTGACCATCACACCCTCACACAAGATGGCTGCCCCCATGTGGTCACAAGATGGCTGCCCCCATGTGGTCACAAGATGGCTGCCCCATGTAGTCACAGATGGCCACCCCCATATGATCATAAGATGGTCACCAGCTGTGAAGCAATGCAAGCTGCTGTGGGCCTCTAGTATTACAATATTATTCATCCATAAGAAAGAAGGAAATCCTGCCATTCATAATAACTTGAATGGACCTTGAGGGCACTAAATCTATTTCGTTGAAAATTGTTTATTGTTTAATCTATATAGAGAATGAAAATTCAAATTTTTAAAAGATTCAACAAAATCCGCAACTACATGTCATAATATGAACAAATCTCACAAAAACAATGTTGAAGAAAGCCAGACATGAAAAAGTCCATACCATATGACTCCACTGATATAAAATATATAAAAGCAGGCAAAACTAACATGTGCTGCTGCAAATTAGGATAATGGTTATCCTTGGTAGGACAGGTAGTAACTAGAAAAGAACACGAGGACAGTGTTTGGGGTGCTGATAATGTTCTGTTTATTAATCTAGGATTGGACACATTGTATTCAGTTTGC
>NW_006295825.1:3021774-3023533 GCF_000327345.1 Myotis davidii | reverse complement strand
TGCCAGACAATCCAGTTTCTCCCCGTATGAGTCTGGGTCCCCAGAAACTCGCCCAGAACTGGAGTTCAGAGCTATCAGGAGCTTGAGCCTCCCTCTCGATTGAAAAAGACAACCGCGTCCTCAGTTGCCAGCCCTTTCTGTGCGCGCCTCCGTACCTCTGCACTTTATTTCCGCACCTCCTCTGAGTCTTGGTGTGCTTTTCTCTTTCCTTCTAGTTGTAGAATTTCCACTCAGCCAGCCTTCCTGTGGTTCTGGATGATGTCCGTTTTGTCTTTTAGTTGTGGTTTGAAGTGGTTGTGCAAGGCAGCAATTTCAGGTGTTTACCTATGCCGCCATCTTGGTTTCTCCTCAACAAGTTTCCTTTTTTTAACTTTAGTTACTTTAAGTTGGGTTTTGGTTACTTGCAACCAAGAGTCTTGACTAACACAGTGTGTATATGACAAAGATTGGAAGGAAATTCACAAAAAGAATTATTGTGTTAGGATGGAAGAATTATGGGAGTTTTTCTCTGTATGTACTATTCTGTTTTTAATGTTATGTTCTTTCTATAATTTCAAAAAATTACTTAAGAAAAAAACATTTGAAAAAAAAAAAGAAAAAACATTAGTCCACCCTTGTGGGGCCCACTGCAGTTGAAAGTGATAATATTTCAGGGGCCACATGTATGTAGATTAGAAGTTTTTTAGAAACTTGCCCGAGGTCACAAACTGAGGGGCTGAGAAGCAAACTCAGGTCTGCCTCTTTGCAGTCAATGCTACAAATTAATCAATCCCCTTCCTCATTCAAAGGAAAAATGTCATGGGCATAAGTGTAAAGAAAATATGTAATTATTCAACTTATTTGATAATGCACTGTTTTAATAGCTGGCACTTTAGAAAATTAATTTTTATTATATATATTTTAGATATATTTATTATATATATATTTTAATTTTATTGTTATAAATATTATATTCATATCCTATTACCACAAATGTAGTGGCTTAAAAACAACATACTTATTATCGCATAATTCTGGAGGTCAGAAGTCTGGAATAGGTCACTGGGCTAAAATCAAGGTTTTGGCAGGACTGTGTTCCTTCTGGCGGCTCTTGGGGAGGAGTTGTTCCCTTGCCTTTTCCTGTTTTGAGAAGTTACCTGAATTTCTTGGCTCATAGGTCCCTTCCTTGATCTTCAAAATCAGCAATGTAGGCTTTTCTAATCTTTCTCTGACTTTCATCCTCCTGCCTCCCTTTTGGAAGGACTTTTGTGATTACATTGGGCTTATCTGGATAATCCAGGCCAATCTCTCCATCTCAAAATCCTTTATCTTATAAAGTCCCTTTTGCCATGTAAGAGAACATGCACACAGGTTCCAGGGATTAGGACATGAAGGCCTTTGAGGGGTTGTTATTCTGCCTACCATACAAGTTATTGAAGCTACAAAAACTTGGAGCATGTCCAAAAATGTTACCCACAATTCCTCCATCATCCTTTCACAATGACTAATGATATCTCTTTGTAAGTCTTTCCAATCTATTTTTCTATTAAGTCTTTCACAGAGTTATAATCATACCATTTTTGTCTGGCATTTTTACTTGCTATATACCAGAAGTCTTTTCCTATGCTGCTGCATGTCTTTATGAAACTCAAGAGCAATGGCTCCATAATATTCTACCAAATAGAATATTCATTCATTCAACCAACCTCCTGTTGTTAGGCCTTTAGGTTGACATTTAGGATGTTTCCATCTTTACACTCTTATACACAAGCAATGAACT
>NW_006295825.1:3021083-3021742 GCF_000327345.1 Myotis davidii | reverse complement strand
GGCCTAAACCGGCAGTTGGACATCCCTGAGGGGGGTCCCAGATTGGAGAGGGTGCAGGCTGGGCACCGGGCTTGGAGGTGCCCAAATGAGGGCCAGCTGTGAAGCAATGCAAGCTGCTGTGGGCCTCTAGTATTACAATATTATTCATCCATAAGAAAGAAGGAAATCCTGCCATTCATAATAACTTGAATGGACCTTGAGGGCATTATGTTAAGTGAAGTAAGTCAGAGAAAGGCAAATACTATATGATATCACTTATATGTTGAATCTTAAAAAGTCTAACTCAAAAACAGACACACAAAAAAAAACAAACAGTCATTAACCAGAGTGGGTGGAGAAAATGAAGAGATGTTGGTCAAAGAGTAAAACTTCTGGTTAGAAAATGAGTAAGTTTTGGGCATCTATTGTACAGCATGGTGACTATAGTATACAATAGTTATATACTTGAAAGTTGCTGAGAGAGTAGATCTTAAATGCTCTCATCACAAAAGCAATGGTAATTATGTAATGCAATGGACTATTTGCTCTACCAGTTTTAATGATTTGTGTGTGTTTCCAGTTCTCAGTTATCATGAATACTGCTGCTGTGAACACCCTGTAATTTCTTTTGGTGCACAAGTCCATGCATTTCTGGAATTGCCAAATTATAGGATATGTAT
>NW_006295825.1:3014767-3016744 GCF_000327345.1 Myotis davidii | reverse complement strand
ATACCATTTTTGTCTGGCATTTTTACTTGCTATATACCAGAAGTCTTTTCCTATGCTGCTGCATGTCTTTATGAAACTCAAGAGCAATGGCTCCATAATATTCTACCAAATAGAATATTCATTCATTCAACCAACCTCCTGTTGTTAGGCCTTTAGGTTGACATTTAGGATGTTTCCATCTTTACACTCTTATACACAATGAGGCAATGAACTAACATATGCACACAGCTCTTTTCTAAATTTGTGGATTATTTCTTTAGGATAGATTCTCAGGAATGGAATTACCCAGCCTAAGGAAATAAACACATTGACACCAACAGCCAAATTACATTCCCAAAGATTATAGTGATTTCGCTGCCACCAGCAATGAAGGATAATGTTTGTTTCACTGCATTCCATCAATTTTTGTTGCTCCAGGGGAGTGGATTTAAAGACTTTGCCAAATGTCATTTGACTCACTATATCCTGTTTGTACTCTGGGGAAATATGCTTTTTGGCAGTGGACATAAACCTGAAAGTGCCATCTACTTGAAAGTTGCTGAGAGAGTAGATCTTAAATGCTCTCATCACAAAAGCAATGGTAATTATGTAATGCAATGGAGTTGTTCTCAGATCAGTTTTAATGCCTTTGGCCACATTACTTTCCCGAAAGGTTGTAATAATTCCCATTTCTATCAGCTGATTATGAGGGTGCCTCTTTCTCCAGTCTCATTAGCACCGAGTGTTATGTTTTCAAGTTTTATCAGTCTTAGGGATGAAAGATGGCATCTTGCTGTTCTAATATACATTTCCTAAAGTACAAGTGAGTTTACATTTTAGCTCCATTTTAAGCAAGATAAGCATATTTCCTGTTTGTTGCTTTGGCATGGTCTCAGGGCACACCAGTTGGCAAGGTCTGAGAGTGAGCACAACTCCACTTCTCAGCCTCAGCAGTGGGCCACTCCCTGTATGTTTGTGCAGCCCTCCTGGAAAACAATTTACCAAAAGGAATTGTTCTCACCTTTAACTTAGCAACCTCTCTTCTGGGAATCTGTTTTACAGAAATAATCTAAACTATACATAAGCTATATGCATGAAAATGTTCATTACAGCAATATTTATAATTGAATAATTTTTACAGCAATCCAAGTAGCCAACACAGCTTATTAGGCAAGCTAGGATATGCTGTGATACTAAATCCATTAAAATAATGATTATGGAGACTGTGGAATGATATACAAATTATTCATTATATGGATAGAGGATGGCTCCTGACTTTGTATGCCTGACAGCTCTTGTCCATCAAAGGAACCACCCCTCCCACTGGTTGTATGGCAATCACACACTTCTTCCCAATCCCTGCCTACAAGAGTAGGCATGTGCTACAAGCCTGGCCAATCAGGATACCTCTTTCCTCTACCCACACTGATTTGTCCAAGGGGTGGACATGTGACCCATGGAAGGCCAATCAAAGTCTCAGCATGATATTTGGTATATTGATACTTTGTCTTCCTCTGGGATAAAGAACTATAAGGACTACAGAAGCCTCACCGTGCTGTTTGCTGTTCTTCCCACCACATAAAAAGATTCCCCTGGATATGGAAACCATATTGAGAAAAGCAAACCCAGGGCATGGAGAGATACAGGATCCTAAAAACATTATTTGAATACATAAATCTAGCTATTCCAAAAGTCAGTGCACCTCCCAGCTATTGAACAAACAAGTTTCCTTTTTTTTATTAAATCTTTATTGTTAAGATTATTACAGTTGTTCCTCTTTTTTCCCCCCATAGTTCCCCTCCACCCGGTTCCCACACCACCCTCTGCCCTTACCCCCACTCCACTGTCCTCATACATAGGTGTACGATTTTTGTCCAGTCTCTTCCCACACCCCTTTGCCCCCGAAAATTGTCAGTCCACTCCCTTTCTATGCCCCTGATTCTATTATATTCACCAGTTCAGTCTGTTCATCAGATTATTTATTCACTTGATTTTTAG
>NW_006295825.1:3004901-3011134 GCF_000327345.1 Myotis davidii | reverse complement strand
AGTGGATTTAAAGACTTTGCCAAATGTCATTTGACTCACTATATCCTGTTTGTACTCTGGGGAAATATGCTTTTTGGCAGTGGACATAAACCTGAAAGTGCCATCGACTGTCTAGGGTGGGGGAAAAAATGGACACATATGTAATACCCTTTGTAATAAAAAATAAAATTTAAAAAAAAATATATATATATATACTGAAGAAAACAAAAACAAAAAAAACCTGAAAGTGCCATGATTTCTCAGGTATGTTTTCATTAGTCCTAACTGAATGAGCCTGTCAATAAATTCAACCCTTGTGTCCCAAGGCACAGAAAGTTAGAAACCAGTTTCCTAGCAAAGCTTTTTAAAAATGGTTTAGGAGGAGAGGCAGCACTCATCCGCACTACAACATCTGTGGAGCCCATAGGGAACATGTCAACATCCCTTCTTTGTCCCTTGTAGCTGAACCTACCTGGGAGATCCTCAGCTGCCCGCCTTCCTGAACTCTGCAGAAGAGAGCAGCCTGACCTCCCAGTCCTTGCCAAGCACGCAGTCTCAGGCTGCTGTGCAACATAAAGTAAAGCCAAGTTGATACCCAGATTTGTGGCTGCTTCTTCTGGTCCTGAGTTGAAGCTCTTCCCCAAAATGATAATAACATGACACTGATACTAACAAAAACAATAATCAATATCTCCACAGTAATTGCTAAATTTCAGGCAGAGTGCCGAGTACTATATATGGATTCTCTCATATCTCCTTATAAGAAATTTAGATGTCTGCTATTACAAAGATTTCAGAGATAAGAAAATTGAGGCTCAGAGAAGTTAAAAAAACTTGTGAAAGGCCACACAGCTAACAAGTGACAAAGCCAGATTGTGATGCCAGATTTTATCTGACCAGAGGAAGATTCCTAGCCACCCTGTTAGGTGGGGCTGAGTGCTAAAACTACCTACAACGTATTATCATCGTGAGCTGTTATCAAGACCCAGTCAGTGTCTTAGGAAAAGCCCCTGGTGCTTCTCTGTCCCTTCAAAGAAACAGGGAGGGCCCCTAACCAATAGCAGGACCATGGGAGAGAATCACAGAGATAAAGAGGAGGTTTTTGTGCCTTACCCACACTTTTTTTTTTCTTTCTGACTTTTCTCAACTGGAAAATAACATAAAGAAATAAATGCGTAATTGGGTTCTGTGTCCTGGTTTTTCTCCCAGAGCAGACCTCTGGGATTGAATTCTGGGCTCTGTCATGTCTCTGCATTCCTCCAGCATTCCCCTAACTCCTGGACTGAGGGCACTGAAAAACACACAGACAGGAGGTGATTCTGAGTCAAGGTGTCCAAGCCAGGAGGCTGTCCCCACAGACACAGGCACTCCAGCACACATCTAGGGCCGGCGGATACAGACATTACCTTCCTCAGCCTCAAGAGGCCTCAGACTATCCTTCAGATTCTGAAGTCAAGCTCCAACAGCAGTTTGAAATTGTGAGTTCCACCCTCTAACCCTCTCTAATGCCATCCTCCCTCATTGCTGCTGCTGTGGCACCTGCTCTGCTCTTCAGCCAGGGATACTGTTAGCAGTGGTAGCAGTGACAGCGGAGATGGTGCAGGTGTAAGAACTACTACCGCTACTGCTGACTGATCCCTTCCTGTGCCCCAGGTGTGATGCTGAGTACTTTGCCTGCATATTTTATTTCACCTTCACAGCCACTCTGGGCGAGGTGGGTTTTAATGATCCCATTTTGTAGATGAGGAAAGGAGGCTCTGAGCGATTGTGCAATGTAACAGAGCTGGGATTGGAATCCAAGTCTTTTTGCCTACAGGGTCCGTGCTATCAACTGCCATGTTCACTCCCTCTGGTGGGAAATGGTTTTCTACTAACTACCAGGCTGTGTGCTAGTTGTCCTGAGACTTGGTCATTAGTCCTCTGTATTAGTTTCTTATTTTGATAACAAATTATCAAAATTTAGTGGCTTAAAACAACAATTTATTATCTTAAAATTCTGGAGGTTAGGAGCTGAAATGGGTATTTTAGAGCTGAAATCAAGGGTGTCAGCAGGGCTGCCCTCCTTCATTCTTTCCAGAGGTTCTGGGGAGAATCCATTTCTCTGCCTTTCCCATTTCTACAGGCCACCTACATTCTTTGGCTCATGGCTCCTTCCTCTATCTTCAAAGCACATCACTCCAACCTTGTTTTTGTCATCACATCTCCTTTTTCTCTAACCCTTGATTACTTTGGGCCCACCTGGGTAATCCAGAGTAATCTTCCTATTTCAAGATCCTTAACTTAATCATACCTGCAAGGTCCCTTTTGCCATGTAAGGTAACATACTCACATGTTCAGGTATTAGGATGAGGACATGGTGGTGGGGGGGGGGTGCGGGGGGGCATTATTCTGTCTATCACACCCACCAAGGTCCAGTTTCCTCAACCCAAAGCCAGACAGGAAGGGGAAAACCCACTGAGAAAGCGGTACATGCCTCCCCTCCCTTCAGATGCTCCCTCGCGAGGGTCAGGGCACTTGAGCAGGGGCTTGGCCTGCAGAAGGATGTGTCGAGAGCAGAGGGTCAGAATGAAAGGAACTGGTTGGTCACCCAGAAAACTCAGAGTTGTGCAGTTAGAGGCCATGGAGAAGGCACTCGGTCCAGTTTACCATTGCAGGCTTCCCCTCCACAACATTTTTGACAGGCCTTTGCTGGAGTATGTCCTGGAACAGAGACCTCGCTCCTTTAAAAGACAGCCGGTTCCATTGCTGGCAGCTCTAGTTGTCAAAGCTTCTTCCCTAACTTAAACCTTCTTCCTCAGAAATGTACGCATTGGTCCTAGCACTGAGGTTGAACAAGCCCTTACCCTCTTCTGTAGGTGAGTCCTTTGAGGGTAATGAAGACTTTGAAGGGGGCTTTTGCTAAATCAAAGACACCATTTGCACCTGGGGCATGTTCGGCCACCCTCCACTGCCACAAAAATTCGTGGATACTCTGAGCACCATCAGAGCCCCTTGACAATAAGAATCCGGTGCCTGTCACATGATAAAGAGCTCCTGTAGGCAGTGCCCGGGACTGGTGTCCAACCTAGAAAGAGAAGGGCTGAAGCGTGCATGCAAGCCCAGCCCGCAGCCACAGACTCCTCTCTTTAAAGCAGCCATCAGAACTGAGACCGGATGCAAGTGATAAAAAGTATGTATGGCGTGTGCATTGAGGGGAACCTCCTACAGCTTTAGTCCAAACTGAAAGTACAATTTGGGTCTGATTTTTTCCTCCTTGCTTCAGACTTATAGGTCCTGCTGCCCCTGCCTCTCTGCCATATCTCTCCCTCTCCTCTTCCGTCTGTTGAAACCCCTGAGTGCTTCTGTGTCTGTCCGCGGCCTGTTCCATTTGTCCTCCATTCCATTCCTTCCTTTCCCCTCTCTGGTCTGTATTATAGGAGGTGACCCTGCAGGCTGATTCCCAGGCTTCCAGGTCAGCTGGCTGCCTGCATATGTGGCCAATAGAAGGCACCGGAGGAAGACTGGGGGAGAGGGCAGGCTATTTGTCCTCAACAGATCCGCCCCAGGCTGCATCTCTGCTTTTCCTCTGTGGGTCCAGCGTCTTTGGGTGCCCCTGGTTCCTGTGCCCTGGCAACCTCCTCCAACTGACCTTTTGACCTAGGGGTAGAAGTGGCTTTCTGCTGCCGCTAATCTCTGAGTTGCATCATGTTCCTCAGTGCTTTCTTGGTTCTTCCGTCACTTGTGTAACTACTTCTCTTTATTAACATCTCTCTGTTTTAAATGCTCCAAGTGGTGTTTGTTCCCAGGCTAGAAACTACCTACGATGTTCTAGAAGTCCTAAACTCCCTCCCTTAGGCAGAGTATTGATTTTCCCATCTAACAGCTTTGGTAACTGATTTAGAAAATTCCCTGTTCGGAAGGAGATATAGGTCCGTGAGACCCACGAAGGGCAAGGGTGGGATCCAGTTCTGTTCAATTCAACAAATATATACTTGGTTCCCAGCATTCATTCATTCATTCACTCAATAAATATTTATTGAGCACCTACTATTTTCCAAGCATGTTGTAGGTCCTGGGGATATAGCATTGAACAAGACAAAGTCTTTATGTCCATGGAGTCCAGTCTATTGGGGGGAGAAAGTGAACAAATAAGCAAATAAATCTATAGCACATCCGATGGTGATAAGAGCTATAGAGAAAATATAAACCTGGATAAAGGGATTAGGAGTCTCAAGGAGGAATTGCCTTTTTATATAGGTGACCAGGAAAATCCCCCTGGTGAGGTGACATTTGAGTAGAGACCTGACTGCTGGGGAAGTGAGCCTATGGGTAGCTGAGAGGAGCATCGCAGGTAGAGGGAAGACCAAGTACAAAGGTAGATCCCAAGATGGAGTGGCCTTGACATATTCAAAAAGCAGCAAAGAAACAAGGATGGTTGGAGTGGGATGAACAGGGGAGAGGGTGATAGGAGATGAGGAAAGAGAGTAGGGGTGGGGGAGAAATATGTGGGGCATTGATGGTAAAACCTTTTTTTTTTTTTGATGGTAAAAACTTTGGCTTTTACTCTGAGATGAAGACCATTGGCAGGTTTTGAAAAAATGAGTGACCCAATCTGGTTGACATTTTTAAAGACCATTCTGGCTGCAGCACTATGAATAGACAAGAGGGGTCAAGAATTGAAGCAAGGAGACCTATATCGATAACCAGGAGGCTAGAGTAATAACCCAGGGAGGGTTGATCATGGTAGAAGTGGTGGAGATAGTTATCTGTGGTTGGATCCTGACTATATTTTACAGCTAGAATTAACAGGATTTGCTAATATAGAGTGTGATGACCACAGATGACTCTGTTTTAGACATGGGAAATGGAGAGGATGCGGTTGCCCTTTATTAAGATGGAGAAAACTGTGGGAGGAAGGAGTTTGGGAGGAAAGGTTAGAAGTATGGTTTTGGACATGTTGAGCTTGAGATGCCTGTCAGCCAACCAGATGGATGTGTCAAGCAGGCAGTTGGCTGTGAGTGAGTCTGGAATGGACCGGATAGGTCTGGGTTGGAGAGGTAAAGTTGACAGTTGTCAGAGAACATATGGTGTTTAAAGTCATGAGATTGGATGGGATCCCCTAGAGAGTGAGTGTAAACAAGAGGAGGAGAGGGCTGAGTCCTGAGCACTCCTGTGTTTAGAGGTCAGGAAAATGTGGAAGAACCAGAAGAGGGGACTGAGAAGGCATGTGTGTGTGTGTGTGTGTGTGTGTGTGTGTGTGTGTGTGTGTGTGTGTGAGAGAGAGAGAGAGAGAGAGAGAGAGAGAGAGAGAGAGAGAGAGACCATGCCTGTCTGTAGGTCCTGTATCTCTGGGTTTGTGTGGCAGAGGGAAGCCTAATGGACCCTGAATATGCAGGAGGCAAAGTTCCAGGCTTGCAGCATGAACTCCTGAGACCAGCCCATAAGCTGGGTTTGTTGATCCCTTCAAGAAGTCCCCGTAACTTGAGTTCAGTGTAGCCCCCAAAACATCCCATTGGACCTGAGTCCAGTAGCCTCCCCTGGACATCTTCACAGTCAGAGAGACATTTCCCAAGAAGGCCCTCTGCCTGAATTCATGAGTCCCTGGGGGAGCCTTTGCAGCCTGAATTTAGTGCATGTCTCAAAAAGGTCCCACAGGTCAGTCCAGACACTTCACTAGGACATTCTCAGAGCCTGGGTTCTGAGCATTTCTTAAGGGTTCCTGCAGCCTAAGTTCAAAGCATTTCAGAAAAAGCCCCCTTGCAGCCTGAATCCCTCTATGTCCTATACCTCAGGAACTCCCTTTCCCCTGTCTGGTCTCAGAAGTCACTGTACCGCCAACCCCCATTGCTCCAGGCTCTGAATTAGCAAGACTCAAGTTCATTAAAACAGCCAAAGCCAGGAATCTTTCCTTTAGTGGAGGGAGCAAGCTAGGTCTCTCTCCCTGGTGCTTACCCTGACAAAGGTGGGGTGGCCACAGGCAGACTCAGGATGATGGGATATTGGGATCCCAGGCAAGGATGGGGATGACTCTCCCTGGCAGCTCTCTCCCCTCCCTTCTTTCTCCCAGCTCTGCAGACTGTTGAGAGCAATCTGAATGGACTCCAGTTGGAGGCGGCCAAGATGGCCCTCACCCAGGCCAGCAGGGAGCCAGCAGATGGAGGTTTCTGTTAGAGAACTCATCAACACTACCCCTCAGGAAGAAAGCTTTGGAGTGGGTGGGCCAAGGGCTCTGGCCCTCTGCTACAGGGATCAGGGAACCATTTAAAAAACTATTC
>NW_006295825.1:2994338-3004858 GCF_000327345.1 Myotis davidii | reverse complement strand
CAGTGGTTCTCAACCTTCCTAATGCTGCGACCCTTTAATACGGTTCCTCATGTTGTAGTGACCCCAATATCATTGATATCATTGTACAAATTGAACGTAATTAAAGCATAGATTAATCACAAAAACAATATGTAATTATATATTTTCCGATGATGTTTTCCGATGGTCTTAGGTGACCCCTATGAAAGGGTCATTCGACCCCCAAGTTGAGAACCACTGCTCTAAAGGCTTTTAAGCATATGAGGACAAGATCATATTTGGGTTTTTGAAAGAATCTGCTGGCTGGTGATCTGAGGAATGATTTTTTTAATGGGATATTAGAAGCAGAGAGACAAGTGAGGAGGTTGTTGCACTTGTCTAGGCAAGAGATGGGGGATTACACTAGGGTAGCTACGAGCTATTGGAGGAAGCAGAAGTATATGAGAGAATGTTTTAGGAGGCAGAATGGACAGGTCTTGGGGATGGTTTGAGCATGTAGGGAGAGGGTAAGCATTCATTCAGCAAATGCTTAGTGGGCATCTCCCATAGCCAGACACAGTTCACGGTGCTTGGACTGTAGGCTAAAGAAAAAAAATATCTGACATGGTAATGTTTACATTCCAGGGAATGACTCCCAGGTTTCTGCCTCTGGTGCCTGGGTGGATGATGGATGTTACTGAGATGGAAACAGGGGAGAGGAGTGAGTTTGGAGTTGGGGAGACACTGAGTTCCATATCAGGCATGGTTCATTTGAGGCACCTGTGGGATGAGCAGAGAGGATGGCCTGTCAGGAGTTGAGGCTGGAGCTCAGATGAGCGGTCTGGCCTGGCATGCAATGTAGATTTGGCCGTGGTTGCACATGGATGGTTCTAAATCCAAGGGAGACTGGGAGACTGTCCAGGGCAAGCAAGAACAGTGGAAAGAGGGCTTGGGACTGAACTCGGTATTGAAGAGAAAGGCGGTAGAGGAGTGATCATAGTAGGAAGAACTACGAGAGTGTGATGCCAATGGAGCCATGGGAAAAGCCAGCACAACTGCCAAGAGAGGCATCTGTTGAATTTGGTCACAGAGGCCCCTTACTGACGCTGGTGGGGGAGGGGAGTAGTATCAGAGAAGTGATGGGACAACATCTCAGTGGGTTGAGTAATAACAAGAAATGAGGAGGCTGAGAAAGCTGCGTGTCATTCTTTCACAAAGTTTGGCCAGGAGGAGCAGGCGGATGACCTATTCGTGTCCTCAAGGGACAGCAGGTGATAGGGCACAAATGAGAGCACAAGTAACTGTGGTTCAAAGTCAAGTAGGGAAGGCAAGCGAGGAGGCTCAAGGGATGGAAGCATACTCTGCAGTTTCCCCCGCTCCTTTAGGCATCAAGAAGCCCACCTTCTTTGGTTACTCTAGACTGTTTACCTCTGAGGAACCTCTCTGTCCTTAAAGACGGTAACACAACATGCTGGGAAACACTCAGATTTTAGGATTGGCAGCTTCAGATTTGAAATTCTACCTGGCTGCCTCATAGTTGAATAACTAGGGATTCTCAGCCTCAGTTTTCTCATCTGTAAAAAATGGCTTTGCAGGGATTAAATGAAATGGCATTGTGATGTCATTAATGCCAGTGAACTGTACACTTAAAAATGGTTAAAATGGTGAATTTTATATTGTACATATTATGCCATAATTGTAAAAAATTAATAATGTAATATACAAAAAAGCACTGAACTATACAGTTTAAAAGGTGTATTGTATGGTATGGGAGTTACATCTCAATAGAGCTGATTAAAATACTTACTAGGCATATTGAGTTATTGCCTGTGAAACATTGCTTAGAAATTATGCCAACTTACTGCCAAAGTTCATTTTCATTTGTTGGCATATACTAATCTCTATGCACACAGTTTGCCAGTTAATTGTCACCGTAAGTCTAATTAAAGGGCCAAGGCCTCCAGGCAGTTTCAAGAAGAGGGTCAAAGAGCACCTTCTCAGGTTCCTTTGGATCCCAGGTCTTTCCTGTTTGCAGAGGCTGTCAGACTCCATCTGCAAGCTCACTTGGGGTAACCATGCTCTGAAGAATCCAAGCCCTAGCTCCAGACATTTGAGAAACTGGTTGGTAATTTAGACATGCCATTTCACTTAATGTACACATCTTTGGGATGTGGGAGGAAACTAGGCAGACATAGGACTAATATGCAAACTCCACCCAGACAGTGGCCCTGGTCAGGAATCGATTTTCTTTTCTCATCAATGACATAAAGAAACGATATTGAGCAAAGTGACCAAAAGAGAACCTGCTATACCAGAATATCATTCCTTTTTTAGGCTGAATAATATTATATCGTATGTACACACAACATTTTGTTTATTCATTTTGGTGGATGTTTGGATTGTTTCTACCTTTTGGCTGTTGTGAATAATGCTGTAAATTTGGGTTTACAAATATCTGTTCAATTCTTTTGAGTCTATACCTAGAAGTGGAATTGCTGGATCATATGGTAGTTCTATGTTTAATTTTTTGAGGAACCTACATTTTCATTCTGACAACAATTCTATGACAGAGATAAGGCAGATACTAAGACAACTATTGCCATAAATAAGACAGGACACTTGATGACTTGCCCACGGTCTCAAAACTGTTGTAGAGCTAGGATTTGAACCTGGGTCCTCTTGCTCTAAGTTCAGGCTTCTCTCTATCATACATACTCTATCCATTATTGTATTGGCTTTCTTCAACCTAAAGTACCTAACCAGGAGTCTCAAATAAATTCTTCTTTTCCTCCAGAGCATATAGAAGACCCTTCATTTATGCAGACCACCACTCTTTCTTTGCAATAATTATTTGCATTTCCATTGGTACATGGGTGGTCTATTACAGTTCTCAAATTAGAGCTTATCTTACATCCATTTAGACCAACTATTTGATGGGATATAAGAGTCTCATCAGTACATTGGAAAAAAGGGGGTCTTTGCAAAGATGCATGTATATGTTGTGTCAAACCTTAACACAAGGGCCCTCTTTTGACCCAAATTTTGGTCCCCCTTCACTCTGGACCAACTGCTCCAACATAATTCATGAATTGAAATGATTTTCAAGCAGCTGCCACATGCCAGGACCTGTGCTGAGGGCTTTGCATATGTTATCACATTTAATCTACTTGAAACATAGGAAGCAATGGGAAACATCTTCCTGATTCCATATAAAGAAACAAAGGCCAGAGTAGATCAGGCTACTTGCCTGAGAGACTGCCCAGGATTTGATGGGAGCCAATGTTGGTGCCTCTTCTTCCCCACCTCAAACGCCTTCTCAAAGATATAGTTTTATAGTCTAACTTGTCATTATATAAAACATCTTAATCTAAAGTTCATGAGATCAGTGGGAACAGAGGGTTTTTTGAGTTGAAGTCTTTTTTTTTTTTTTTTTACTTTTCCTGCCTTAAGTTCAGACTCAGTTTCTAACTGGTAGAATTTTCTCCTTCTCACTCCCTTGGAGTTTCTTCAACAGGACCAGTCACCCCTGTTCGAGTCCTAGTTATTTGTGCTCCATTTTTTATTCCCTTTCTTTTCTTAAGATTTTTAAAATTGATTTTAGAGAGGAAGGGAGGAGGAGGGAGAGAGAGATAAAAACTTCAGTGATGAGAGAGAATCATCGATAGGCTGCCTCCTGCACACCCTCCACTGGGGACTGAGCCCACAACCCAGGCATTTCTCTGACCTGTAATTGAACTGTGCCCTGGCTGGGAATTGAACTGTGACTTCCTGGTTCATAGATCGATGCTCAATCACTGAGCCAAGCCGGCTGAGCTTTTCTTTTTTGCTCTTCTTATTCAGAAATGGAGTGGCATTCCATGGGTCCTGGCATATAATAGGTGACCATAGCCTTTAGGTGTTGGGCTAAGACCAAGTCTTTGTTTAGCTGTTTCTCACTGATATGTGTTGAAAGAATAAATACACACATGAAAAAACTGACCCTGAACAATATCATTCTGTGTCCCATTCACCAAACTATAATTCCCCCAGTGTTTTCTGCTTCAAAATTGTAGGGGGCAGGGCATGGGAACTCTGAGTGGGAAGCTAAGGAGGTTAGAGGGGGCCAATCTGATACAATTAGAAGTTCAAGGTCCTAAGTTGGAATCCTGGTTCTGTCACCTACTCTGTGGCCTTGGGCAAGTCACTTAACCTCACAGAGTTTTCCTCATTTGTGAAAAGGGAATGACAATCCTTGTCTCGTGATGGTTGTGAGGAGTCAATGAAATGATGGGTGCTACACAGTTGCCAGCATGCAGGAGAAATTACATGAACACTGATGGATAAAGAAATGGATGAACGACCTAGAAAAAGTATAGGACATAGAATCTATTTAAAGAAGTGCATTTTAAATATTTGTTCATGCCATGCCTCTTATCTTTGGGGACTATAAATGACATTGAGCAATAAATGAGGTATGTCAATGAACAATTATGACTCACAGTGGAAATCCCAAGCCTTTAAAACCTACCATCCAATTACTAGATCCAACATCAAAGACACACCAAAGACTTTTAAAAACAGTTCCCGTAGGATATGACATAGCGTAGGATATGACAAAGTTGCTATGTAAGGGGATAGAGCCTTTGATTGCTAATAAGATTCTAAAGAACCCCAAAGGAATATTTTTCTAATTTATAACATCAAGTGAGAATCCTATATCTTATATCTGGGTTAGGGTCAATCAAGACATCAGGGCTTAAATGATTTTGGTGATCTTGGCCCTAGAGATTGTAGGCAAATTCCAAAAGCCACAGCCTCTGAGCTCCTCCACTAAGGGGTTAGATTCTACCCAGACCCCTCCATCCTTCCCTCTGAGACCTTGGAGCTCCTTACCGTTGCTGGTGCCCATCCTCCTCCTCCTCCTCCTCCTCCTCCTCCTCCAGAAGGGAGCTCCCCTACTCTTCTGCACCCCACTGGAAGCCAGGCCTGGTGTTAGCCAGACTTCCATCCTCTCAGCCTGAGGTGCTGTCCAGCTGCTGAGATGGGAGCCTCTGCTGCCTCTTGAAATACCACAGGAGCTGTCCAGCCTCGGAGTCAGGCAGAGCCTCAGGGATCGGGCAACGCCTGCGGAGCCCAGGACCCAGAGCGTCTGAAACAAGCTAGCATAGCCACGAGGGCCCTGAGAGGCCACATCCATGTACAAAGGAGGAAAAGGGGGCCCCGAGTGGGTTGGCTCAGGGATATTGTAGCCCAGCAGCAGAGACAGAAGCAGGTTTTCCACCTCTGCATCCAGTGCTTTTGCCATATTGCCACACTGGGCTTCCACCCTCACACTACACAATATTATATGCTCACAGACCAGTGTCTATTTGGCACATGCCTGTCTTTGACAGTGAAACTCATTTATTCAGTCTTTTATGACTTGGTTTTCTCATGATCTCATTTAACTTTTGACCCGACACTGTGATTAGCTATGGTGACACTGTCATTCCCCTCATTTCCCAGATGCAGAGACCAAGGCACAGAGCCGTGCGTAGGAACTGGAGCCAAAAGCAAGAGGACTGGGTCAGAGGAGGCTGCCAAGCAGAGGAGACATCTGAGCTGGGTTGGGAAGAAGAGGCTCACTAAGAGGGTGAGGGAAAGGGAAGAACACTGTAAGAGGCACAAAGGCCTGGATTTATGGGGGCAACGAATGGGGGACAGACCGAGACAGAAACAGAGAACAGCACGGCAGGAGCGTGAGGGTGAGGTCCAAGTAGTGGGCAAGGTAGGGGCTGGGGACTGCCTTACACAGCTACCCCCAAAGACTCCCTCTGAGGGAAGATATCCAATAGTCTTGACACAGTGGACCGTCTGAACCTCAACCCTAAATAGCAGGAAGCAGAATTTTCCTGAAGTCTTCTTTGGGGGAGATCCTGGGGGTGGGGGTGTGGCTTATCCCTTTCCCCTAAGTAAGAATGACATCAACCCTCTTGGGGTCTCCTTCCTTCTCATCCCAGATGTAGCCCTATGTCTTCTGTGATAAAGGATCAAGTGTCTGGCTGCTAAAGCACAAAACTTCAGCCCCCCACCTTGGGGCACACACACCTGCCTTCTTGGATGTATGGCTGGGGGAGTGGGAGGAAGGATGGTTGGTGGAAGGCCTGGGGCAGAGGCCATGCTGCTGCGCTGAACTTGCCTCCAGATGGAGCAGGACAAGGGGATGAAGGCAATTTGTGTTCACTGAATATTTACTTGGCACTTGACTTCATTTCAAACCCTTTCAATATGCTGCTTTCGTTCTCAAAACAACCTTCCTTTGCAATTGAGGAAACCAAGGCTCAGAGAGCGAGGAACTTGCCTAGGGTGTTCACTCTGAGGCCATGCTTCCCACAGGCTGCTCCCTCTGGGGAATCTAGGGCAGACCTAGAGGTCAGGGGACTCCTCTAAAGGGAGGCTTTGGCTCAAGGCCCCCATTAGCCTCCCCATTTTTCTGCACACAGGCATTTATCTAATGAACCTTTGCTCATCTAACCCTGTCTGGGTGTCTGCTTCTCAGGAGATCTGAGCTAGCACAACTGCACAGCCACACAGCTGGTGCCTGGCTGGCTGGGCCCAGGCCAACCCATGCTCCCTCCCCTGCATCATGTGCCACCTGCTATGACACACTTAAAGCGTCCAGGACAAACATTGAACTGGCTGCGTGGTTTTCCTTAAACATGTCCATGACAGAGCTCCTTAGCCCTCCTCCCTTCTGCAATGCACTCGCTTCCTTCTAGAGGGGCTGGCTCTGCGATCGATCGCAGAGAACTCTTTGTGCCGCCTGCCTGCTGCTTCTCACTGTTCCCGGGGACTCCAGCAGAGAAGAAAGCCTGTGCGGGTTTATTTTTCCCACAGAATGAATCTTCGAGCCTGTTTTGCACCTGCCTCTCAGTTTCCGTTCTTGTTTTTCCTGAGGTCTAAAAATTCCCTCTACAATGACAATGTTCAAAGGCTCCTGAGCTTTGCACAGCCTTTGTAACCCCCAAATAAACAAAATCTAAAGTAATCCACAGATGATGTAGATGCCCCTACAGAAGAGAAAGGACAAGTTTCCTGAAAACTCATCATTGATGTTTCTATCTCTCTCTCCCTCTTCCTTCCTCTCTGAAATCAATAAAAAGGTATAAAAACAAACAAACAAATAAATAAAATGGTATCCATCCCAGCTGGCATGGCTCAGTGGTTGAACATCAATCCTTATAAACAGATTCTTTCCACAAACTGAATCAAGTTTTATATTCAAGTGGTGGAAGGGCTCCTTATCTAAAGGAGACAGAGTGGGTGCTGGGTAAATATTGTTAGTGTGAAAAGAAATGATGATACTTAATGAAGTTATTTTATAAATTCACTTTCTCATGACTTATTTCTGGAAAGTAGACTATATTGTTAGCTGTCAGAATAGTAAAAGAGTAATATGCCATTCTTCCTGCTTCCAGAAATATAGTAAGAGACCATTAATTAATTAAGTCCTCAAACCTAATTAATTCTAAATAGTCTTGGCTGCTGTCTCAAGGCTATAGGCAGAGGAAATGAACATGATTATTTCTAAAGACTTCTGTGTTAGGAGGTGGGAGGATACCTGGAATTAGAAATACACTGTATTTGGATATCCTGACTTTTATGGGCTTTATGCCCTTATCTATTGAAAGTATCACAAATACATTTTTGTAGGGCTGTCTATTCTGACATTAGATGACATCAGCTCTTGATCACCCAGGCAAGTGAGTATAGATGGCTTAGGAATTCAGTAGTGGCCTAGAAGAAACTGGGGTCATGAAGAAGCTGGGTGTTACAAGAAGGCTGATAAACCAGAAAGGAGAGGATGCAGGCCCAAAGAATAAATGCCCAGACTCATATCCTGGGATTCCAAATTACATACACCCCAAGTCCAGCCATGTTGCCTCAGTCCCTGTCTTTCTTTTGCAAGTCCTATCCATCCTTTAAAGCCCAGCTCAAGCTTCACTTCCAGGAAGCCTTCTGTGGCTACCCTATCCCACACTGATCTCTAGGCCCATCACTAGATTCTCAAAGAGCTTAGAGGCTGTTTCTGTACAACATTTCACTTATTGTATTAAGTCCTGCCTTTTATAGCTACATCCATGTAACACTTGCCTCCACAACTCAATCATAAGTTCTTAAAGAGCAATAGTTGGAACCTTTGTGTTCTCTTCAATTCCAGGCACACAGTAAATAAATACTTGTTGGCACAGATACATACTAAGCATTCAATGAATGACTGTTAAAATGGCATCCATGCTCTAGCTGGTTTGGCTCAGTGGACAGAGTGTTGGCCTGCAGACTGAAGGGTCCCGAGTTCGATTCCTAATCAAGGGCACATGCCCAGGTTGCGGGCTCGATCCCCAGTAGAGAGTGTGCAGGAGGCAGCCCATCAATGATCCTTTCTCATCATTGATGTTTTTATCTGTCTTTCCCTCTTCCTTCCTCTCTGAAATCAATAAAAATATATAAAAACAAACAAATAAATAAAATGGTATGCATCCCAGCTGGCATGGCTCAGTGGTTGAACATCAATCCTTTGAATTGATGGAGGTCGAGGTTTGATTCCTGGTCAGGGCACATGCCTGGGTAGTGGGCTCAATCCCCAGTGGGAGATGTGCAGTATGCAGCTGATCAATGATTCTCTCTCATCATTGATGTCTCTCTCTCTCTCTCTCTCTCTCTCTCTCTCCCTTCCTCTCCGAAATCAATAAAAATATATTTAAAAAAAATAAAATGACATCCAATAAATGCTCAATGAATGCCTATTGGTTTGGTTTACAGAAGATGTTCAATAAATGCCTGCTAGTTTGGTATACAATAGAAGTTCAATAGTGGTCAGCTTGATCGAATAGGGTTTTCTGAGTCTCCTCCTTGTTGAGGACAAGCTAAGCTGATTAGAATACTTTCCAGCCAATTGGAAACTGGGTTGGGTTCTGAAAGACAACTAGGATAGGAGAGCTCCCCATGGCAGGCCAAAGTGGGGAGTGAGCTAGTGGAAAATCTAAGCCAAGTTACAATATATTTGTCCCAAGAGACACCTTCCAATAACTTCCAATAACACCTTCTCAGGGAAGCCTCTCCTGACCTCACCATCCAAAGTAGCTATTCCCTGCCCTATCACTCTCTGGTGAACTACCATATTTTATTTACTTCTTAGCATTTACATTACTTGGTATTATTATTATTTTTTTTCCAGGTAATCATCATAGCCGGGTTCTCTTGTCAGGGTCTCCAGCCAGGTTCTGTAGCCAGTTGTCCAGCCAAGTTCTGTCTAGGATCTCCAGCTAGGTTCTCCAGCCAGGTTCGGTCTCCAGGTTCTGTAGCTGGTTTCTTCAGCCAGGTTCTGTCTAGGTTCTCCAGCCAAGTTCTGTAGCCAGGTTCTATCCAGGAACTTTTGCCATGTTCTCTCGCTAGGTTCTGTCTCTAGGTTCTGTGTCACTTGGTATTATTAACATCACTAGGATTTCCTCCCACACTCAGTACCCACCCCACCTCCCTACTAGAATATAAACCCTAGAGAGATTTCCTTGTTTGATACTGGTGTCATGGCTAGAAGAGTGCCAGCACAAGTAGGTGCTCAATAAATAGACATTGAATGAATGTCTGAATGAATTGAGAGAACAAAAACAAACAAAATAAAGGAAATTAACAGGCAGTGGATTGAGATGGATCTGGATGGGAACTAACAAAGGTTTTAGCCTTTGGCTATAATTGCTCGTGAGCCCAGGTTGGTGTTTTCCACCTTCCTTTGTGGGACTACAGGTACTATAAATGTTAGTGTTTGGTTATTTTAAAGGAACAGAGAGAATGGAGGAAGAGAAAGTCAGACTATTCTTTTAATGTTTGTTCTATCTTCTAACAAGATGATTAAATGGCTCCTCCGTCTTATTCTTGGAGAGTGTTATAAGATTCTAGTTAGGTACTATGAATGCATATATTGGATAAGACAAAGTACACTATGCTTGTTTCTTTATAAAAGTAATAAGTAATAAATTTGCATTATTATTCAGTATAAATTCACTCCCCTCCATTCCTACAGTAGGTGACATATACTTCCCTGCCCCACTGATGTTGGGCTTGGCCATGTGACTTGCTTTAGCCAATGAAATGTTATTGAAACAATGTAAGCAGAGACTTTATATGTGCTTACACAGTTTAACTTGTGCCTCGGGCTCTGGTGATCTGGAAGGAGAAGCAAACCCTAGATAGCTGATGTCCCTTCAGCCAAAATGCCAAAATGGAGACACATGGAACAGACTGAGCCTGACCTTCAGTGAGGAACCAGCCTAGTCGACCTGCAGCCTGAGATAGAGCACACCCAACCTGGATCAGTCAAATTGCAGTTGACCTGCAGACACGTAAGCATGAGCATAAACCCTTGTGCTATAAGCCATTCAGTTTTGGGCTAGCCTGTTATGAAGCATTATTATCCTATCTAATAAAAGAGAAACATGGTAATTAGCCATACCTCCGCTCCCCTTCCCATTGGCTAATCAGGGTGATATGCAAATTAACTGCCAGCCAAGATGGCGGCTGGCAGCCAGGCAGCTTGAAGCGAACAT
>NW_006295825.1:2991845-2993636 GCF_000327345.1 Myotis davidii | reverse complement strand
GGGGCGGCGCCCCAACCCCGGGATCGGCCCTGCCGTGTGCATGACCCAGGGAGGTGGGGCAGGCACCGAGGGATCAGGCCTGCCCTCTGCCACCGGGAGCGGGCCTAAGCCAGCAGGTCGTTATCTCCCAAGGGGTCCCAGACTGCGAGAGGGCACAGGCCGGGCTGAGGGACCCATCCCTCCCTCCCGAGTGCACAAATTTTTGTGCACCGGGCCTCTAGTACTGATATATATATATATAACATAAATGCTCACTATAAAAAACATTAGAAAACAGATAAGCAGATAGGAAAAATATGACATCAGTGATTCCACCACCAAGAATAAGCACTATTAGCATAGTGATATACAGCCCTCAGCTATTCTTTTATATTTTATAGTAACGGGGGCCTACTATTCACATTTTTTTGTAACCTGTGTTTTCAAACCAATATATCATGAGCATCCTTCTAAAGCCATAGCATTTCAGTATTGCCTCATTGTCCTCCCACCAACCTTCTAAGGCAGGCTCCAAGAGGCAACCTGATTGGCCCAAAGTCACACCTCTGGGAATCAGCAGAGCCCTATGGGACTCCAAGTTCAGTACTCTTTCCTCCAGGCAGGTTCTCTCTTAGGGCCTCATTAGCATTTTTGGCACCTGGCAAGGTCGGCTCCTTCCCCAACAAGAACAAAATGAAACCTTTATCTTATCTGGAAGGCGAACACAAGTGTTTGGTTCCCCTGACTCACATGATCCCAAGGGCTGAGGCAAAGCCTTGCTGCCAACCTCCCATCGCAGGCCTCCTGGGGGATTGTCATTTCCTCCTTGGGGTAGAGGGAGACAAGGGCAGGTGGTCGGGAAGTGCTTTTTGATGAAGCCCTCAGCAGGCCAACTGGTTTCCAATTTCATCTGGGGGAGAAACAACTCTCTCGGCTGTTCTTGTCAGCAGCAATTGAGCAGAGGGGAGCTCCAATTCCTGCAGAAGAGCCAGCCTAGGAGCGGTTGGCACAAACCTGAGAAACCCAGGAAGACAGGCTGCATTCCAGACTCCAACAGCTTCTGCTAGAAAATCAGGAAAGATGGAGAAAGGAACATAGAAGGACCAGATCAGAAGCCACAGCCAAACCTAAGCCAAGGGCCAGGACTCGGAGATGGAAAGTCTGTTTTCTCTCAAATAGTCATGGAACTGACTATTTGTGAGAATGATGAAGTAATGAGTGGGAAAGGGCTGTGGACCTGCAGGGGGTGTTCACCCTCAGAATCCTGGGGGGCAATGAGTGTCCTTTGGACAAGCAGAGGACACAGAGCATGCTGATCTTTACTCTCTAATGGGTTGTAGGGGGAAAGGAGCCTGAATTTGGGGAGCTTCAGATAGAGAAAGGTAGGCCCTACAGAATCCCTCAAAGTTTACAGAAAGTAGGCCCCAGTCACAGCTTCTCCTGTGATCAGGATTTTCTCTAGAGAAACTCCTATATTTGTAGTTTCCTTTGTAAGTTGATTTTCTAGCTCCAGCTGGTGAGAGGGTAGGAAGGAGGGAGGGAGGGAGGGAGGGAGGGAAGAAAATCCACTGGGTGAACTGGAGGCAATGCAGGTGAAGGGAGGGAGTGTCTGAGGCCACCAGATGGGGCCACTCTGGAGCCAAACTCTGGGGAACCAGAATCCTTGGCAAGAACCCAACCATGGTGGGGAAACCCCAGGCCCAGTGGCCCTGATAACAATGGCAGCAGGCCTCTGGGTGGGTGAGGGGCATGGATAGGCTTGTTTAGTGGAAGGGATTTCTTCCTGCCTCTTTCTTTCAAGTCAGGCCTCTT
>NW_006295825.1:2984822-2991731 GCF_000327345.1 Myotis davidii | reverse complement strand
TCTGGAGTCAGAGAAAACTGAATTTAAATTTCAATTGTGTGACTTTGGGCAATTTACGGAGCCTCTCCAGGCCTCAGTTTCTTCATCTATAAAACTGAGAAAATACTTTTAAAAAAATGTATACATTTTCTCACAGTGTCTGACACATTCTAGGTCACAAGTATTGCCAAGTTTGCTCAGAGAATTAATGGCAGAGCCAGGACTAGAACCCAGGTCTCTGAACTCCATGCCCTGGCCCTGCTTCTCTGATCTCGTTGGTAGCAGGGAGCAGGCAGTGCCCTAACCTCTGGCAGTTGAAGGTTGAGTGCACAGGGGAACTCCCTCCCTCAGGATTTAAATCGCCAAGGATGTCTCTCTGAGACCTGAGGACAGCAGGTTCCTTCTTTGTCTGGGTCAAGCGGCTCTCCGCAGGCAGAGACAGGCTCCCTGAGCTCAGCACTCCTGCCAGGCCCCAGGAAAGCTGTGGGGAATATGCCAACAGAAGCCTGGCCTAGTGGCCGCTCCCAGAACACCAGCTCCAGGGACCCAGATCTCAACATGTGTGCAGGGAAGAGAGGGACTCCTCAGAGAGCTGCCCCTGAGGGGCCATGGGTCCTCACAGCACACCTGGGGATCCCAAGCCTCATACTGGCTAAGATAAAAAAGTTCTTAAATTCTCAGGGTGGGCATGGATGTGCAGAAATGACATACAATCACTCCTGAATGGGAGTTTAAACTGGGAAAAAAACATTATGAGAGCAACTTGGCAATTTATTGCACAGTTCTTTCTTTGCTTTGACTCAGAAATTCTATTGAGGAACTTATCCTAGGGAGTAATTGAAAAAGAAATCAAAGATGCCTAAGAATATTCACAGCAGTGCCACTTGTAATGATGAAAAAATGGAAGCACATTAAACGTTGATAGAATATGATAAATATCATTGTACTTCCAAACAATGTAGTATTTTTCGGCATTAAAAGTTATCAGCAAAGCGTATTTGTTGACATGGGAAAACTTATATATAACTGAAAAAAAAAAAGAGAAAACATTTTGACAGTATGAATTCTTTTTTGTAGAAATGTACGTGTATCTACATTAAAAATATAAAGAACACAGCCTAAACTATTACTAGTGGTTAGATATGAGTAGACTTACAATAAGAACTTGGAGGAATTTTATATGTTTACTAGAGGCCTGGTGCATGAAATTCATGCTCTCAGGGGGATCCCTCAGCCCAGCCTGCACCCTCTCGCAGTCCGGGAGCCATCAGTCGGACATCCTTAGAGTTGCCACAGAGGGGGAAGAGGCTCCCCCCACCACCACTGTGCTTGCCAGTCGTGAGCCTGGCTTCTGGCTGAGTGGTGCTCCCCCTATGGGAGCGCACTGACCACCAGGGGACAACTCCTGCATTTCCCCCTGGTGGTCAGTGTGCGTCATAGCAACCGGTCGTTTCACCATTTGGTCGATTTGTATATTAGCCTTTTATTATATAATATTTTTCTGTTTTATAAATTTTTATTGAGTATTCTGACTTTTGTAATGAGAAAAAACTTCCAAATAAAAAAAAATAATTAAGGCCCTGGCTGGGTAGCTCACATTTGGTAAGAGTATTGCCCTGATACACCTAGGTTTTGGATTCAATCCCCAGACAGGGCACATACAAGAATCAACCAATTAATGCATAAATAAATAGAACACCAAATCTCTCTCAAATCAGTAACATAAAAATAAAAAATAATAATAAAAGAATAATTTTAAGAAAAGCCTTCTCCCCAGTCTCTTATGCCCATACCATTTGGGTTGAATTATCACATGTTACTCAACAGTGGTCAGACTCCTGGGCTGGAAACTAGAGTTTGGGTCTTATTTGTGGTCAACCCAAGACTTGGAAGGGTCTTTTCATCCCTGAGGGTCTTCAGAACCCAGGCTCTTGGAGATGTGGCAAGACCCTGGAGAGCTGGAAAAGACAAGCCTCTAGGCCAGTGATGGCGAACCTTTTGAGCTCGGCGTGTCAGCATTTTGAAAAACCCTAACTTAACTCTGGTGCCGTGTCACATATAGAAATTTTTTGATATTTGCAACCATAGTAAAACAAAGAGTTATATTTTTGATATTTATTTTATATATTTAAATGCCATTTAACAAAGAAAAATCAACCAAAAAAATGAGTTCGCATGTCACCTCTGACACACGTGTCATAGGTTCGCCATCACTGCTCTAGGAAGAACAGGCACTAGCCCCACTGTACACTCTGAATGCAAACAAGGCCCATGCTACAACCTGCTGGTAGGTGAGGGCTGGTCTCTGACTCATCAGCATCTCATAAGTCTCTCTGAGCCCAAACATTCTTTAACTGTATCTGTGCATGGTAATCCAGGGTCCATTTGTACGGGATTTTAAAAATTACGTCATTATTATCACTAATCTCTATCCAATATCTAGCTTTTCCTTTAATTTTGAATGCAGATAATAAGCCTTAGCAGCATTAGCAGTATCTGTAACTTTGTCACTAGCAGAAATCATTGATATTTTCTTATCACATTATAATTCTTTGAAAGTATCTCAAAATATGATTTATACTCATCATCACTTCAAAATTCTAGCAGTTATGCCTTAGCAGGTTTGGCTCAGTGGATAGAGTGTCGGTCTGCAGACTGAAGGGTCCTGGGTTCAATTCTGGCCAAGGGCACATGCCTGGTTGCGGGTTTGATCCCCAGTGTGGGGTGTGCGGGAGGCAGCCAATTGATGATTCTCTCTCATCATTGATGTTTCTATCTCCCTCTCCCTTCTTCTCTAAAATCAATAAAAAATATATCTTAAAAAAATTCTAGCAGTTATTATGCCCAGTGCTAGATTTTGCCATTGAGAGTGTCAATGAGGAGACACATTGATTATATTATACATTCATTTTTTAAAAATATATTTTTATAACCATGTCTCAATATAATTGATTTCTTTTATAATCCTCTATATTTTAGTGTTCACATTTAAAAATAATGTTCTGAGAAGGTGCTATAAGCTTTACTAGACAATTAAAGGAGGCCATGCCCTCAAAAAGGTTAAGAGCCCGGGCTCTGATAAGCCCAGGGCTTTGTGACAGAGGGAAGGGAGACGTTTCCAGTCTGACTGATTATTCCTGCCCCCTCTCCCCTCACTGGCTCACAAGGGCAGCCTGGGCTTCTAATGCTTCCAATAGAACACTGTGATTCACCTTGAACCCCTATTACATACTTTCCCAATAGCCAAGACTGAAATTGAGTATCTCAGGTGATTGCATTCTCAGCAAGCAAAGTCGCCAATAATGATGTAACCCAAGACACTGCAAATGCAGGTCAGGTTCCAGGTTTCAAATTCAGAGTTTTTACAAATAATAAGCCCCAGCGGTTATATCTGTAGTGCAGGTTATAGTTTCAGAGGCACGTTTTCATTTAAGCATCATTCCCGTGAGGATCCAGCCCCATTGCACAGATGAAGAAAGGGAAGTCCAAAGAGGTCAAGTAACCCACCTGATTCTCCTTTAGTAACTAGCAGAGCGGGACTTGAACCTGAACTTCCTGACTCCACACCCAGTGAGCTTTCAGCTGCTTTGCTCCTGTCCCGTCCCACCCTTGACTTGGGATTTGGGACTAGAGCAAATTTAAGCCCTGGCGTTCTCTTGGTCTTTTCAATGTTGGAGTTCTGCCTCTGCTTTAAATTCAAAGAACATTCTACAGTGGTCTTCATCTGTATAGGAAATTCCATCTGTAGAGCCAAATACCTGCTATTTTCCCCAGCCAGCTTCTCTTCTCTCTGCTTTCCCTTGGGGAACTGCTTCTTTCGGGTTCCATGTGTCCTGCAGTAACTGTCCCATCTCAGTGCCACAAGGCCAAGGACGGCTGTCTGACCCAAGCTTGGCCAATCAGATGCTCTCTCCTGAGAACCTTGTGCAGAGGGACCCACTGATGGGAGGCTGGTGCCTATTCCAATTCCAGCATCCTAAATGACTGAATTCCTGACCCGTTCCTGGTTCCTGGTTCTCGAGGCTCGTTTCTGGACCCAATTAGCTTCCGTTGCTTTCAACCAAAGAACCATCTGCTTCACCATCCAAACAGATGGGAGATCAGGGGAGAGGGAAGGAAGAAAGGAAGCCTGCTTTTAGTGTAGGCCTACTATGTGCAGGCCTCGGGCTAAGTACCTTTGGTATATTCTTTCATTTTATTCTGATAATAGCCCTTTAAGGTGGGTGTTATTAGGCCCATTTCAGTGGAGGAGGCAACTGAAACTTAGAGGAGCCGTCACTTGTCTAGCATCACACATTGAGTTGGTGAGAAAACCAAGATCAGACCCAAGTTTGTCTCTTTGCAAAGTCCGTGCTCTCTCCAACATCTAAGGCACTTTGCTGTGACACATTGCTCGTTTCTCAATGGACAAAGGAGAAGCATTAAAGTACATTCTATCTTTTTCTCTTAAAATCAGAAGAGCACGCTCAGATCCGGCCCTGGGTACAACCGTGGGGCAGAAGCATCCCAGGAAGGCCTTTCTGTGCTGTTTGTTCCCTCTCAGCTCCCTTCCAGCTCTGGGCACGTCCTTGGGACACGTCCTTCTCCCCTCCCCCACAGAAGGTCGCTCTGGGGAAAGTGCCTTTCTGAACTGACTCCCTGTGACTGAGAAGACAAAATGTTTGTCTGTCTAGGAAAGTATCAGAGCAGCATTTCTAACTCTGCGATTGCGGGTGGTAGCCAGCCGGGCGGGACTGTTGAGGACGGGCGTTCTTCTGGCATCGGACTGCATAGACTTCCTCAAGCAGTCAGTCCTGAGGGTCAAGGCAAGAGGCCCAGGCCTGCAGAGTGAATCACGAGGTGTGAGACCTGACCCTGGTGAGGACAGGGCAGGGTGTGGCTGAGGGGACAGGCCTTGCACACCATCCAGGGGCAGCCATGGAGCTGGAATTCTGGGGGTTTTGCTCCAGCTTCGCTGCCCCGTTGGATAAGTTACTCCCCTCTGGGACTACTACTTACCCTTTTGGGGGATCCCTGTAAGTGAAGAAAGGACAGCAGGTGCCAGAGCCCCTAGGTCTCCAGAAGGCAGCCTGCCACTCGGGGAATGTCCCTCCAAGGCCAGGAGGGCCATAGGATAGTCATGACCCTCCACTGAGCACAGGTCACAGGCCAGGCTCGCTCAGCACTTCCTGGCACTTTCTGTGGGTCCCCAGAGGCAGACAGACTTCCAGTGTCAGAGTCAGCAGCACTAAGATTGTGAGAGACAACTCTGGGTGGAAACAGGGCTGTTGTCAGAGATGGACGGGGTTTGGCTTTGTTTCCCTTCATTTGTTCTTAAAGAAAACAACGTGGAATAATCTAACTTTGAAAAAACAAATCCAGTTTGCCAGCTGTAGACCAGACTGTCCAAGTGTGAAACCTAGGAAAAAACCTTGAGGCTATCATTCTAAAGATGGAGAAACTAAGGCCCACAGAGGTGACAGGACTGGACAGACTTGCTGGGCCAGCACTTAAACTCCCGGTTCACACTGTAATTTCCAGCCCCAGAAGGGAGGGGCTGTTATCTCAAGGGCGTCAGATTTCAGGTCACAAGGGCCCTGCATGGCTCCTGCTGTCTCCTCTTCCTCACAGTCCACATGCCACCCCTGACCACATTCCCCATTCAGAACAAGTCACCCTGGCACTGACCAGAAAATACATTTATTGTCTCCGGGCATTAGGATTGCCAATTTTTTCTCTAAACATCGATCAGCTGCCTCCTGCATATCCCGCACTGGGGAAGTGCGCGCAACCCAGGTACATGCCCTTGACGGAATCGAACCTGGGACCTTTCAGTCCGCAGGCCGACGCTCTATCCACTGAGCCAAACCGGTTTTGGCAATTTTTTCTCTTTTAAAAAAGACTCTTTACTTTTAGAATCGAAACAAAAATCTTTATTTAAAAGGAAATAAAGACTCACTCCTGTGAAGCACCCACAGTCTTGTTTGCAGCTCATGGGTGGTTCATGTGGTTTGGACGATGGATTGCAGAGTTGAGACTCTCTAGTCTCTGAGACCGCAAGTGCCTCGAGGGCCAGCCCTTTTTGGCATTGAGTTTCCCCAGTGTTTGCTTACAGCCGGTGCCCAATAAATGTTAAATTAAACTGGGAAAAGGGAACTAAGGCTACCAGGCTGCTATTTTGCTCTTGGTGGAAATGGGCAGCAGTGGCAAGATCCCATGCAATGCTACAGGAGAAAATTATTTCAGGGTCAAATAAAATTGCTCAGCTCCCAGATGGCAGACCAAAGGAAAGCGGTTGAACTTGCTGATTCATACTAGGGTGTTAATGACATGCTCAACTGCTTAGTGTGAGCTTAAATTAACAAGAGCAATTTGAGGAAGTAATTTAGCAATATCTAGAAAGCTGAAGATGTTCATACCCTTGGGCCTACGAATTCCACTTCTGAGTATACACCTTAGAGAAGCTTTCTCACAGGGCACAGTGAGACAAGAACCGGAACGTACAGTGTGGCAACTTCGTAGTAATAAAAATGTCCACCAACAGGAGAAGGGCTGAACTGTGGTCAAGTTCAGATATGGAATACTACATAGCAACTGAAATCAATGAACTAGAGCCACATGTATCCGTATGAATTAACCCAAAAATGTAAGGTTGAATTAAAAAAAAATGGCAGGAGGAAATACACAATATGATAGCACATAAAGAAATTTAGAGAGAACTGCAGGAGTCACTCTTTCTAGACAGGGCAGTTGAGGAGGAAGGAGCGAGTAGCAGGTGGGGCTGGCCTGGCGTGCACTCCACACCTCGGGAACATTACTGTGCGTGGAACGGCTGTTCTGGGAAGACTATTGCCCAGAAGAAAAGATGTTTGGTTTTCACAAGCCAAAGATGTACCGAAGGATAGGAGGCTGCTGTATTTGCAGAGCTAAGTCCTCCAGTTCTCTCTTCAC
>NW_006295825.1:2981897-2984507 GCF_000327345.1 Myotis davidii | reverse complement strand
TGGAAAAGACAGAAAATATGTTGTGGGATTATCTATAAAGGCCGCTTTGGGGAAGTCCGCATTGACACGCTCCTCTTCAAGCCTTGCTGCAGCAACAAGAAGGCGGCTGCCAAGAAGCCGGAGCCCGGCCCAGAGCCTCTGCCCATCTCCACCCAGGAGTGGTGACTGAGGTGTATGTAGAAGGGGAACAGGAAATGATTGAAATTTTAGAAGAAAAAAAACACACCAAAACACAGCAACAAAACGACCTTCCTGTTTTTCACTTGGATACCTGCTATTCTGCCAAAAGACAATTTCTAGAATAGTTCCGAATGGGTTATTTTTTCCTCCACTTCCACAAGTTCCACCAACTCTGAAGCCAGTGTCTAGCTTACTAAAAGGAAAAACAGACATGTACATAATATTTAAGATGCTGAGTATTTCATAGGAAAGCTGAATGCTGCTGTAAAGTGCTCTTTAAGTCTTTTTCTTTTAAATCCCCTTCTCATGAATGAAACTAGGGGGACTTCAGGGGACAGAGATGGGATTTGTTGTATGATAAACGTACGTAGTTTTAGTCTTTCTATATTGAGAAGCAGTGGTTGGGGCATTTTTAAGGATGGCTGACTACACTTGTTTTCCTTCATGATAATAAATGTGTCATAAACCAATAACCTGGACTTGCCCCTTGAGGTAGTTGTTAATAATTTTAAAATATTGAGGCCTTGCCAAGGTTCTGAGGATTCAAACCTGTCCTACTGAATATTAAGCAGGACAGAATAAGCTCTCTGGTACAAATACCTTGAAGGAGCCATTTCTAAATATACAAAGAGGTAACTGGACTGTATATGTTGTATCCTGTGTCACCTCCTTCATATTGCTATTTGATGAAGATTTTAATTTATCTGAAACTTCTAAAGCAGAATCGAAGCTCCTCTTGGGGAAATGTCAAGTCTTCAGGATAAGCAATCTTAATATAAATAGTACCAAAGCTTTATTTTGCCACATGGGAGAGAACACACTCTATGAAACATGCTCAGTTATCTGAAAAACGTGCAGACTTTCAGGATAGCACAAGAATAACAAAGGTTGGTGCTTCGGGGGCACGCTTCTCAGAGGGCTCGCCGAGTGTGTAAATAATTGACTTTGGCTTGTGCTGCTTACCGGTGACTTCATTGAAAATCTACACAATTCAGTTTTAGCTCTGGATTACCTCAGTTGACCTTTGTGAAGGTTTTATCTGTGTAGAGTGTTTGTTCAACTTGTTTTAATGTATGAGGGTTTTAGGGTCTTCCCCCCACACACACTATATTAAAGTAAAATGCTAGTAAAAGAAAAGAGGTGTGTTAATGCTGAGTGGGTTTGGCTTTTTGTAGTCAGGTTTTCTGAACATTGAGATTTTAGATGATAAATCCTGAACGTGGGGCCCTTTGGTTCTAAAATTTTTATGAAAAGCCTGTTACTTGAACTCAAACCCAAGTACTCTCCTTGCCTCTTTTCTATCAATTCAGGAAGAATATTACCAATTCATGCTTTTCAGAACGAGGGAGGATCATTTGCCGATCTTATAATAAAATGACTCGGTGCTTCTTTTTAAAGCCAGATTTTAAAAATTGGATAGTATGAATAACAATAAGGAGTGAGCTACTTTTTATGGGCACCCTGTAGTTTTATAGTTCTTATTCTAAACTTAAAATTTTATATTCCTTTGGAAGAAACTACAAGCCGCCATCTGTATAGACAACACAGTGGTTTGGGGCGGCGCCCCCACAGCCTCGAAGGTGTACTGCAAGAGCCTCAGCCATTCTCATCCTCCTCCCGAGTTACTTTGAAATGGTCCTTTTTTTTTTTAATATATATATTTTATTGATTTTTTTACAGAGAGGAAGGGAGAGGGATAGAAAGTTAGAAACACTGATGAAAGAGAAACATTGATCAGCTGCCTCCTGCACACCCCCTACTGGGGATGTGCCCACAACCCAGGAACAAGCCCTTGACAGGAATCGAACCCGGGACTCTTCAGTCCCCAGGCCGATGCTCTATCCACTGAGCAAAACTGGCTAGGGCGAAATGGTCCTTTTTTTATTTTGTACATTTGGCTACAGTGTTGCTGGTAGAATATACTATAATATGGATCATCTCTACTTCTGTATTTATTTATTTATTACTCGACCACAGTCTTCTTTTTCCCTTCCGCCTGTCTTTGCCTGCAGGATGTACTGTATGTAGTCACGCACTTTGTATTAATATATTAGAAATCTACAAATCTGTTTTGTACTTTTTATACTGTTGAATACTTATACTCAAAACTTTTACTAGGTTATTGAATAAATTTAGTCTTATTAGAAAATTAAAAAAAAAAGAAATTTAGAAATCTGCAAAAACAATACTATATCATCTTTATGGAGACACAGATATGTTAGCGAAAGCATAAAATTATGTGTGTGGGGGGGATATACACCATATTCATGATAGTGGTTGCGATGGGGAAGGTGGGAGGGTGAGGAATATGAGGTGGTAAGGTCCACAGGAGGACTTAACAGTATCTCTATTTTTTTAAGGTGGAGGAGGGAAGAATCTTGAGCAAAAATGATCATATTAAGATGTGATTATTTTGGGGGGGAAGGTTTT
>NW_006295825.1:2980245-2980887 GCF_000327345.1 Myotis davidii | reverse complement strand
CATATTCTGAAAAATAATATGATTATACATGAGAAGAGAGAGAAAGAGAAAGAAACATTGATGTGAGAGAGAGAAACTCATCAATCTATTGAACCTGCAACCCAGGTACATGCCCTTGACTAGGAGTCAAACACTTGACCCTTTGGTGTATGGGTTGATGCTTTAACCACTTAGCAACACCGGCCAGGGCTACAAAGCATTTTTTTTAAATGTTTTTATTGATTTTTTTTTTGAGACAGGGGAAGAGAAACATCGATATGAGAGCAGAACATCCATTCACTGCCCCCTTTAAGCCTCCTACCGGGGATTGAGCCCACCACCCAATCATGTGCCCTGACTAGAAATCGAATCAGGAACCCTGGATCATCTCTACTTCTGTATTTATTTATTTATTACTCGACCACAGTCTTCTTTTTCCCTTCCGCCTGTCTTTGCCTGCAGGATGTACTGTATGTAGTCACGCACTTTGTATTAATATATTAGAAATCTACAAATCTGTTTTGTACTTTTTATACTGTTGAATACTTATACTCAAAACTTTTACTAGGTTATTGAATAAATTTAGTCTTATTAGAAAATTAAAAAAAAAAGAAATTTAGAAATCTGAAAAAAAAATACTATATCATCTTTATGGAGACACAG
>NW_006295825.1:2976880-2979269 GCF_000327345.1 Myotis davidii | reverse complement strand
ACATCCATTGGTTGCATCCTGCATAAGCCCTGACTGGGGCCTGGGATTGAACCTGCAACCCAGGTACATGCCCTTGACTAGGAATCAAACACTTGACCCTTTGGTGTATGGGTTGATGCTTTAACCACTTAGCAACACCGGCCAGGGCTACAAAGCATTTTTTTTAAATGTTTTTATTGATTTTTTTTTTGAGACAGGGGAAGAGAAACATCGATATGAGAGCAGAACATCCATTCACTGCCCCCTTTAAGCCTCCTACCGGGGATTGAGCCCACCACCCAATCATGTGCCCTGACTAGAAATCGAATCAGGAACCCTTTGGTGCATGAGATGACACTCAACCAACTGAGCCACACTGGCCAGAGCCCACAGCATATTTATTTCATAAGATAACTTGGTGAAGGCAGAGTAGATTTCCTTATCACATTTTATTGAGGTTAAGATAGTTCATATGACTGGCTCAAGGTCACACAGCTGATAGAATTTGAACTTAACTCTCATATTAAATAGAGGCTGTACTTAGGATCTAAGATTCTATAATCCTCTCAGCAGCCTTTACACCTAAAAAAGAAGCTTTTTGTGGTAAATTTCAGACCTCTGGGCAGACTTGATTTTGAGGTTCCTTGTGGCTGTGGCCTGTCTTTTTGTATCTTGTGTTCACAGACAGAGACTGGTGGATGGTCAGTGAACGTTTGATGAGAGTCTGTTGTCAACCACTCAGTCTCTCAAGGACCTGCCTATGAGGCCGCCAGCTGGAGAGCTGCCAATCGCATCCAGATTCCCTCCCTGTGGCCACAGGAAGCGCTGCCTCTCCACTCTGTCCCATGACACCCCCACCCACCCCTGACATGGGCTCCTGGATTTTTCTCTAAGATCTGGATTTATGGCTCTTCTAGCATATACCCATGGTGGGGGCAGGGTGGGGAGGAGGCTTCTACTTCCTCTTGGGAGAGCATTGGAAATCATGCCCCACCCACCCCCCTCTAGATGTAATTCAAGTCCCTCTTCTTCCCTTCAGCCATCCCTGCCCCACTAGACTTTCTCTACCTCTACCCCCTCTTCCCAATAGGGTCTGCTCCAACTGCTCAAAAAAAAAGAAATTTAGAAATCTGCAAAAACAATACTATATCATCTTTATGGAGACACAGATATGTTAGCGAAAGCATAAAATTATGTGTGTGGGGGGGATATACACCATATTCATGATAGTGGTTGCGATGGGGAAGGTGGGAGGGTGAGGAATATGAGGTGGTAAGGTCCACAGGAGGACTTAACAGTATCTCTATTTTTTTAAGGTGGAGGAGGGAAGAATCTTGAGCAAAAATGATCATATTAAGATGTGATTAGGTTGGGTGGGGAGTATTCAAGCGTTCATTCTATTTCTCTTTTCTGTGTGTTTGGCATATTTAATAATAATAAATAAATGTAATTTATACAAAGGAAGAAACCGGGTCCTCACTGATAGATGAAGAATTAACTCACCCTGAACTGCCCCAGTTTAACTTAACTTCTTAAGACAGGTAACAAGTCCTCTTATGGTTTCAGACCTTTTAAGTTAAATCTTCTTTTGCTTGCCACCTAAAGCAAGGCCTAAAGGATACAGATACCTAAACCGCCTCAGCTTATTCATTTATAAAGTGGAGATAACAATGAAGACTCCTTTGTAGGCTTATTAGGGGGGTTAAATGAAATAATATGCAAAATTCTTAGCATACAGTATGAATTAATAAATATTTGCTATTATTCTCCTAATCTTAGCCAGGCCAGAAGCTAGAATATATCATCCTTTGTCTTTGCAGTCTTAATTCATTAATTTTTTTATTGTGGCAAAATCTGCATATAATTTACCATTTTAATCATTTTGAGTGTACAGTTCAGTGGCATGTACACTCAGTGTTGCATAATCATTACCACTACCCATCTCTAGAACGTCTCGCCATGCCAATGGAAATGGGAAATGGGAATGAAGGGCTCCCAGGCTGCTGTTTTGCTCTTAGTGTGATAGGGAGGAGGTGAAATAGGCTACAGTGCCAAGGTCCCCTGTATGAAACTCTGTACCTCTTAAACAGTATTCCCATTGTCCCCTCCCTTCTGCCCCTATTCTTTCAGTCTGTATGAATTTGATATTTTAGGTACCTCCTATAAGTGGAATCATACATTTGTCTGGCTTATTTCATTTAGCATAACATTTTCAAGGTTCATCCATGTATCAGAATTTCATTCTGTTTTTAGGCTAAATAATATTTCATTGTATGTATATACTACATTTTGTTTATTCATTCATTAGTTGATGGACCTTTGGGTTATTTCCACCTTTTAGCTATTGTGAATAATTCTGTGTAGTTCATTAATTTTATGACCAATGTGTGCCCAGCATTTTCCAATTTAT
>NW_006295825.1:2974774-2975836 GCF_000327345.1 Myotis davidii | reverse complement strand
TCTCCCCCCTCTTCCCAATAGGGTCTGCTCCAACTGCTCCTGATCACCCTCATCTCTCTCTCTCTCTCTCTCTCTCCTTTATTAAATACAATCTACATACCATACAGTTCATCCATTTAAAATATGCAATTCAAGCTCGGCCAGTGTATCTCAGTGGTTGAGCATCTACCTATGAACCAAGAGGTCACAGTTTGATTCCCAGTCAGGGCACATACCCGGGTTGTGGGTTCAGTCCCCCTCATTTTGAGTGTACAGTTCAGTGGCATGTACACTCAGTGTTGCATAATCATTACCACTACCCGTCTCTAGAACTTCTCACCATGCCAATTGAAATGGGAAATGGGAATGAAGGGCTCCCAGGCTGCTGTTTTGCTCTTAGTGTGATAGGGAGGAGGTGAAATAGGCTACAGTGCCAAGGTCCCCTGTATGAAACTCTGTACCTCTTAAACAGTATTCCCATTGTCCCCTCCCTTCTGCCCCTATTCTTTCAGTCTGTATGAATTTGATATTTTAGGTACCTCCTATAAGTGGAATCATACATTTGTCTGGCTTATTTCATTTAGCATAACATTTTCAAGGTTCATCCATGTATCAGAATTTCATTCTGTTTTTAGGCTAAATAATATTTCATTGTATGTATATACTACATTTTGTTTATTCATTCATTAGTTGATGGACCTTTACATTGATGTGAGAAAGACACATCCATTGGTTGCATCCTGCATAAGCCCTGACTGGGGCCTGGGATTGAACCTGCAACCCAGGTACATGCCCTTGACTAGGAATCAAACACTTGACCCTTTGGTGTATGGGTTGATGCTTTAACCACTTAGCAACACCGGCCAGGGCTACAAAGCATTTTTTTTTAAATGTTTTTATTGATTTTTTTTTTGAGACAGGGGAAGAGAAACATCGATATGAGAGCAGAACATCCATTCACTGCCCCCTTTAAGCTTCCTACAGGGGATTGAGCCCACCACCCAATCATGTGCCCTGACTAGAAATCGAATCAGGAACCCTTTGGTGCATGAGACAAAGGCCAACCAAATGAGCAACACTAGC
>NW_006295825.1:2906067-2974445 GCF_000327345.1 Myotis davidii | reverse complement strand
CCAGTAGGGGTTGTGCAGTAGGCATCTGATTGATGTTTCCCTCTCATTGATGTTTCTAACTCTCTATCCTCTCTGTAAAAAAATCAATAAAATATATTTTTTTAAAAAAAGAAAATACTGATGCTCATATGAGCTAGTGACCCAATCTAGTGAACACATTCAGGAATTGGCTGAGCAGGAGGTCAGTAAAACCTGTTATTTCTGATTCTTGCCCTATGCTATCCCAGGTTGCCAGTTCCTTTTATTCTCAAACACAACCCCTCCTTCTCCTGTCTTTAATCATAAAAGATTCCAGTTTTCTAAGGCTTTTTAGGAAATGCCATTTATCTTCCATGAAGTGTGTAAACTTGTACAATTAACAAATCATTACTGATTACTGGTATGTGTGAGGTTCTTTGCTAGACAATATCATGCATGGGAAGAAGTATGAATAAGAACCCTGCCAGTGTATCTCAGTGGTTGAGCATCTACCTATGAACCAAGAGGTCACAGTTTGATTCCCAGTCAGGGCACATACCCGGGTTGTGGGTTCAGTCCCCCGCAGAGGGTGTGCAGGAGGCAGCTGATCAATGATTTTCTCTCATCATTGATGTTTCTACCTCTTCTTCTCCCTCCCTCTCTGAAATCAATAAAAATATATGTTAATAATAATAATAAAGTATTCAATTAAATGGGTTTTAGTATATTCATGATATCTGTAACCATCACTACAGTCAATTTTACAACGTTTTTGCCATCACAAAAAGAAACCTTGTACACTTTGGCAAACATGCCCCCATCCCCCACCCCACCCCCATAGCCCTAAGCAATCCCCTTTCTGTCTCAGTAGATTTTTCAGTTCTGGACATTTCATATACACGGAATCATATAGCATGTGGTCTTCTGTGTCTGGCTTTCTTCACTCAGCATCATGCTTTCAAGGTTCACCCAAGTCCTGGGAATGTCTTTTGTGTATGAGAATGTGACTTCTTTCTCTGGCTGGGTTTTAAATGCCTTCAGGTCAGGGCCACTTTTTCTGTTGCTTTTCTATCACCCCCACCCTCACCCCCCACCCAGTGACCAGGACCATGCTAAGCACACAAACACCCATTGGTTTCCCCTCTGGGACTCTGGGAGGGAACTGCTCCTAGGGATTCCCTTTCGTTGTCCTTTGTGGACCATGATAGCAAATGGGCAGGGGGACCGTTCAAATCAGCACTGGATTTGCCCGGAATAGGGTCTTCAACATCCAACACACTGGTCACTCTCTGGCCCACAACTTCTATTGGCTCATTGCTGACTACAGGATAGAAATCAAATTCTTCAAAACTGCAGCAGGGAGGGAGCCCTCAGCCAGTTGCTAGCTTTGTCTCGGGTAAAACTCACCCTTCAGTCACAGGGGCTTCTCCCAGCTTCCTGAACAAGGAGCTTCAGGCCTTCGCTCAGGCTGTGCCTCTGCCTGGAATGCCCTTCCCTCTCTCTCCCTTAAGCCGAATACTGTGGCTTATTGAAAACCTACCAGGCGGGGAGGAAGCTAGGCTGAGCAGAAAGTGTGAGGGCCTGGGTGTGATTCCTGACTTGGTCATTTAGTAGCCTCAACCTCAGACAAGTTTTAAACTCCTCTGGATCTCAGCTTCCTCATGTGTAAAGTGGGGCCACCAGTAGCTACCTCACAAGGGTAGCACTGAGTGTTGAAGCTGCATATGTGACATGCTCCAACTAGTAGGTATTCAGTGGTTTCAATTCTTTCCTGTTAAATGCGAGCTCCTCTGAGGAAATATCTAGGCTGTCCTTAAAAAAACAAACATCTTTTTATTGAATTATATGTGCATAGCCCTAGCTGGTTTGGCTCAGTGGATAGAGCATCAGCCTGTGGACTGCAGGGTCCTGGGTTCGATTCCGGTCAAGGGCATGTGCCTGAGTTGCAGGCTTGATTCCCAGTTGGGGACGTGCAGGAGGCAGCCGATCAATGATTCTCATCATTGATGTTTCTTCCTCTTCCTTCCTCTCTGATCAATAAAAATATATTATTTTTTAAAAGAAATACATGTGCATACAAGTACACTAATCACAGCGTATAGTTAGATTAAATTTCAAAAACAGGCACACCTGTGTAACCAGCCCCAGCGCATGCCCCCAGAGTCCCTTTGTGTTCCTCCCTGAGCTCTGACGACCACTGTCCTGACACCACAGGGGTTGCTGGTTTTGTACTTGATATACATGGGGTCTTACACTATGTTACCCTCACTTTTTGTTGGTGGTGGTGTTAATCCTCACCCGAGGATATTTTTTTCCCCAATGATTTTTAGAGAGAGTGGAAGGGAGGGGAGAGACAGAGAAACATTGATGTGAGAGAGACACATCAATTGGTTGCCTCCCATGTGCCCCAACTGGACCGGGAATTGAGCCTGCAACCAAGGTATGTGCCCTTGACCAGAATCGAACCAGAGACCCTATGCTCTAACCACTGAGCACCGTCTAAGGCCATTGCCCTCACTTTTAAGGAACCTCTCCCATAGCACTGATGCTAAACATCTGTGTGACACAATGTGTTCGGTGGGCTCCTAGAAGGCAGAAGCGGAGCCTTGTTTTCCTCAGTGCCTCTCACAGGATTCAGGTGCATGGAGAAGGCAAGGAGCCCAGGATGGGTGAGTTTTCCTGGGCACCATTCCCAGGCTGAGAAAAACGTCTTTATTCAGTGGAGAGGCGAGCTCACCCCACCAAGGCCACTGTGGTTTCTCAAAGCGTGCATCTCCCTTTTCCTCTCTCTTTCTGACCCCTGCTCCTCTCCCCTGGGTCCAGGCCTCATTGACCCTTTGCCAGCACCTCCTCTGAGGGCCAGGCCCTGGGCGGGAGGCCTGGGACAGCTGCTCCCAGCAGCTCTTGTGAGAGACTGGGGCTGGGCTGGGGTGATCTATTTGAGGTTGGTTTGAGCATGGGAGTGGGGGATAAGGCCTCTAGGCAGATGCAGGGTCAGGTCCTGTCTGGGGTCAGCTCTTGTCATCCTGAAAGCCACAGGGCCTGGGGCAGGTCCCTGTAGGCCTTCTTCTGACCCTCCCTCTACCCCCATGATACCCCAGGAGACACAGACCCTCCTGGGAGCCCCATGCACATGTGTACATGCACAGAACCCCAAACTACTGCCAACAGCAAAGACCTTCTAAGCCTGCTTAAAGCTCAGGAATGTTATAGTGTATTTATAGATATCACATGTGTTTTACGTTTTGTTTTAAATTTAAATTTTCAAAGTCTGTTTATCCAGTGCTTCTCTTCCTTCTGCCCTCCCTCCCTCTCTTTCTCTTTCTCAAAGAGAATGGTGGTTGGTCATTAGTCGAGTTATGTGTCCATGCTGGGTAAACGAGCCCCTTTTGTATTGCTTTGTGGTGGGAGTGGGGCTGGCATTTTCTTAGTCCCGCCCCTGCCCCAGCCTGGTCCTGGGGACGTCACTTGGCTATGTGGCTGGATCTCATGGGTCTCATCATAGTTCCCTGCCCTCCAGTCCATTCTAAGGTCAATTGTCCAGATTGTGCCCAGGGCTGACTGGGTAGAAAGGTGACTCCTGACAAGGCAGGCTTCCTGGACCAGCATCTATAGTATATGAGCCCCTGCTTGAGTATGTCTGACAATATCGCCTCATCTGCAGCTGCTGCTAATGGCTGTCTTCCTTCAGGGTTAAGCACTGTCCTCTGCTTACAGGGCCTTGGGGCCTAGTTAGAATGTACCTCTCTCAAAGGGGTGAGCTTATTGCATTGCTTTTTCTTCAAAATGAGGAAAGAAGAGCCTGAAGAAGAAGTTAAGTAGGATAAGCTCTGGAAAATGGGGAAGAGCACAGCAGGAGGGCCCTGGAGACAAACCAAGGTGGTGGTTCAATGTTCACTCTAACCAGGGGCCTGCCTTGTTGACAGGGCAGCTCTGGGTGGAAGCACCTTGTTGCAGGAGCCTGTGAAATCCCTGGAAGGGGCTCTAAGTCTGAAAAAGTGGCCTTACTGTAAACACACCACACACACTTGTATTCACCACTTCCTTATCATGGACACACCTCCACAGTGCGTCCCCACAAATCCCACCCCACCCTTTACCCCTTCCCTCCTTCATCATCTCCTCCACACACAGAAGTCTAGAGCAAGAACCTAAAAATCCCAGCCATTTTATAGACAAGAAGACTAAGGTAGAGAGAGGAGAGACCTGCCCAAGGTGGCCTATGGGTAGTCGCCGAGCCAGAGCAGGAGTGGGAGCTCAGGTGTCCACGTGGTTCAGGCAGCTGTGTGCAGTGGAGACATAATATCTCCTTTCCCCAGCTGTGTGACCTTGGGCAGGTTGCTTAACCTTGCTGAGCCTAGAGTCTTTATTTGTGAAATGATAACACCCACGTCAATGGGCTTTACTGAGGAATCATGTAGTATGAGCATATCTCCCTTGCAAGCTATAAAGATGGTGAGATATAGTGGGCAATCAGAACTCTGCCCTTTTCCCTTCCTTTGAAAGTTTATCTGCAAGTTACATTGGGGAACATGTTGCAAATATTTTCCCCATTGTCTTTTAACATTTTTATGGTATTGTTTATTAGAAGTTTGTGATTAAAATATATCCATCTTTTCCTTTAAGGTTTTGTGTTTTTGTGTCTTGCCTAAGATTATAGGGGAGGAACATTTTGTAAATGACAGATTCCCCAGACAAATCCCAGAAAAGGAAATATAAATAGATTTTGAAAACATGAGAAAAAATTCCACCAATTATCTCAGAAAAAAGGAAATGCTGAAATACCATTTTTTTACATTATAAGATTAGCAAAAATCCTAAAGTTGGAAAACGCATTGTATTCGAGAAGCTGATGAGGAGCAAGTACTCTCACACTTTCCTGGTAGAAGTATAAATTGTACAACCCTTATCAAGGGCAATTTTGCTATATTTGTGAAAATTAAAAATGCACATACCATTTGATCTAGCCATTCCACTTCTAGGGATTTGTCCTCAGATATTACACATGTGAAATGACATATGTACATTATAGCCTTGTTTGTAACAGCAAAGGAAACATTGGGGAACTTGTAACATACATTTCATCCATACATTGGACTACTATATAGCTGTAATGAAGAATAGGAAGACTTTATGAACTGAAATTGAAAATATCTCTATATTGTTATGTGAAATAAGGTGCTGAATAGTATGTACTTATAATATGTAACACTCTCTCACTGCTGAGACAATCAGACTTCCACATCATAGAAGCAGGTTCCACAGGTCGCTGTGGTTGGGGAACTGGAAGAGTGCCATCCCATCCCAAAGGTACTTGAAAATGTATAGCCAGTGGTTTGGCATCATACAACTCCCAAAGTGGTGATTATGAGAGCCAAGCCTCCCAAAAGCCAAGAGGCTGAGCGACATCTAACAGGAATCCGACACCGCCATCAGAAGCATAATTTTATTTCGGCTCCTGTTAAGTCAAAGGAGTGGGGTCCCTTGCAAGTTGACTGGGACCAGCATGACAGGAAGTTTTTGGAGAAAACTTGTGCAAGCAAGAATCAAGGATGCCATGCAAGGGTTTATCATGAACACTGAAGAAAGACAACATAAGTAAGGCTCAGAAACCTGGTGACCCAAACTCTGAAGCAATCCTAAAACCTCAATTTGAGATTGGCTTATCAAAAATCAAGTGAATTTTCATAGTAAGAATCATGGATGATATTTCCATAGTCTTATCAAATCAACATCTATTGCTTATTAGTATTTTTACTGGTGATAGCCTGTTTTGCTGGACAACAAAAGAATAAATATTTCTTTTATTACACTAATTAAAATCTACTCATTTTATGTTTGTTGCATGGATGTGTTTTGTGTGTTGTTTTTTTACCTGGATGTGATAAAATAAAATATGGCTCAGATCGGTCACTTTATTGACTTAAAATATCAACTAGTCTTATTAACAGAGGACTGAAATGCATCTTTTCCTTCTTATAAAATTTATGCTTAGACATAATTCTGAAATTGAATATGACAAAATAATAATCAGTTAGAAGATATGCAACCGTCCATGTAAAAAAGAGAAAAGAATATATATTATTATATATGTGCTCTTATATATAGATGATTATATATATTAGATACATGTGTGCAATCTCTAGAGGGTTCACACGTAACTAATATTAGTGAATACCTACTGGAAAGTGAAGGGAGACTCTTCTCTATGTAGCTTTTCATACTTTAAAATTTTGAACCATGTGAATGATGATACCTCACTGATTCAGGAAAAATAGAAAACACAACTTTTCAATGGCAAATTTCCGGAACCCATATCTAGAATCTCAGACCCATCTGTCGGGGATTGGGCCTATATATTGAGAATCCTCTTAGGAGAATCCTGGCCTGTCCTAGAAGATCCCTGAAAACCTGCTGAGCCTTAGATCCTAGAGAGTCAAGGCCCCGTGGCCTGTGCTGCGCCATCTGGTGGCCTTCGACAAGATTCCAAACATCCCTCGAAAAAAATCTGTGGGACATTCAGTAGACACAGAAAAGAAGGGTGGTAACATGGCCCTATGCCCGCACGCTGGGTGGGGGTGGCTCCAGTGGCACACAGTTGACCTCCAGGGCTGCTTGTCCAGGTCCTACTAGGAAAGAGGCACAGCTCCCAGAGTTCCACAACTTCTGTATCCCAGGAGCCACCTAGAGGCATCCTGCAGAAGCACGTAGCACAAGGACTTGAAAGCTAGACCTGGATTCAACCCCTGGCTCCCTCTAGTAGCCTTGTTATCTCATCTGGTTTCACCTCTCAGGTCCGCAGTTTTCTCATCTGCCAAATAGGGACAGGTATAAGTCAGATAAAGTCTGCACAAAAATCTAAAACAATGCCCACGCATAGCAGGAACTTGGTAAATGTTCCTTCTCTTCCCGTTTGTTACTCTTGATAACTTTACTCCCCTGCCCAGAAGACAGTGGACTGGTTCCTGGGAGCTTTCTGTGGCCACAGTGCGGGGAGGATTCAGCACTGGAAAGGCTGAGGAAAAAGAAATCCGCATGATCCTGGGTATTTCTACACTCTCCTTCCCTCATTCCACCTTCTTGCGTCTTTTTAGCTACCAAGGAATAGCCTATGCCTGGCCAAGGAGGGTAAGGAGCTCAGGAAGTGGCTGCGGGTCCCACAGGCAGGGTCAGACCCAGTTTCAGTCATCGCCCCAGGAGGCCTCGGTGCCCCATCAAGCACTTCCTCTGGCCTGGGAGCAAGGCCCAGTTCTTGCCCCCAGGGAGCGCATAGTCTGGGAGAGAGCCAAATGGAACAACCATCACAATGAATGCGCAGGGGGGTGAGGGGACTCAGAGAGGCTCTGATGAAGTTATTAAGTTGCCCAGTTGCTCTTTTGAGGGTGATACTGCTTCTAGATAGAAGCTCCTGATAAATTTAACTAAGATCTTATTAGACTCTCACCCTTTCATTCAGATTAGCATCTTAGTTTCCCTCCTAGGTCTTCTCAAAATGGCAGAATCCAAGGAAAATGAGACACTAGGATGAAAAATTTTTGTTTGAGACTATGAGCAGAAATGTTCAGAGACTCGGAAAAGCAGCCTGGGAGGGGTGACTACCGGGTTCAAAGGTGTCTAGCAGTGGCAAGACACCAGCCTGGCCCGAGGAAGAGCCTCACAAGAGGAGATGGGGACATACCGAGGTCACCTGTGTCACAGTTCTGCCCGGGCTGTGCTCTATACCCCTGGCAGCAGAGGACCGCCGAGAAGTCATGTGCCAGGAGAACAGAATCCTGACCTCAGGCATCACCTGATTCACAAGTGCAGAAACTGAGGAACAGTAAGGCAGATGCTAGCCCCAGTCCCATGTGAGTTAATGAATAACCCTGACCTGGCCTTGTGTCCTCTCCCCATGGTGTGGTGGAAAGCATGAGGGCTATGGAGCCAGAAAGAACTGGATTTGAACCCAAACTCTCCAGTGAGTTTTACAGATGAGGAAAACCTCATCTTTTCTCAAGATGGTTGTGGAGACTCAAAATAGTACATAGAAATCACCTGGGACATGGCAGGGACATGACAAGCAGGACCACTGTTCCCATTGCTTCTCCTCCCCAAACTGCCCCTGGCACAGACAGGCAGGAAGGGGGCAGGCTGCAGCAGCAAGACTGCTTGGCACTTGGTGGTGGTCATGGTGGGGGCGTGGGGTTCAGGTTGGTGGGGCCAGATGTATGGAAAGTAGAATGTGACCCAGGGCTGGGCAGTGAGGCTTCCTAACTAACCTTGACTTGCAGAGCATGCAGGCTATTGGGGCCGTACACCCAGGGCACGGTGTGGAGAGGCCAAGGAGGTTTGGCCTCTTGATAATATGACTAAGAGACATGGCTCCTTATTCACATAAGGCCCCTGTCAGCCAGAGCAGTTGCCAGGGGCAGAAGTACTACAGGTACTCTCTATCCTCCTCTCCCTTTTGCTCCTGTTTCCTCATTTATGTATTTACTAGAGGCTGGTGCACGAATATGTGCATGCGTGGGGTCCCTCCCTGCCCATCAGGGCCGGGAGGTTGGCTGTGGGAGCGCACTGACCACCAGAAGGCAGCTCCTGTGTTGAGTGTCTACCCCCTGGTGGTCAGTGCCTGTCACAGCAACCAGTTGCTTAGGCTTTTATATATATAGACTAGAGGCCCGGTGCATGAAATTCATGTGGGAGGGCGGTGGTGTCCCTCAGTCTGGCCTGCACCCTCTTCAATCTGGGACACCTCGGGAGATGTCATCTTGTGACAACATGAGGGCAGCCATCTTGTGATAGCCATCTTATTATGACGTGAGGGTGTCAAGTGAGGGCACAAGGACCACCTAGGCTTTTATTAGTATAGATTCTTATTCTTTACTGTGTGATGTCAGTAAGAGGCATGGTTATTACAGCAGCAACCATTTCCTAAGTGCAGTGTACTGGGTGCTTAGTTTAACTTACATGCACTTTTTAAATTTTGTTTGTTAATCCTCAACTGAGGATATTTTTCCATTGATTTTTAGAGAGAGTGGAAGGGAGGGAGAGAGAGACACACCAGTTGGTTGTTTCCCACACATGCCCCAACCAGGGCCAGGGATCCAGCTTGCAACCTGAGGTATGTGCCCTTGATGGAACTCAAACCCGGAACCCTTCAGTCTGCAGACCAATGCTCTACCCACTAAGCCAAACCAACTAGGGCTTGCTCCTCTGTTTAATCCTCACAGCAGCCCTGCAGGGGACATACTGTCATCCCCATTTTACAAGAGGGAAAACCGAGGCTCAGTTCCTTGCCAAAGTCACTCAGCCAAGAAGGTGCCAGAATATGGATTCAAATCTCCTGAGGCCTGGCCTGACTTCAAACCCAGCATTTCTACACCCGAGGCCAGCACCTCCTGCTGGGTTTGAAGCTGCTTTCCAGGGAAGAGGGGTGGACATTGGCAGGGCCACAGGTCTTGGAGGCTGCAGAGGCCTGGTGACTGGGCCAGTATGGGTGTGTGTTGGGAATGGGGAGCCTCATTTGAACTCCAGAAAATTGGCTCATGAGCCAACCCTACACTAGTGGAAGGTGTCCCAGCGGCAGAACAGGTAAAAAGCAGGGCTCATCAGGAAAGGGGGAGAGAGTGAGAGAGGCATTAGGCCCCTCCCAACATGTTCCCCTTCTCCTGGCAGAGACCTCAGTTCCCCATTATCAGTTTGGAGGAAGCCGACTCCACCCTAAGGTCCTGGGTCTCGGGCCTAAACCAATCACCCTAATCCAGGGGCCCTCACACTTTTTAAACAGGGGGCCAGTTCACTGTCCCTCAGACCGTTGGAGGGCCGGACTATAGTTAAAAAAAAACTATGAACAAATTCCTATGCACACAGCGGCGGCAAAAACACCCGGCGGGACAGATAAATGTTTTTGGTGGGCCGCATGTGGCCCGCGGGCTGTAGTTTGAGGACCCCTGCCCTAATCCATCCCCTGCCAGCCTGATCAACACCTAACTGCCCTCCCATGCAGGCCCAATCACCCCCAACTGCCCTCCTGGGAAAGGAGGGAGGTCACAGGCCCCAGAATCTCCCTCCCCATTCTCCCTTCCTCTGCCAGGCCCCTGGCTAAACTAGTGAGAACCTTGTTGAATCCAGAGTAGTGGGGTAACAGACACCACAGTGATCCCCCAACTCCTGGCCCAGAGGAGCCAGCCAGGCGCCCAGGCCAGGGCACCAGGTATTTTCAGCCTCCAGCGGCATCAGCCGGGCCTGAGAGGTGACAGCCACATTGTGTTTCCTGTGGCGCGGAGCAGGCCAGCGCCATGGCCATGGGGAGACAACCTTGTGCTCTTGCCACTGACCTGGGCCCGTCTCCCTTTCTGCTGGTCTCCAGAGCCAGACAAGAGCAGGAGCACGTGGGAGAGGCTCCTGCCAGACCCAGCGGGCACCAGGAACCGGTGGCATGAGGGACTAGCAATTGTAGCTGCCACCAAAGTGCTCGAGTATGGGCTTTGGGCCCCTCAGCACCCCACCCTCCGCTCATTCTCTCCGTAAACATCCTGAGCTGAGCTCTGAGGCCGCACAGGGAGTAGGGCGACCTACCATCCCAGGTGCCCTAGACCCGCGGTCGGCAAACTCATCCGTCAACAGACCCAAACATCAACAGTACAACGACTGAAATTTCTTTTGAGAGCCAAATTTTTTAAACTTAAACTATATAGGTAGGTACATTGTTATTTACTTAATTAGGGTACTCCTAAGGCTTAGGAAGAGCCACACTCAAGGGGCCAAAGAGCCGCGTGTGGCCCGAGAGCCGCAGTTTGCTGACCACAGCCCTAGACACTCCTGGTTTTAGCAGTAAAGGTCCCCTGTCCCACAAAACCCCTCGGTCCTGGGCAAGCTGGGCCATTTTGGGCCATATCTCCTACCGTTCTCCAGCTGTGACTCCTTTTTGAAGATGCAGAAACTGAGGCTCCGGAAAGGCAAGCCCCTGGCCCAGATTCATGAAGCTAGAAGGTGGGGGGCTGGCTCAAATCTGACTTTCCGCCCACTCAGGTCAGGCCGGCTGCCTGCTCATCCAGGTGATGCTAATGGCCCCTAACTGTGCTCCTCCTCCAGACTACCCCACCTCACCTATCTCTCCTTCAGCTCTGGAGGATATTGTCTAAAGCAGCCATCAGAATCACCTGGAGGGCCTGTTAAAGCAGCTCTTTAGGTCCCACCCCCCGAGTTTCTGATTGGGCGGGTCTGGGTAGGGCTGAGAACCGGCATTTCTAACAAGGTCTCAGGTACTGATGCTGCTGACCGGGGACCACGCTTTGAGAATCACTGATGTGAACCACAGCTCTGATAAGGTCTCTTGAAACCTCTGGACCTCCCATGACTCACAGTAAAGGCCCAGGACTGACTTTAAGACCCACTGTGATCCACCACCAAGCTCCCTCCACACCAGGCCCCCACCCTGCCAGGCTGCTCCCCATCCTCTGGAGATGCTCCGCTCTCTCCTGCCTCTGTGTCTTTGCTCAAGCCATTCCTGGCCTGGACTCCACAGCCCACTCCACATATAAAAATACCCCCCCCCCTTTTTTTCTGTTAATTCTCACCAGAGGATATTTTTTCCATTGCTTTTTTTTAAAAAAATTTATTTTTATTAATTTCAGGGCGGGAGGGAGAGAGAGAGAGCTCCATACTGGGAATTGATCCTGCAATCCAGGCATATACCCCAATTGGGAATTGAACCAAGACTTCCTGGTTCATAGATCAATGCTCAACCACTGAGCCACACCAGCTGGGCTCTATTGCTTTTCAGAGAGTGGAAGGAGGAGGGGGAGAGAGGAGCACCTATATGAGAGAGACACATCAACCAGTTGCCTCCCCACATGCCCTGACCAGCGGTGGGAAAATGAACTGCAACCCAGGTATGTGCCCTTGACTGGGAATTGAATCTGTGGCCCTTTGGCGGGCAGGCTGATGCTAGGGCAAAATTCCCTAATTTTTTAAGCCTACCTCAAATGCCACCTTCTCTGGATGCCTGTCTGGGACCCCAGTGATCAGGGCAAAGGACTTCCCTCGGTTCACAGCTTAGCCCCTCTTTCATCCTGCCCCATGCAGTAGCTGTCCTTGTCATTGGTCTATAGATTCATTGAAGACAAAGATTGTCTCTTCCATCTTTGTCTGCATATTCATTAACTGGATGTGACCCCAGAAGATAGAACCAGGACAACAGATGGCTCTTTGGGAAGGCAAATTTGAACTCAACCTGAGAAAGAACTTGTAACAGTGTGAACAGTTGACGCCAGCTCTTGAGTGTCCTGCCAGGAGATCATAAGCTCCTTGTCACCTCTGGGCATCTTTAGTGGGGTTGGATGAGAATCTAAAAAGTCACCAAAGTCCCTGGTTAGGAGAACCTGAACTCCACCAACCCACTGTGCATTCCAGACCTACAAGGCCCTATGGGCTGGCTGGACCTTACAGAGGCAAGCGATGGCAGGCAAGCATGAGTGTTTGTCAGTGGCATTCACTGAGCACGTGAGAGCCGCCTCCTCCAGGCCAGCCCACCTCCCCTCTCTGATCACTGCCTCCTCAGAAGGACCCACCCTCTGATCCACCCACAGCCCCTTCCTGCACTTCACCCACACCTGTGCTTCCAGCCTCATGGGCTAGCAGCGGTTCTCAACCTGTGGGTCGCGACCCCTTTGGCGATCGAATGACCCTTTCGCAGGGGTCACCTAAGACCATCCTGCATATCAGATATTTACATTACGATTCATAACAGTAGCAACATTACAGTTATGAAGTAACAACGAAAATAATTTTATGGTTGGGTCACAACACGAGGAACTGTATTTAAAGGGCCAGAAGGTTGAGAACCACTGGGCTAGAGGAAGCAGCTTATCTATGGGTCGGCTAAATGTCTAGAGGTTTGCCCCCAGCCTGAGCTTCTGGGGAACAGTGTCTATCTGGCACTATACCAGAAACATGTCATTGCTCAGAAAGTGTGTGTTTTCTCCCCCATGTCCCATTTAAGCCCTTTCCTCATCCCTGGTGCCCTCCAGTTGCACACCAGTGGGCAAATGCTCTCTTGTCCTTCCCCATCTGTTCTTTGGAAAGAACCTGTAAAGCCTGTGACTAAGGCTTCCTGCCCTGCTATCCCTGGGGGAAATTTTACTGTTTAAATCAGACAAGTTTGAAAGACTCACTTGATTGCATTGTGGCTACACATACTATTACACTACTTTTTAAAAATGTATGTTTTTATTGATTTTAGAGAGAGAGGAAGGGAGAGAGGGAGAGAGAGAGAAGCATCAATGTGAGAGAGAAACATCAATCAGTTGCCTACAGCACACCCCTCAATGGGGATTGAGCCCACAACCCGGTCATGTGCCCTGACCAGGAATCAAATCGGTGACCTTTTGGTGTATGGGACAATGCCCAACCAACTGAGCCACAATGGCCAGGGCTGCAGTACTTTTTGTTTATTTGTGGCATGGTTGGTTTGGAGAGGGAAGAGAAGGATTTTCCAGAGTCTGGACTCATGGCTTGGTGGGGCCTTCCAGGGTCAGCACTGATTGTAAGGGTTTGGTGAGGTCTGCACTTTGTACTATTCAAGACAATCCGCCCTGGCTTCCTCCCCCATCAGAAAGTGTCCATTCTTCAGTTTCAAAGGCGGCAGCTTGGTTATTGGAACAGCCTGAGAAAGCCATGACCCGGAAAACCCAGCTGGGGAACACCCCGGTCCCAGGTCACCTTCTGCTAACCTCTAGGTCTCATGAGCATTCTCATTTCTGTTCCTTCCTGGGCCTGGCTGAGGTCATGACCTTCTGAAAGAATGCAGGGTCAGCCAACTCTGTCTAAAATTTCCTCTGTGTATGTGTGTGTGTGTGTGTGAAAGGAGATATGTCCAACTATGAACCCAGAGTCCACATCCTTATGATTCAGCAAACACCCCGTCCCCTGGAATGTCGACTAGACCAGCCTTAGAGGTCTGACAGCATCAGAGCAGATGCTGCAATTCCTGGCCCAGAGGCATTTTCCCCTTGAGTCTCTTTAGACAATACCCAGGCACCCAGATACATCCACAGAGAGATAGATAGACACAGTCAGATGCATACATATAGAAACAAAGATGGACACACAGAGGAAACTCAAACACATCCGGTGATACACACATGCAAGCTACACACACACACACACACACACACACACACACACACACCTAAATAGACCCACAGAGAGACAGACGCACACACACAGATATCTAGAGACACACACTCCTCCAAAGAACTCAACCAGAGTCGTATCTGTCCTCCATGCCTGACCTTGAACATCTCTTCCAACCCCAACAAGTGGCTGCTGGCCCTCTGGCAGGGCCCTCTGGGTCTCTGACCTGGAACCAGGGTCACAATGGCTAAAGGAGTAGAAAGTGGTAGAACTACTGATTTATCACACTACTAATTCAACACCCCTCCACCCCCGCAAAGTTTCACTCTTTCATCTACTTGGTAGCTTTCTGAAGTCCAGCCATGGGAAGGCGTAAGGACAAGCAATCAGAATACCAACCCATACCCTCTTTCCCCTTCTCTTATCAGAGGCTTACCCATCCTTTAAAGCCAGACAAAAGTCTGATGCACAGCAGACCTTCGAGACCAATGCATACTGAACTGAGTCTGTCCACGAGGGATGGGCACGCCAAGAGAGGGTGGCTACCCAGTGCCTGGTTCTGAGAGCCCTGTTTTAGCTTCTTGCCAGTCTGAGGTCCTGCAGCTGTCCTTGCCACTTTCAATCAACCAAGGAAAGAGAACTCATTCAGAGCACCTTCACACACTGTACAAAAAACAGCAAACAGGAAGTCCTGGTCCAGCTCTCATAGAGCTTATAGCCCATCAGAGGAGACAAACATCAAAAACTCAAGTAATTCTTAAAGTAAGCACAGTGGGGCCTTGACTTATGAGTGTCCCGACTAATGAGTTTTTTGAGATACCAGCTGTCTCTCGGCTGATTTTTTGCATTGAGTTGATAGAGTAATTTGAGTTAACGAGCTCCTTAAGGAGCTCTTTAACGAGCTCGGTCTCAGAACGAATTAAACTCGTAAGTCAAGGCCCCACTGTATTCATTATGGGCTAAATTGGGTCTTCCCACCCTCCTCAAAATTCATATGTTGAAGTCCTAACCTCTTGCACCTTAATCAACATTAATAGGTGATTAACTTAATGAGGCCACGAGCGTGGACCCTAATCCAGTATTACTGGTGTCCTTATAAGAAGAAATTTGAATACACAGAGACACCAGCGACACATGTGCCTAAAGGAAAAACCATGTGAAAAGATAGCAAGAGGGTGGCTATCTATAAACCAAGGAGAGAGGCCTCGGAGGAAACCAACCCTACTGGCACCTTGATCTTGAACTGCCAGCCCCCAGAACTGTGAGAAAATAAATTTCTGTTGACTAAGCCACGCAGCCTGTGGTATTTTGTTAAGGCAGTTCTAGCAAACTAATACAGCATCAAATACAACGAAACAGGAAAACAGGGTGGGGAGCAAATAGTCTGACTCCTGCATCTACTTTGTTAAAGAGCTGTTACACCCCTTGAGGTGAGCTACAGAGGTCCTGAGTGAAAGGGAAAAGCAGCAGTAAGCAGCCCTCTCAGCACCCTGACCCCAACACGGCTCTGTTTCTGCCTCTGCTTCCCCAGCAGGCCCATCCAGCACCGTGTGGGGAGAAAGCCCCTCATGCCTTCGCCTGTGTTTAATAAGGCATTGCCAGCGTCTGCAGGGAATCAGGTATCACACAGGTGTGCTGGAGTGGGAGAGGTGAGTAAGAGGTGCACCTGAAGGGCTCTATGCCCAGGAACCCTCCACACAGAGTCTAGGCCACCAGTGTTGACTGACACTATGGGCCACAGTTGTTCTCCTTTTACATTTCTCAAAGTTGCCTATGGTCTCAGAGTGCAATTAAATTATGGAAATACAAATCCCTTAAGTTGTCCGAGTTCTTAAAAGTTGACAGATCTTTACAAAATTGGTCTTAAACAGGCACTCATGACAATTCACATGGATATTATTATCACCATTTCACAGATGAGAAAGTTGAGGTCCAGACAGGTTGAAACAGCAGCTGAAAAGTGGGAGGACTTAGCCCAGACTTTTGGGCTCTGAGTGGTGAAATATAATATGGACTGTTGAGAACTAGAAAAGGGTCCAGCCGGCGTGTCTCAGAGGTTGAGCGTCAACCTATGAACCAGGAGATCACGGTTTGATTCCCAGTCAGGGCACATGCCCAGTTGCAGGCTTGATCCCCAGTATAGAGTGTGCAGGAGGCAGCCGACCAATGATTCTCTCTCATTGTTGATGTTTCTATCTCTCTCTCCTTCTCCTTTCCTCTTTGAAATCAATAAAAGATAAACTAGAAAAGGGAATGAGGGAAGACAATGGATCACCTTCTCTCAATTAAAAATGAGATGATGCCGAAACCAGTTTGGCTCAGTGGATAGAGCGTCAGCCTACGGACTGAAAGGTCCCGGGTTCGATTCCAGTCAAGGGCATGTACCTGGGTTGCGGGCAATTCCCCAGTGGGAGATGTGCAGGAGGCAGCTGATCGATGTTTCTCATCGATGTTTCTGGCTCTCTATCTCTCTCCCTTCCTCTCTGTAAAAAATCAATAAAATATATTTTTAAAAAAATGAGGTGAAGAAACCCAAGTGCAGTCCCATCTAAGAGTAGGGGAGTGGCCCAAATGGCTTTTCAAACCCCATCCAGCCTGTGGGTTTAAACTCAAAGAGAAGGCACCTGCAGTGTGAGCTGGCAAACAGCCTGGTTGGGCTCTGGTGTCCTCAGGCATCTCAGAGTCCTTAGGCAGACTCCAAGGGAAGTGATGATTGGGAGGGGAAGCTGTGAGGGACAGGGGGTATTTTCCACCCATTCTCTTTAAAATGGAATAGTAAGCCCTGGCCAGTTTGGTTCACTGGATAGAGCGTTAGTCTGTGGACTGAAGGGTACCAGGTTCAATTCCAGCCAAGGGCACATGCCCAGGTTTCAGGCTCAATCCCCAATAGGGTGCAAGAGGCAGCCAATCAGTGGTTCTCTCTCATCATTGATATTTCATTCTCCCTCTCCCTTCCTCTCTGAAATCAATAAAAATATATATTAAATAAATAAAAAGGAAGAAATAAAACATAAATTTGTTTAAAGTATGCCAGGTGATTGTCTTCGCAATCATAAAAAATAGAAAAAAGGGTGGAAAACACCCTTCTTCAGAGGCATGTTGTACAGTTGATACTTCTCAGTCTTTCCTGTGATTCATCAGGGAATTTTCCTAAAATCAAGATTCTGATGCATTTGGTCTGGTGTGGCGCTGGAGATCCGGCATCTCTAACAAGCTCCAGGATTTTAATGTAATACTTGATACATGCAACAGAGTGGGTAACAAATATGTAAGAAAGCATGATAATAAACTGAACTCCTGGGAGCCTTGTTGTAGAAGACCAGAGAAGAACCAAGCATCGCTTAGAGAAACAGAGTTACACAGCTTTCTTACGCCTGCGGACTCAGAGGAGGTTGCCCCTCAAATTCTAAGCAAACCAATATGGTGGAAGCCCCTCTTATACCCCTTTTGGTTTCTTTTGTCCCTCAAATATGGATTATACTTCCAGACCTTTCTCGGGCTTTGCAAAAAGCCCCAGGTGTTGGGGGTCTTGAGACCATACCTAAGGGCCTGGCCTGGCACCAGGCCGATAACCCCCCTCCAGAGGCTGTGTCACAGTTTATGGCCTCTGTAAAAATGTGAGCATTTAGATACCAGGTCTTGCAAGACCAGTTTGTGGAGAAAGGGGCAATGACTTAATTATAGATTATCAAGAATGTACACTGGGCTTGCTGGCACAGATTCAGATTGCTAGCCCCCCCAAATATCAGGGTTACATTGGAATTAGCCTTTTAGCCTTCTCAAACTTAGTGCTGGCTAAAACACTGCCAACGGCCAGCACCCAACCTGTCCTCCTCCCCCTCTCAGCAGCCTGGAGGTAAGCTTGAACTTGAATTCTCAGTGTCGTCATTGTCTTGCGTTGCAGATACAGTTTTATCATGTTTGCATGTATCCCTAAACAACATATGGTATAGTTTTTGAGCTTTACAAAAATAGTATTATATGGTATGTGGTGGTTCTCCGGGATGCTTTTTTCACTCAACAATGTTTCCCCAAGAAAAGTAGAGAAGAGATGTGGATTTGGGGCAGGCGAAACAGGGCTGGAGTCTAGATTCCAAGTACTCAGCTGTGTGCATACAAGCTTCTTCACTCTGCTGAGTCTCAGCTTCCTCGCCTATAAACGGACTCTGGCTTCCCTTACAGGGTTATGAAGAGGACTAAATGGACTGCTGCATGTGAAATGTTCCTATTGCAGAAGATGTTTTTTAAAATTACTGTGAGCTTTTTTCTTTCATTTTTTTTTCTAGCTCAGGTGGGGAAGTACTGATCCACAGGGAGGAAAATACAAAATTATTTCTCCATAGATAATATTAACAACTTTTTTTAGACTACGAACTGGGAATGTGAATTTTATTCAATAAGTAAAGTCATTATGAAAACATGTGCTTCAGCTATATATTATGATTTGCTAATGGGCAGAGGAGGAGTGAAAGAGAACCAGGGGGAAAGAAGAAAAAACAGGAAGAGAGAAACTATTCAAGGAAGGACACCAACTGTGTTTCTGCTTTTTGAAATGTCAATTAAGCATTGTTTACAGATCTTCAACTGCTCCAATCCCTAAGCCTATTATGGTTTGCTCACAATGCGATCCTTTCAGCAGACCACCAAGGAAGACATTCTTTGGGGGGTTTGGGAGTGGGGGCAGCAATGGTGAGCAGAACAATGTCGAATGACATCAAGCTGGGAAGCAGATGGAAAGAAAGTTCTATAATCGGTGCCAGGTAAAATTCCTTGTGAAATCCCAGTCCTCAGTGTAGCTCTTTTCACATGTACCTACTTTGTAGAGCACAGCGCTTAATTTTTATTTTATCTGTTTTAGAGATTTTGTGGTTCACCTCTTACAGTATGGCTTTCGTTTGCTTCCAAAATAAGGTTTTCAGCAAATAAGGATGTGAGTGGAAAAGGCAAATGCAATCTAAGCTCTGGAGTCAGGAAAGTCAGTGAAATTGACATTAAAATGAAGTGCATTAAAATATTTATATGCACATTTGTGAAATATTAATGCGGCATCCTGGAAACACACAGGCAAACACTCTGGGGTAGGACACCCTCAGACCTCTTTAGAGACTTGCCTTTTAACCAGACACAGCTTTTGTCACGGGGAATGTTCCATAGGCCTCAGAGCACACTGTTCAGCTGGAAGTGTCAGCTGGTCAATTATTCTCTTCAGAGTCAACCCAACACACCGCTCCCCTGGGCCGGCTGCCCCACCCCACTTCACACCTGGAGGGTACCAGCCATCTGCCAGCGGAGAGGCCATGAGGACGGGCCCTGTATGGGAGTGGGCACCTGGCTCTGGCTGCTGGGCTTCAAAGGCATCCTTGGAGATGTGCATCCTCAAAGGCCCCCCTCTGCCCACTGCTTGGCCCTATGCTTCCCAAGAGATTCTGGGAAACCCAGAAGATGCCGTCAAACACCAGAGAGCTGGGCTAAGGGGACGTGGTCAATAGGGCTTTAAATAACCTGGATGAGAGGAAGGTGAGGAGGAGCAGTCTGTGGGCAAGACAGAGTCCGGGTGCCCAGGACTTACAGAACGTGGACCCCTTTAGGGCCCATGTCTGTCCTGTTCGTTGTCTTACTCCACATCTAGAACAGTGCACATATTGGTTCACTGACGGACTCATGGCCCATGGATGTTGTCTGCTGAGATGCCTCTACCCGGGGGCAGTGTCCTTTACTGTGAGAAGATGGACAACAGCAAGTGTGGCCATTTCTCTCTTTCCCAGGAGTGGAGGATGAGGCAGGGAACAGTAAGGGATAGATGAGAATTTGTTTAAAATGAGGCAAAGTGAATGCTCCATCCATTTCCCCGGTTTATCACGCTGAAGCAAGGAGCGTAGAATCAGGAGTCAGGAAGTATGGGCTTTCCTCAGATGTTTTCAGAAACTTGGTGTGTGTCATAGACCTAGTCGCTTCCTCTCTCTGGGCTTCAGCTTCCTCTTCAGTAAAATGTTGGGTCGAGATCTAAAAGGCTAACCCCATGGTCATGATTGAAAACTCAGACTGGGTTTGCCAAAGCCATTCATCCTCGCCTTCCTAGCAGGAGGACAGTGCCTACCCGCTACCACACTTCACTTCCTAAGAGTAACCCATAAGCTCCCATGCCAGAGCATTCCTTGCTGGTCTATGTGATCAGCCACAGCCAAGAGCCCCTCACTGGCCCAGGGGCCCTGAACACAGTTCTCAGCCTCAGCTGAGTGGCTGCAGGAGGCCCAGGGCTGGCTCTGCCTGAGAACTACATGGCGAACTCACAGCTTTCTGCCACAGCCCGCAGGCCCACTCATTTCTACCAAGAAGCTTTTCCAGAGCTGGACGGCCCTTCTGTTCCTGTGGGGCTCTTTAGCTCAGAATCCATCCACTTGGATGAAGGAAGCTTGATCCACTCTCTCACTCGAGGGGCTTAAAACTTGCTACAAAGGGAAAGGCTGCCTTAGGCCCTTTTCACTGTTTTCCCCTCTCTCCTTCCTAACTCACTTTTCCCCACTCACCTTCCAAAACTTTCCCTTTCTTTCCATCTCTTCACAGGTACTTTCTCAGTTTCAGGGTCTCAAACCTTTTTGATTTCTGGTTTCCAAGGGTCTTCTCTTGGGTTTCTGGAAAGCATGGCCCAGATACCTATGTCCATTCAGGTTCCCTTGCCATACTCACTCCAAGGTCTATCCAAGTAATCCACCTCTCTTCCCTCTCCTTTCTCCCTGTGGGTTCTTCTTTATGCTTCTCCATCCACATCTTTATTTATTTATTTAAAAAATATTTTTACTGATTTCAGAGAGGAAAGGAGAGGGTGAGAGAGATAGAAATGTCAATGAGAGAGAATCATGGATTGGCTGCCTCCTACATGTCCCCCACTGGGGATCCAGCCCTTAACCTGGCCATGTGCCCTGACCGGGAACCAAACTGTGACCTCCTGGTTCATATTTCAACGCTCAACCACTGAGCCACACTGGCTGGGAACCATCCACATCTTTAAAAAGTCCCCTGCCCCTATCTTGGCCATAGTTGGCAGGTGCATTTGTTTTCTGGGTCTGTTTTAATAAATACCACAGACTGGTGGCTGAAACCACGGAAATGTATTCCTCACGATTCTGGAGGCCCGGAGTCTCAGATAGAGGTATTGGCAGGATTGGTTTCTTCTGAGGCCTCTCTCCTTGGCTTGCAGATGGCTGTCTTTTCCCTGTGTCTTCGCATGGTCGCTCTTCTGTGTCCTAATCTCCTCCTCTTATAAAGACACCAGTCATATTGGAATTAGGGCCCACTGGCCTCATTTTAACCTGCTTACTTCTTTAAAGACCCTATGGCCAAACATTGTCATATTCTGTGGTACAGGGGTCGGGAGACACAACTCAGCCCACACCATCAGGGATGATTGTGATAGTAGAGAGTACAGGCGTTACATGCCATATCTGATTTAGGGAAGGAGATAGAAGGTAGGTGCCTTGTAGTCCACAGGGGGTGGTTCAGTATGACCTTCTGAGGCCCTGTCCACTCAGCGCACCCTAACCCTGGGTGCTCCCCCAGGGTCACAGGCACCTGAACTAAAGAAAATCAAATGGAGAGAGACCTAAAAGAAGTCAAGCATCAGATAAACCAGAAGTTTAATAAAAATGAAAAAAAAATTACAATACAGTGGGCTGGCAATGGGCTGCTTTAGAAGGTCTGATAGATTGGTCATGCTGTCTCCATGTGGGTTCTAGGAGTTCACAGGATTGGTCCCTCACGCCCGAAGACTCACTTCACTCATTTGGCTTGTCCCCATGGGGGAGGCCTCTGTCCTCCTGGTGTAATTTTTGACCAGGCTGGTTCTGGACTCCCTCATCCTGTGAGGAAAACTGCCTGAATCTGACCTTCACCATTGATGACCATGTCATTTACATTGTTTTCTTCAGTCCACACTTGCACGCCACGTTCTGAGGTTGACGGATGGGTGAGAGCCCGTTTTATGGAGAATAAGAGCTTTGGGAATGCTGGCACCTCCTCCGTAGGAAAAGCCACAGCTCCCAGGGTCTCCTGGATCCCCTGCAAACTCCTCTGAAGCCTGCAGGCCCATCTCTCTTGCAACAAGTTCAGAAATGCAGAATGCCTGGGTGCTGGTGACAAACGGGACCAAGAGTCTGCACAGAGGGGGCCCCGCTGGGCCTGGGCCTCCCTGGGGGCCGCTGAGAGCCGCATCAGTTAGGAGGTACTGCTCCTCCTCCGGGGGTGGAGGGCTTTCCTCTTGGCGATGTCCTCCTCTGTGTCACTCTCACAATTCCTCTGGAAGAAAAAAAGAGGCCCGGGGCAAGAGGGTCATGAGATGTTAGGAATGGGGTTGTGCCATGCAACTAGGCCCAGTACACTTGGGGTTGCAAGCCAGAGAGGTGGATGTTGAGAGGAAGGTTGTTGTTCTGTCCCAAGACTGGGCAGGGGGCGGAGAGGGTAGGGAAGGATCCGAGTGAGGCCAGATCAAACACCAGGAGGAAGGAAAACAGGCACCCTAGTGTCTAGGGGGGAACAGGTGCCAGGAGAAGCCAAATTACAGAAATCATGAAAATTCTATCTGGTGGCTGCCACATGACCGAGACCACTTGGATACATGGCCTGTGGGCTGATAGGTCTCCTGAGTGCAGACTAGAGAGAAGGGGGAAGAAGGGAGCCACCGGGACCTCCCCAACCCCTGACGGTGGCCACTCTATCCCCCCTCTTCCTCCACTGGCTTAGGCTGCACCTTGAGCGAGCCTTGCCATGCGGTTTTCCCAGGGAAATAGCTTTTGTGCTCCATTTTTATGAGAGAGGAAAAGAGTCAAGTACATTCCATGGCTAAACCAAAACTGAGGCCCTGGAGGTCACAGTGCCTTTTCCATTCAGGCCACACTGATCTATTGAGTTATTAAAATTACTAAAAGAAGCACTAACTCAAAAAGACGTAAGCAAGTTATTAAAAAAAATCTGCTGTAAGATGTTCAATTTTAATGCTTCCCAAGCAAAAGGATCTATTTTTTTTTATTTTTATTTTTTTTAAGGAAAGGCCCTTTGGGAAAACTTTGTAATGGATGTCTAGGACCCAATCCTTTTCCACTTGCAGCATAAGCCATTGTGCTAATGGTGCTGAGCATGTGAGTAAAAAGAGGACTTTTTAAAATGTTTAATTTGGGACAAGTGTTAGGATAGAAATTGATAGTCCCTTCAATAGAGCTCAGGAGATTTATCTCAGTGCAGTGGCAGATGCAATGGCGTGAGCACACTCCGCCTATACAAGCTTCCTCGGCACACCGGGAAGTGGCAGCGCCCGCCTGAGCAAACCTCCTAGAACCCCTACATAGTACCCTGATCTCTCCTACTATTGGCTGCCCTAAGGATTGTGTAAACTTCTGATTGGTCCAGAATGTTATATATGTTGCTGCATTTACACAATAAACTTAGATCTGCATCACTGAACCTGGTCTCCGGAGCCGGGCATGCTTCGTTAGGGCTCCGTCGGCCTCACCCCCGCGGGACCCCCTGCTTCATTTCAATACTTTCTGGTCCTCTCTCCCCGCGGCCTGCATTATATCAGGGCAACGCAGCTGGAAGGCATGCCTGCTGTCCACTATATCCATTCCCAGGGCCTTCTCCCCTTCCCCGGGCCATAGCCACTTGGAAATCCAAGGTCAAGATCAACTTTAGCCAAACACATCCTGGACCAAGCCCGGCTATAACAATAAAAATAACTCAAGCTCCGCTGAATAGCAACTTTATAGTGTGCGTCAGAGCCAAACAATAAAAAAGTAAGCTGGGGGAGAGTCTGCCTGTCATTAATAGGGATTTTCAGAGGGAGGGAGTCCAATGAGGAAAGCAACCAGGAAAGGGACATAGCTTGGCCAAAGCCACATAGTTGTTTCAGGTCTCTGGAGCCATAAATACTCAAGTCCTGAGCAATAGCAAGAATCAAGGAGAGCTGAGGCTGAAGAAAGAGGAACCCAGGATGTGTGGGGGGAGGGAGGAACACAGGGGCTGTGCCCGGTCCTGGGATTCAGCCCTAGCGCTGTGTCCTAAGGCTGCTCAAGGCTGATGGCCCATCTGTCTCAGCAGCTGCCTTCCAGCCCTGTCCTGAGCAGGAGTCACCTTCTGTCCTGACCTGGGCCACCCCAGACACTCCTCGGGCCCTCACCACACTCAGAGAGCAGTGAGGAGCATCTGTCCGGGGAACTTCTAACAGCTGAAATACTAACACTGCATTCAGAAGCACTGGCACTGCATTGTAAAGTCTAGAGGAGCATTTTAGACAACAATAACCGCTAATCTGTATTGAGCACTTAGAGTGTCAGGTTCTAAGAATATGTCATCATTTAATCCCTATGACTGCTCTACGATAGTTAACCCCATTTTACAATTGATAACATTTTGGCACAGAGAGGTTAAGTAATTTCCTCAAAGTCACACAGCTATTATGTGGCAGATGTGAATCCTGGTAGTCTGGCTCCAGAGGCCACACTCTTGATCAGTGTATTATAAGTCCCTCAATTTAAATGTACACAAAACGGTAACAAGCTAATCACATATAAGATATCTAATTATTATTATTGATGTTCGTCTAAAGCTAACCAGAAATAAGAACAATTGAAACATGAATATAAAGCTCCCATTCTACAGCAGATCTCTGGATTGCGAGGAATACATTTTGGATTGCCAGTGGTGTCTCATTATCCTGAGCCCTGAGGTCCCCGGCAGGCTACCTGTCCTCGGGGAAAGGCTGGGCAGTGAAGCGGCAGCAGTGTGCCTTTGAAGGCCCACCAGCAGAGGACTGAGAGCCCCAGGGCTATGCTTCTCCTGGCACCTTCTAGGCCAGTGATGGCGAACCTTTTGAGCTCGGCAAGTCAGCATTTTGAAAAACCCTAACTTAACTCTGGTGCCGTGTCACATACAGAAATTTTTTGATCTTTGCAACCATAGTCAAACAAAGAGTTATATTTTTGATATTTATTTTATATATTTAAATGCCATTTAACAAAGAAAAATCAACCAAAAAAATGAGTTCGCGTGTCACCTCTGACACGCGTGTCATAGGTTCGCCATCACTGATCTAGGTGGTCCCTCTGAACACGAGGCCTCCACTAATCACAGTGCAGAGGAAAGCAGACCAGCAGAACTGGCTGGAAACAGTAAAGACCCAACTGCCTCCCTTCATCCCCGGGCTCCAGGCCACCCCCGAATTCCACCCCAGAAGAAGGCACTGCATTTATTTACCAGGCTCTCATCTGGCCTCAGGTGCACCTTCTTCATCAGGGAGCGGGTGAGGTGGTTACACAAGGAGACAATGCTGAAAGAGAGCTGAGGGAGGGAGAGAAGAGGAAGTGCCAGGTGAGAATGTGCACAGAGACCCTGGAGGGAACCAGGAACCCACCTGGGTCCCCTGCACCCACAGCACCCCCCACCCCACCCCTAAGCCCTGACGCACCTTCCACCGTCTGCGGACATACTGCTTCTTGAAGTTCTCCAGGTTGACCACGGACTCCCTGCGCACCAGGGCTTGCTGGTTATCCACCGGCTGGGAGACAAAGAGGAGCATGGCAGCTGACACTGGGCTCTGGGCAGCGGCCACCCTCTCCACAGAACCCCAACCACACGCCATCCTTAGCCTGACCCTGGCATCCCTGCCAGGCAGCGCATGCAGAGGGATATCACACTGAGGACAACGTTTACATACGTCTCAGCTGTTCAGGAGATGCCCTGGTGCCCCTGAGCTATTATTACCACAGCCAGATGCACATGCTGGCCAGGGCAGAGGCTGAGCTCCCGCAAGAAGAAGTGAGGGAGGCAGGGCTTTCGATCACAAATCACTTTGGGAAAGGGTTATTGTATAGTAGTCTAGGATGCCCACTGTGCACTGAGCATGATGGGCTTTAGCAAAACGGGTGCCTTGTTGGCAAACAGGACATTGTACTCTATTCAAAAATAAATGGAAGGAAATAGGGGCTTTGATGGAGGTCAAGAGGAAACGGAATGTGTAGTTGCCACGAAGTCTGGGTGACTTTTCTGAGCTTCAGTTTTCTCATCTGTAACATGGGGATCAGTAACACTGTATATCAGGGTTACTTAGGATTAAATGAATGTGGGTATGTAAAGTGCTTAACCTAGAGATGCTCAATAAATAAAAATAAATTATTGATAGCCTTCCTGCCTTCTCCATTCCTTCTTTTTAAATTTCATTTTATTTAAAAAATAGCTTAGAAAAATAAAAATAGCTTTTTTATCAAAAAATTTAAACATAATTAATGTATACAATTTGATAAGTCAATTCCCTCTTAATTCTTCCCCTTTTGCAAATAAAACACAGTTTTCTGACACCAAGAGATGGGTTTGGGGGTTCTATGAACCTTCTGAAATGGTTTATAAATTTTAGTATGTAAACTTGTAGATGAATATTCACAGCAGTATCATTCACAATAGTAAAAAAGTGGAAACAGCTGAAATGTACATTAACTGACGATGGACAGACAAAATATGGTCTATCCACACAATGGAATATTATTCATGAAAAGGAATGAAGGAGTGACCCATGCTGCACATGAATGAACCTTGAAAACACTGTAAGTGAAAGAAGGCAGAAGCAAAAGGCTACATATTGTATGATTCTATTTGCATCATATGTGCAGAATAGGCAAACCCATGAAGACAGATGATAGATAGTTGCCAGGGGGTGGGGAGAGGGAAGAATGGGGAATGATTACTAAAGATATTAATAAAAGGTTCTGGAATTATATAGTGATGATTGCTGTACAACCTGTGAATATACTAAAAACCACTGAATTGTATACTTTTAAAAGATAAGTTTATAAAGTGTGAATTATATCTCAATTAAATAATTTAGAATTTATGTACAGATATACATTTATTCTGAAGAGAGTCAATAGCTTTCACAGATTCTCAAAGGATGGTCCATAAAGCCCAGCTCTGCTTCTCTCTCTGCTCTGAGCCTCCACACAGCAGCGCTTCATTTGGCACCTCAGAGAATGTGGGGTGAGGCAGCTCATTGGTTCCTGAGTGCTGGTCTTACTCCTAACCACACTGGTTTATTTTCCATCCAGCGGAAGCCGGTGCACACTGCTGGCCCTCACTGCCCTGGGCTTACCATCCTCCGGCAGGAGGCCCTTTCCACGTCCACCCAACCCCCATCGTCCTGGAAGGCCTCTGTGTGTTTCAAAGCCCAATTCAAATGTGACCTCCTTTAAGACAACTTCCAAGAAACAACGTCACTCTCCCCAACACGACCAAAACACATGAGCTCCCTTATTACAGATACCATCATTTCAGTCCCACTAGTGGAAAACAACCTGAGGGCACAGAAATTTCTTCATGTGTTTGTCAATGTTCCTGGCCCCACCTCCTTCCCACTCAGAGCTTTCAATAACGGGTGCTTAATAGTTGTATGTGGAAATTGTTTCCCTGAGCTGTTGAAGAGACCAACTGGAATAAAACCTAGGACTTAGGACTCCTCCTGCCAATGAGAGACCAGGCACCTGGGTCAGCAGCCATGACACCATGACAAGGTGTCATAACACCATGACTCCCCACAGCTCTGCCTGAGAGTCAGCAGAGTTCTGTGGGGGGTCAGAGAGGAGAGTGTACACAGCCTTGACACGTGAGAGAAAGCCAGGGCAGGTCACCCTCCCAAACTGGAACATAGTGGTTTAGATCAAAGGGCACAGGAGCAAAGAAGGGAGGGAGAGGAGAAAGAAAGATGGAGAGGGAAGAGAAGAGCAGAGGGCACTGAGGGAGCATTGGGCCAGCTCTCCCACTCCTTCCTTAATTGCCTTCACCTCCTCTGCCACACCTGCAAGCCCGGCCTTGGGTTGAGATCTCACCTGGAAGGGAGACGCAGAAGAGAGCAGAGCCTGCCCATTCCTGGTATCAAAGCCTTCCAGCAGCTTCCTGACACTCTTAATGGAACTCAACACGTTCACCAAGACCCCCAAGGCCTGAACCACCTGGGTCCTGCTCCAACCTGATTTCCTCCCTCTCCCATTCCTATCGCTGTGGCTCCCACCACACAGGTTTGCTTGCTAGTCCAGGAACTCACAGTCTCAGGGTTTTGCCCTTGCTCCTTCATATTCACTTTGTCACTTTGTTCTGGTCATTGCTTAAATGTCACCTCCTCGGAGAGGCCTTCCTTGATCATCTATATAATAAAAACCTAAGCAACTGTTATAGCAGAACGACCAGAATGACCGGTCACTATGATGTGCACTGACCACCAGGGGCAGACACTCAATGTAGGAGCTTCCCCCTGGTGGTCAGTGCACTCCCACAGCGGGAGCACACATCTCAGCCAGAAGCTGGGCTCACAGCTGGTGAGTGCAGCAGTGGTGGCGGAAGCCTCTCCCGCCTCCGCGGCAGCGCTAAGGAGCAGCGAGCGAGTGGTAAGAAGCAGCGAGCAGGTGGATGGTAAGGAGCGAGGAGTCCCAGACTGTGAGAGGGTGCAGGCCAGGCTGAGAGACCACCCCCACCCAGTGCATGAATTTTGTGCACTGGACCTCTTGTGATCAGTCATTCCCAGTCATTCTGCTATTAGGGTTAATTTGCATATTACCCTTTTATTATATAGGATAGCACCCAGCAGCTCCACAGAACTCACTGTGCCTGTGCCCTACTTTTTCCCAGCATGTGTCACTGTCATTTTATTCTGCATTTATTTGTTTTTTTTTGTTAGTTCCTCTCTCCTGCACCTCCCAGCAACTAGTGTCTCCTTTCCAATGTGATTTCCTGCCCCACCCCCCGGCCCCACCCCCGGCCCCAATCCACAGAACATTTCTACCTCTAACTTCACTAATGCCTGCAATTCACCTTTGGCCCTAACCCTTGCAGGGGACACTTGTACTCCATTTGGAGAGTTTGATGAGACGGGAGGAGTCTATCCACTTACTGATTGGCACCACTGCCAGGAGAGAGATGCCTAGACCCCATGGCTGGAAGGTTAACATGCAGGCTAGAGGAGTCCTGTTTATGAGAATCCCATCTTCCAACTGGTCTAGCAGTGCCAGTGACAGCAGAGAGGCCCAACTAAAATATCAGGTGGGATCATCCGCAGAGACCATTCATGGGAGGTGATGCAATTCCTTCTAGGGCCCTGTCTATATGCTACACAAAATAGCATGAGCTCTGACGAGGCTACCGGGGCTATAAATCTATCAGCCTGGCCTTTCCTAACCAACAGCCTCCCTGGTTGCTAAGAGAGCTCACCAAATGCTGACACTCTCATCTAAGCCTTGAAAATCAGAGATGTAAATTCTGTAGTGAAATCTGTTCCCAGAAGGAACGTGGCACCAACACTTTTGATAAATTGAGAGTATGAGGGAGATGGAGCTATGTTCTGCCTGACCCCACCCCCATCTCTCTGCAAACAGACAGTGCCCACCTTCCTCCGGCCTGTAGTCCTTGGGGATACCAGAGAGTCTGGGCAATTTTGACCAGGCTCCTAGGAGCATTTGTGTGTCTCAGAAAAATGTCAGAGAGGCAAGAAGACAGAATGCTGTGGCCGAAGTCAGGTTTTGTTTTGCAGGTGCAAATGCCTTTGAAAAAGCCCAGTGGGGTGACCTAGGCCAGCACCCTCATCCACAGAGCAGGGGGATGAAGCAGCAGCCATCCTCCAGGCATAAAAAAGAAACCTGGCTCTTCAGAAGAGGCACTCCGGAAGATTTTCGTTAAATACCAAGCCTCCTCTAGAAACTGCAAACAGATTGCAAGTTTTCAAACCTCCATCTGTGCCATTTCTCCAGCCCCATCCTCCACTGAAAACCAGGGACACCTGGGTGCCCACTGCCCTCTCCTGTCCAGGTCTGTTACTCTAGCCCCCTCTCCCCGATCTCTCTATAGGCAGCCCCTCCACCTCTGCCTTTTGCTGGCTGGTTTCCTGGCTGAAGCCTAGACTCTACCTAGACTCACCTCCTGAAAGGAGCGTGTGAAGCTCACAGGTGCCTGAGTCTGCCTCCTTATAAACGGGTGGGGAGAGCTGCAGAAACCATGTGTCCCTGCAGGTTGTCCCCACATCAAACAAAGTCAATGGGAAGAGGCAAGAATGCCCCTTTCTTTGCCTGATCCGGTCTCACTTTTCCCAGTTAGATCTCAGCATGGAAACTCTCACTTTTAATCCACTCTCCAGGGCCTTCGGTCTTCTGAGCCATTTTCCGTCCCCAGGAAAAGCTTCCAAAGCTCCCCCTTCTGTACTTCACAGAAGACAGGCGACTAGAGAGGCATAACAACCAAATGCCACGTGTGGATGCTGTTTGGATCCTGATCTGAACAAACCAACGATGACAGATCATCGTTGAGAAAATGGGGACACGAGTACGGAATGTGTATGCAGATGACATTAAGGAATTCATCCTGATTTTGTCAGGTGTGATAATGACACAGTAGTGATATTAATAGGAAAAGTCCTTGTCAGAGATTCCAGCTGAAGAATTTGTGAGTTAAATGAGTCTGAATTTGCTTTTGAAATACTCCAGAAAAAGTAACGGTGGAGATGAATGAGACAGAACTGGCCACAACTTGCTCACTGTTGAAGCTGGGTAATCGGTACATAGAATTCACTACACCGTTCTCAATAATTTTAGCAGGTTTTGAAAAATTCCCATAACAAAAAGTTAAAAATAAAAACTCGCTTTTTAATCTCTGTAATCTTCTCTTTAATTTCCACTTCCCAGTCCAGGGTCCTGGCCCCAATCTGGGTTTATCCCCAGCCCTCCGAATTCTATTCAGCTGTTCTCCAAGGCTACAGTTTGGGGTGGGGGAGGGGAGGGTGCTGAGAATGTTTCTGCCCTTGGCCTCCCCTCTCAACTTTTCTCAATCAGAATTCATCTCTCTCCTGTTTTCTGGAATATTGGGTACCTCTATTTTATCACCACGGCCTCTCGTGTCTCTCAGTGGGTTAGGTCCCCATTTATCCCAGAAATGGAATCTTTTACTCAGGAGTTGTCTTGTCCGTATCTGTCACCTCCCTCCAGAGCTGAGCACAATCAGTGTTTGTTCCACTGAACTGGCCCCTTCTGCTCCTCAAATATGCCCACTGCTGGGTCTCAGCTCCAGGGCAGAGCCTTCTCCACAGGCCAAGAGTTCCACAGACAAAGGAGAAAAGGCCATTCAGTTCCATAGACATTTGCAGCGGGGATGGCATCGGGGCACAAAGCCACCTCCCAAGGGGCCGACTGCACCATGTGATGGAGTGAGGTGGGAAGCCTCCATGTCCATAATCACCTGTAGGGGAGCGTGGGCAGTGCTGGGAGCAGGTGCATGGAGCAGACTCTGGCTTCTCCTGTCATTGTTATTCCTCACACCCCTTCAAGGCCAGCCGCCTGCATCGCAGAATCAGTGGTACCCCCCCTTTGTGTGCCATGTGCATGCCCTTCAGAGCAGGGACAGGCTGCCGCCTTCCCCAGGAGCCCATTCCAGCTTCCCTGGGAACCATTATTCAGGAAGATGTCACATACTCACACTCCCCGCCCCAAGAGTCCAGAATGGCATTTGCACAGAGCACAGCGCCGATCTTTCATTAACAGCCTAGTGAATGAAAAATCTGACGGCAGCTGGGTCTGCCCACAGAGCAGTGCCCCAGGCCTTTCTCCATCTAAGGACAAGTGGACAAGTGCCTAGGGACCATCAGGCCCACCCTGCCCTTGACCCCGTTGCTAAAATTCCAGCTGTGGGCGTGTGGGGAGAAGTTCAGCTGGGTCTCCTCGGGTTCTGAAGCCAAAGGGTGCTGCATGTTGGACTGGCCAGGTGACGGGGAAGGTTACACTCTTCTCTGGTTTCCCTGAAACACTTGGGGGCATTTCTCAGTTCACTGCTATTTGTCCTTGGAAGTTCTTAGGCCAGAAAAGGATCTGTTTATAAAGTGTCTAAGTGACAAATCGATACCAATGACTGGACTTGAACATAAAGAGGACAATTCCACGCCTGTGAGGAAAACCTCCTATGTTCTGACTAGCTGGGTGAACTTCAGACAAGTCCTGCCCTGTAAAGTGCTGCAAGGGTGTCTGGTGGTTCACCTCTGAGGACCTCCCTGCCTGGAGAGCCTGTGGCTGCTGCCACAATTCTAAAAGAAACGTATCCCTCCCTCTTCCCAATCTCTCTAATTCAAATCATCATCAACGTCTTACTCTTCAATTGCATTTTATTTCGACATCCACAAGAAAGTTTCCCCTGAGTTGCTCAGTCAGGGCTTCCTTTCCTTAGGAAACCTGGCTGTGTGAGGTCAAGGTGTGTTGACATGGCCAAAGGACCCTTTAATAGGAACAGTGCCTTATGCCAAATGAGTACGTCACATCCTGGGACAGGGCATCCTTGGAGAGATGGCAGATGGGTCATTTGTCCCAATTCTCCCAGGGAAGGCATAGGAACGGCTTTGCCATCTTCTATTGATTCCAAGACGCACAGTTTTGGATCTCTGAAATCAGGACTTGTCTCCCAATCAATGGCATCTTATCATAACTGTCGGTCTGAAGTGAAGGCAGGTGTTCAGTCTATTTCCGCCAGCCATTGGGGCCACCAGTCTCAGGCTGTCTGACCTAGAGTCTCTGCTTGAGGTCCTTTTGGATCACGCCGATTGTGCAAATTCACAAAGGATGAGGACCACCACCCGGAGCGTCTATTCTTAGAGGAGGGTTTGTCATCCCGCCCCAAGGGAAAAGGTTGGGATTCACATTCTCTTGCTTTTCCTTTCTCACGGTGGCCTTGTCACTTACCGTCTTAGTACAGGTGTTCTCCTTTGTGTGTGGGGGGGTCTCCTATTGGACTTCTCATCTGGGGCTTTTTATCTTTCTTATTTTTGGTACATAAAATAATGATGCATCTTAAATACGGTTTCTTCTATTTGATGAAAAAAGTTTGTTACAATATTATATATATTTGAAATGATCCAGCATGCTAATAGAAAAGGAGGTAGACTTTTGAGGAAATGCTTTCATGAGATTAAAATCTCATGTCTCCTCCTAAACCACTTCCCATCTGTGCTGCTCACTAGGCGTTTCCCCCAAGCACATCGGGCCATTGACTAGCCTGGCATCCATCATGGTTCCCCATGACTCTTGGGACAAAGGCAGAGGTCTTTGATATGGCAAAGCCTTGCCGGTCCTGCATCCTCTCCAGTCACATGTATACAATCCTCTTATTCTCTCCCCTCCAGCTTTCTTTCTATCTATGTAATTTCAGCCTCCCATGCCCCCTCTGACCACAGAGCCATGGCGTGAGGGCTCTGTAGGGAACAATTCTTTCTCCCTAGTGTGCTTAGCTGATCTCAGCTCAGCATCACCACCTCGTGGATGCCTTCCCTGATTAGATCAAACCCTCATTGCAGGCTCTTACAGTAATTCATACTTCTCATTCCCAGCATATGTCTCAGCTTCAGTTCTACGTTTCTAGAATGTTCTTGATTAATGTTGGAATCCTTCACTGGACTGCAGACTTTGTTAAGGCAGGAAACATGCCTGTTTTCTCTTAGCTTTGTATCTCCAGGGCCAAACCAAGTACCTGGCAGTTGCTAGGTGCTCAGAAACCATTTAAGAATGGGTGGATGGTTGAATCTGCATATCACCTGCCTCGGAAGCAGAGAAAACTCCTGAAGCCTGGGGCAGTTAGGGGAAGCAGGAAGGCAACAGATGTCTCAGGATACCTCCACTTTTGCCACAATTATGCCCTTGGGCAAATCACATCCTCTCTGTTTCCTCCTCTCTAAACTGGGAATAGCATTTACCCTGCTTCTCTGACAAGGGTATGTTGTGAGTCTATTAAGACACTTGGAAATGATACATCTTTTCCCCAACCCCCAAGCTTCTAGCACAGTTCTGGGCCCACACTCATGCTCTGTCTCTATGAGCCAGATGATGGGTGCTCCTCTGGGAAAAGGGTGATAAGACCACACAGTCCTCAGAGGGTATGCTCAAAGCTTGGGGTCAAGAGGGGACGACTGAACCTTATGCTTCCCAGTCTTAATGTCCCCCTCTTCAAAAACTCTCATGGAGTTTCTCTGACTTTTTAGGGCCCAATGCCCTAAGAACGTAAGAAAAGGAACCTTCTTGCTGAGTCCTGTTTGGTATTCATTCCCAACACAAAACTGAGGCCCTTAGCCAGAGGGAGACAGCTGGAGAAGGGTGAGATGCTGCCCTCCTCCTGCTCTGTGGGCTGGGCTTCAGACAGGCTCAGGGCCATGACTGCGCCCTCTAGGACATATTCCTCCATCATCTGAAGGTACGAAGCATTCCATCCATACCTGGCAGAATACGTGAAGTTGCTTATTTTACCGCTGGGGTCTGAACTTTAATACTAAGATGGATATTTACATCAAAGTCTCGCAATTTCTTCCCATATACCTCATCTTAGAGTCAGGCATCCTGAGTTTCTGTTTCATCTGTATCAACCAGCTATGAATGACCCTGAGAAAATCATTTTCCCTCTTTGAGTCAATTTCCTTATCAGATAAATGAAAATAATAGTAATAGCAATAATAATGCCACCGACTTTCCTGTCTTGCAAAGTTATTTTAGGGATCAAAGACCTAAGGATCAAAGATATAAGTGCTTGATAAGCGATGTCAATGCAAATGAGAAGTAATATTTTCTCTGTGCATTTAAAATTCCTCCTTCTGAAGCAGGGAAGCACCAAGCTGACTTACTATTACCCCCGTTTAGCTCAATATTACCCAAGATCTGCCACCCCCAAGGCATATAGGTGGGAAGTGAAATGTGCACAAATCCATGATCACACATCAGTTATCAAGCATTTCCCCAGAGCCAGCTGTCCTCCCGCTAGAGAAAGATACATTGAAGGCTGTTTATTCTCAATTGTTTTCACAGCTTGGCTGCCCTGCCAATCCCCCATCCCAGAAAACCAGGTTGGTGAGAGGAGGTGCAGAATGAATAACTCGCTAGTACCTCTGTGATTCTGGGTTCTGGGAAGGGGGTGGAAGTCTATGCTACAGACATACATCCCTGCAGGATAACTCTAGCTGATGCCCAGCAGGGCCGTTGGAACATGCTTCTGCAAGCCATCCAGGAGGCATTGCCGACGAGATTCTGGTCCTCAGAGCTCCAAGCCGGCCAAGACTTGGTCGCTGCCTGGTCTGCTGCGCAGCTCCGTTAGGGGCTCACTGGCGTCCCGGCAGAACACAGAGCCCAGGCCATCTGTGCTCCCACTCTCCAGCTGGCAGCTGCCCACCAGCTCCTGGAGCCACCGTAGGTCTGCTGAGAGCTCCTGCCTCAGAGCTTCAAACTGCCCCTGCAGACGGTCCAATTTCCTGGCCACGCTTCCGAGGCTGGAGCCTGTGGTCTGGATGTCTTTTCGCAGGAGCCTCTTCAAGGACTCCACTTTGCGGAACTCGTACCTGAGCTGGGACAGGTCATGCCGGGCACTCTCACTCTCCTCTCGGTACCAAGCTTCCTTCTCATTGAAGATGGAAACGAAAGCGTCCACATCATCCTGGATGGTGTCATGGGCCCCTGCCAGGGCGTGGCATCCCTGGTCAACCCAAGCCACATCCTCCATCACATGAGCAAAGCGCTCAAAGTTGACGTAGGTGTTGTTGGGAGGCATGCTGGAGTGGCATTTGAGGGTGTACTCTCTCAGGCGCTTGGTCTTCAGCTGGGTGGGCTCTGTCTTCCGCTGTTCTGGGGCTCTGGCTTCTCCTTTGGACTGGTGGGTGTTTAGACAGAAGACCAGAGTTAATTTGACTCCTGCTCCAAAGGGCAGTCCGAGCTGGAGGCAGAAGGCACACAAGCAGCCTCTGGCATTCACTGCATGCGCCAGGCCATGTGGAGGACCAGGGTGGGATGAGCACCCCTACAGACCATCATAAGGTGAGGAGTACAGGGTGCTGCCTGCATGCTCACTTCAGGGCAGGGTGGCCCTCGGCATTAGAGGGTCTTCACACGCATAGCGTTTAGGGCGCTCACACAGACAGGCAGGCTGCAGCACTCCGCAGGCATCTACTCAAGGCCGGGAGCACGCAGGGCCAGGTCTCACAGTGGGCGGCTGAGTGGCCTCTTGCCTTCAGGGCCAGTCAGCCGCCTGGACCTTGCAACACTCAGCAGGCTGAGCAAGGAGGCAGCCCAAGAGACTCCCTAGCCCTGTGCCTTGAGCTCACCCTAAACCTGGAGGGCCCTTCCTCATCCTTCAGTGAGTAGAGGAATCTGATCTTTCTGGAGCACTCCAGCCCTTCCCCTCACCCCCTCTTCTGTACCCTCAGATCATCCTCGCCAGTTCTCTCATTTAACAAACAGTTCAAGGGCATTAGAAGTCCTACTATGTGCCTGGAGTACACATCTGCTCAGTTAACAGAACTAATAGGGCCAGAGCCCCAGTCTCTTGATTCCCACCGCCCCAAAGGGCTTCTCATAGCACTTTACTGTGACTAGACCACAAAACCTCTGGAAAACCAGCAGCTGGAAGCGCAATTACAAAGCAGGTCAGGCAGGGAGTCGCCTTTGTGCCCCTGTCCTCCCCAGAGGGAACGGAATTGCCCACAGAGAGCGGCTGCCTCTTCCCACCAGGCCTCCATCTCGGAGCCCCATTCCCTGAGGTCTCACGGTGCCTGAGGAAGCCAGGTGACTGGTTTAGTGTCCTCCTTACTCAGAGCCCCAAAAGTCAGAAGGAGCCCTGGTTACAAAGCTGAGACTTTCATTGTTACCAATCTCTCTCTACAACGGGAACAAGAGTGACACATCATCCGACAAAGAACACTTTGTAAGATGTCCCTAGAGAAAAAGGGTTACAACTAAGGTTTGTGACGGTTGCATTTTATAAGTCACTTGAACCCATGAAATAAAATCTTAAACCTATAAACCTATTTGAAAGAGGCCCAGAAACTTGGGGCCTTCCAACTAGCTTTCAGCTGTGCCCATGGATCAGTATTTCAAGGGTCCTCTGCATGCGGCCACCCCAGCCAGCCCTGGCGACAGAGCGGAGACCTTCCTGCTCACTGGAACGCATCACTGTGCCCTTACCGTGATCCAGGGGTGTCGGAGAGCCTCTTGGATTGTGAGCCGCTTCCTGCAATGAGGACCAGAAATAGAGGTGACCCATGAGGACAGAAGCTAAGAGCAAAGGTCTTCATTCTTACTCTTCTTGGACTAGCATTTTGGCATTCTTTGATCACTGCCATCAAACCAGAATAATGGGGGATGGGGAACTGGCTGGATTCTCTGCACTCGAGAACATGGTCCAAACTGACTCCTCTGTAGAGTGACAATACATAAACCCTCGTCTTTGGTCCCAAAGCGGAAGGGCCTAACGCCACACTATAGGAGAGTCGTAAGTGCTCTTTTGAGCTTCCCACTTTCCCTTGTTAAACCTTTGGTCTCTGTTTGCCTCCCAGATCCCTTCTCAGCTCTGCCTTCACTGTACCCAGGTAGGGTGCTGCTGCCTAGCACTGCCCTTAGCTGGAGAAATCGGCATCCTGTACTGTAAAGGACCCCACTCTGGCTCTCTCCAAAGTCTGTAGGATCAAGAAGCCATGACCTTGTAGAATCTGTAGACCTTACTCCTGCCCCAGGTAGGCAATGCTCCGAGCACCTAACTCCCTACAATTCCCTGCCCATTTCCCACTGTGACCCCACAGCCACAGAGCTCACCCTCAGTCCTGAAGAAGGGATAGGATTACTATGTCTCCTATTCTCCCACTTTTTGGCCTCTCTGAGCTCACCTCCCCACCTGAATTGGTTTGAAACCTGCTGCTTTCCTTTTCAAATTCTAGTTCCTGGTGCTTTGGGGACAGACTGCACAAGATAATGTGTCCCAGAGAAACCCAGGCTGACTTCCAAACACACACACACACACACAAATACTGCACACACACAGATACACACTGTGCACACACCACATGTAGTTATTTGCTTTTCTGCAGGAAAAGAAGCAGAAAGACTTGAGCAAACAAGATGAATGCCAGTCCACACTTCTCAGCACCTGCCCAGATTAGACCACAATGGCACAGATGACAGCCCGTGAGAAAGTGGGGACAGACTGACATGTCTTGGGGAAGGGCAACAGGTGCAGGCTAGTACCTCAGAAGGCCGTGCCTTTCTCTGTCCTCTTACCGGGTCTCTTTAACCAGAAGCTTCCGAATGAAGTCCTTGGCCAGCTCACTGGTCTGACTGAAGAATTCCTCATCAAAGTCGTAACTCACCGCTGTGATATTTGCCAGTGTCTCCTGCTTCGTGTCTCCCAGGAAAGGGGATGCTCCACTTAGGCTGAGCACAGAGAGAGAGAACACGTGACTACAGGAAAGTAGATGAATAGGGGGTGATGGACTCAGGGAACCCTGACCCATACGATTGCATGGGGTTGGGAGCTCCCAGCAACACTGCCTGACCCCTCTGGGCAGCCAGTCAGCAGCTTTTTTAACTGAGTCCAATTCAATACACTTTATGGAGCTCTCACTAAGCACTTGACAGAAATTGTATCTTCAGGAGACTGGAAAGAGGAAGGGAGAGAAGCACAGCAGAACAAAGTGGAATATAATAGAAGGACAGACAAAGGACTGTGGGAGCACAGGATGGAGGGGAGGCCTAGTGCAGGCTTCATGGGAGAGTTGACACTGGCGTCAGTTGTGCCATTAGGGACTAGAAGGGGGTGTGAGGTTGCCCTGCAAGGTTTGTGAAGGAGGCGTCATTTAAGCAGTGACTCCCGAATCTACTGTCTCCTAACACATATGCCAGTTGCTTATGGGAAACCTCTACCTAGAGGTGCCATTTTCCCAGAAGTCACTGTGCCCAAACCTCCCTCCTTGAACTCCCTGCCGGGATTAATGATGCTACTTCACAAATGCATCCGAGCTGGAAACACAGGGGTCACCTCTGATTCTTCCTTCCATTTCCTCACCTCATCCAACTGGTCAGAAAGTTTTGTTGGTCAAATATCTCTTGAAAGTCATCGCCATCCGCACTGCCATTTTCTCAGCATAGTGCACAAGAAAATATTTGACATTTCAATCCTAGGTTCAAGCTAGGTAAGTTACTCCGCTTCTCTGATCTACAGTTTTCTTGTCTATAAAATGAAGAAATTAAGTCTCCACCTCACATGATTGTTGTGAAGAGTAAATACGTATATAAAATGATCCATACAATCATGGCCCTCATTAAAGATCTGAAATTGGTGGCCATTATTATCGTCGTTATTAGAACACAAAGAACCTTCTATGGCTCCCCATTTTCTCTAGGAGCAATTTTCAACCTTTCTCGCCTCATGGTACACATAAACTAATTACTAAAATTCTGCAGCACGCCAAAAATATATTTTTGTTGATCTGATAAAAGGTAGGTATAATTTTGATTCAATCACACCAGACAGCTATTGTTGTGTTGGCTGTTGTCATTTTTTAATTTGACAACCTCAGGGAAAAGAGGTCAGTGCCCCTGACTAACTAGTCGGGTATTGCATGTTTTAAAAATGCTTGTGGCACACCAGTTGGAAATCATGCTCTCTATAGGATCACATCTAAACTCCTGAGCAAGGCATCAGGAGTTAGTCCCTAACACATTCCTTATCTATTTCACCACATTTAACATGCTGTTTCCTTCCTGAGCAGGACATTCCTTCCATCCCTTTATACCTGGAGAATTAACCTCATTCTGTACAGTCCAGTTCAAATCAGGTCAATCAATAAAGCTCCTTCTCTTCCCCCAAACCCATTAAACCTTCTGAAGCCCCAGCAGACCATTGCCTCTCCCATCTGTGTCTTACAGAGACGGGCTCATACTTCCACCATAACCTTGGTCCCACTGGGTGAGAGTTAGCTACCTGGAGTCATTCCCCACCCCACCCCAACACAGAGAGCTCCAGACTAGCAGGGCAGACTCTCCATCATGTCACTATCCCAAGTGCCTAGCACAATGCCCACCATGGAGCAGGCGCTCAAAAAATTGTACGGAACTCAAATGAGCTACAAGAAGTCTATGTGCCCTATACACACTGGGATTCTTTAACATTTCAATGTGGGCACCAGAGTTCTGAAGGAACCAATGTTTCAAGAGCCAACATCTGACTATTCTGGCTCTGATTTGGAACTATAGAGCAATGCATCAAATTCTCTCTCTTTGCATTGAATTCCTCTGGGGCTTTTAAAATAATTGGTGCCCAGATCCCACCCCTAGGGGTTCTAATTTAATAGATCTGGGGTAGGGCCTCGACCGTGGTGGTATCAAAAGGTCTTATGTACAGTCAGGGTTTAGTCCCTCTCTGCAGCTCAAGGGGGTCCCCCACATTGTACAGAGCCCCCAGTCCAAGTACTGCTGGCCAGAAAACTAGTGTATGGGGGTGTAGGGAGAATGACCCCATCAGCTGTTGAGTCTGGCTGTGGGCTGACTCTCACCCAATGTGTCACAGAAATAGCATTTCCCAGGTGTGCTGTGGGGGGAAACTGGTTGGGAAGCACTGATGGAATAAACAACCACTAATCAGCCATGTTCTAGGTGCCAGAGCAGTGCCAGGAAATTTGCACATGTCAGCTTATTTAACCCTTAGAACACACCCCTGGTGGGACGTTCATGATTCCTATTTTTCTGATGAGAAAAACAGGCCCAGAGAGAGTTAAGAATCTGCCAAGGCCACGGAGATGGAAAGTGTCAGATCCACTACACACAGAGCTATGCAGGAAATCTCTGCTTGAGCGACTTAAAACTTCAGGAACAGAAAGGAGAAACTCCAGGGAGAAAGGAGGAGGGAGAAGTGAGAGCTGGGGAAAGAAGGGAGAAAGGGAGAGAAGGAGGCAGGATCAGGGAGGGCATAATGACGTGAGAGCTGTCATCACAAGGCTTCTGAGTGAAAACTGACACTCTCACAGCAAACTTTGGTCTGGGTGAAGCAGAGAGGTGGGCCCCGGCCACGGTGGGGATGCAGACACAGGCTGCACAGTGCGGAGGGCCACAGGCTGCTCTCCTGCCCAACTCCAACCCCAGGGTCAAATGTGTGAAATGGAGCTAAGAGGGCTTAGCCTCGGGTTTGCTGTGTGGCTCGAACACATCTGGTTTATGGTGGGTGCTCAGTGTCAATCTGTCTGTCTGATTGCATCTCTCTCATTCCTCCTGCTTCCCCCAGGTCTGAGCTGGGACATCCGGAATCAGGGATACTCACAGGATGTAGGTGATGACGCCTATGCTCCTGCAAAACAAAGCACAGTCAAGTCAGGGCCTCCTGGCTCTAATGCCGGACCAGCAAGGGACTCCCCGCATGGTTCTCAGGGGAAGTGGCCACTTGCCCCTCCATGGTGGCTTCTGAAGGCCATCTCGAGTTCCACAGTCCTCTCCATCCCACTCTTCAGCAGCACCCAGGGAAGCATGTGGAGTCATCACACTCTGGACATTGAGTCCAAGGACCCAAGTTTAAGATCAGACTCCTGCACTTGCAGGCTGTGCTTGGGGCAAGTCCCTTAACACTTCTGAGTCTCTCTCTCCTCACACAGTGAGGACAATAATAACTACCTCACAGAACTGCTGGGAGGATTTTAGAAAACCAACTCATCAAGGGGCTCAGCCAACTATAAAGCACTGTCCACATGAAACAAGTCCTGTCTGTGCAGAGAATCAATCACTGTGGTATCCCCAAGCCCACCACGGAGCCTGGAACACGAGGCTCTCAGTGTCACTTGGTTGACTGACTGAAAGAGCTGTTACTACATTATCTCCATCATGGCCGTGGCAGGCTTCAGCGGTGGATCCTGGACCTCAGCCTCAGCTCTCCCCTTGTTCTCTGCCTCTGCCATGCTCTAACTGGCCTCATCTCCAGGCCTACCTGCCTCCAGCTGCCCAGGCCTCAGACCCAGCACTCGTGGAGCAGCCAGAGTCTCTGAAAGGAGAGCGTGGAGAAAGGGGTTTTCACGGTCAAGAGGGATATCAGCCAGAGCCAGGGTCTGAGGCCTTCTGCCTGTGGGAGGATCCCTAGACCACCTGGGTGGCCTACACTACTTACCACATGTCAGCCTCCAGGCCCAGGGGCTCATAGTTCACAATCTCTGGAGCTGCAAGAAGCCATATGGAAGAGTCAGCAGGAGTATGGAAATGGAAGAGATGGCTGTAGGGAGTTTTAGGGAGTTTGATACCAAATGTCTCCATCCTGAATCCCCACTAAGGAAAGTCAGAACAAAGGAAGGGGATAATCCAGCTCTAAGAATTTTGAGGAAGTTAGTTGCCTGTTATCCTGGTAGAAACCTTTTACAAAGAGGCCTTGATAGTGAGGAGAGCACAAAGGAACGTGTGGAAAAGGAAGAGGAGGGCGGAGAGAGGAAGATGCAAGAAGGGGAAATGGGGCCTAGTGACAAGGTCTACTTGAGAACTCTCTGGTGGAAGCCAGTCAGGTCAGCACTGGAAGGTGATGGAGAAGATGGCAGAGAGGGAATACACATTCCTCCAAGTCTGGTCTGAAGGAGGGTACCTCCCACCTGAGGGTCAGAAGGACATTCTGGGGTCCAGATGATGAACTTGAGGTGCCTGAGAGGCATCCGGGGGAAGGTGTCCAGGAAGAAGCTGGGCATTGGGGAGTGGGCCAGAGCTATCAAATTTGGAGTCATCGTATAGGTGGAAACAGGAATTGTGCAAATGATGTGGTGACCAGGAGAGGGTGCGGAGCCTAGGGAAGAAGACTCTACTGAGAGAAAAAGGAGACTAAATGCAGCCCAGAGGTCAAGCAGACAAGCACTGGCAAGTGAGTATTGCATTTCACACTCACTGCAGAGGCCAAAGAATGCCCTGAGTGTGGGGAGTGGAGATAAGTTTGTAGTCAACTCTTTAAAAAAAAAAAAAAAAGGTTGCCTATGAAATGGAAGAGAAAGAGAGGGCAGAGGCTGGAGCAGGGAGAAGGATTGAGCCTGTTTCACGACTAATGGAATAAGATAGGGAGTGGGAAAGGCTAAGTTGGTTGACCTAGGACAATATCAAAGCCACCCACCATTCCACCCTCCCACCTCTCGCTACTTGCAGAAACGGGAAGCCATTCTTCTAGCTTTGCTTATTTTTCAGCTTCATAAAAATGATGGCATACTGCATGTGATCCACTGTCATTTGATGTTTCCCCCCTCACTCAACATTATGCTTCAGGCATCCATTGAATGATCATCCACGGTCTTTCATTTTCTCCGCTAATTAATCATCCCTTGTGCAGATATACACATATCATTTTTTTAATTACTATCTTCTCAGTGATCATTTGGATGGTTTCCACTTCTTTTGTTATTAAAACACCATTTATGTGAACTACTTTTTGTACATGTAACCTGGCACACACATGAAAGATTTTGTCTAGGACAGTGGTATTCAAAGTGTGGTCCACAGATGAATAGTCTGCAAATTGTCACTGGTCCAGACAAGAGACATACAGAAATTGGGAGGAAGCATTTAGAGACACATACAGCACTTTGACATTCAGTGTGAGAAGTGCAACCATTTTCCAGTCCTTATCTCTATTCAATATACTTATGTATCATTTCTATCCTCTATGTGTTTTTGTTTGTCCATTTTCATCCTTTCTGTTTTTGTTTTTGTTTTTTTTCTTAGTGTTCACACACACACACTTATATTTTTGTAATGGCTACCTTGAGACTTTACTATGCCTATCTAACAAACGCTAACGTAAGTCAACATCTTAACCTTCCTCTACTAATATAAGACCCTAATTTCAAGCATTCTGTCCTATTTGCATTATTTTCTTCAGTTTTTAGTTGTCCTTTTTTACCCTCATATTTAAAACTTCATCATTATTTTAAATAGGAAATGTTTATGTTTGCATAATGTTGACTGATTTATTTGTTCCTATTACTTCTTATATTGAGATGTCCCTTCAGAGGTCATTTTCCTTAACTCATAGTATATCCTTTAGAAATTCCATTAAAAAATGGTCTGCTGGTATTTGATTATGTTTTGTTTTTATTGTTTTTTGCTTTGTTTTACCTGAATCTTTTACCCTCATTCTTCTTTTATACATATAATGCTTCACAAATATGCGTGTCATCCTTATGCAGGGGCCATGCTAATCTTCTCTGCATCATTCCAATTTTAGTATATGTGCTGCCGAAGGAAGCACTACCCTCATTCTTGAAATGTAATTTTCCTGGGTACACAACTATTGTTTTTTTCCTCAGCTCTTTGTAGATAATATTCTATTGGACACTGGCTTCCATTGTTGTTTTGGCATACAAGTTCTTTGGTTGATCTCTTACCTCCCCCTCCCTGACCCTCCCCTGCCTCATTGTTGTTTTGAGAAGTATGCCGTTAGTCTCATTACTGTTTGTTTCTGGTTTTGTAGGTGATCTATCTTTTCTCTCTGGCTGGTTTTTAAGATTTCTTTGTCTTTGGTACTTTAGAGTTTAACTATAATGTGGCTAGGTATGGATTTATTTTCTTTTGTTTTCTGTTTGATGCACACTGTCCTTTCGGTTTCTGTTTTTACATCAGTTCTGAAAATTCTCAGCTATTCTTTTCAAATGTTGCCTCTCTATTGTCTCTGTTCTCTCCTCTGAGATTTCAAATAGACCTATGTTAGGCTTTCTTTTTTTATCCTCATTCTCTTATTTTCTCATATTTCTAGGTCTGTCCGTTTGTGGTACTCTAGCTAATTTTTTCCAGCTCAGTATTCCAATTCTTCAAGTCACTCCTCAGCAGTATATAATCTGCTGTTTAGTCCATTTATTGAGTTTTACATTTCTACAAGTATAGATTGTATTTCTTAAAGTTTTATCTGGTTCCTTTTAGAATTTGCCTGGGCATCTTTGACACTCTCTGTTGCTTGCTCATTCTTGTGATTCTACCTTATATTTCTATATACATTCCATTTATTTTATAGTCAGCATCTGATCATTTCAATATCTTATGTCTTCGAACATCTAAATCTTGCTAGTCTCTGATTGAAATACTGATATGTGTACTTGCTTTTAGGAGCAGTCCTTCTATTGAACTTGCTGCTCACTGATCCAGTTCTAAATTCATTTCAGTGGCTTTTGGGTGAGCCAGATTATGCTGAAGAAGTTACTACCCTTACTCATTTCCTATGAGTCCAAAATTGCTTTAAAAATAATATTTTTTTCAAGAGGCCAGTTTTGTAGCGGGAGGGCTTTTGGAAAACCAGGTCCAACACATTCCAGGAAGCTGACAGTAAGTTTTTAACCCTGGGTCTCAGGTTGAAATTTCAAAGAAATCATGGAAATAAGGAAAATGGTTATAACCTGTTTCTCAGGAGAGTCGGGCATCGGAGATTGGGCAGGGGCTTAGAGAAGCCGCCCTACAAATCTGTAAGGTACACAGAAAGCCAGTTTGGGGCTGGAACTGGCTCATACTGTCTCACAAGAGTCAGCTGTGAGCGTCTCTTCACAACTCTGATCTCAGTGACATGTTCATAGCTTGAAATTGAAAAATACTAGAAGTTAGGGTTTTGTTTTGAGACCCATTTGTTAGACATTTATCAACATACAACTGGGCAAAACACTCCACAGTTTGACCCTACTCATGAACATCCCACGTACATAACCAGTCTGTGTGAACTCTCTGCTCCATCCAGAGTGAACAGTGAATTGTCTCTGATAAATGCACTAATTCTGGCCCTATCCCCCTGCTATGGATGACTGAACCTGGAATGGGCTCCTCCACTACCCTGGCTCCTTCCCCACCCCTCTCAGAAACTTCCTCCACCCACAACAGCCCTTGTCCCTCACTGGTTCAAGGCCCTGACTGATCCCATTGACTTTGCTAGATATCTTGTTTGAACAGTCTTTGAGGAGCTGCATTCAGAATGACATACCCAAGGTCACACCATGAATTGGTGGCAGAGCCAGCTTGAACCTGGAACATAAGACATCTATTATTGAACTTTTTTCTGAGATAGCAATTGCTGCCCACCATTCACATATGTAGTAAAATGTATATTATTTTGTTAAGTCGTGCCAAGTGTCTAATAACAATAAATGGTTCAATCAGAAAATCAGGGCGATGATTGGCCATGAGATAGGATATGATTAATTGCTCTGCCACCAATTCATGGTGTGACCTTGGGTGTGTTATTCTGAATGCGGCTCCTTACCATCACTGTGTCTGTCCCTAGTCCTCACCTAATATCTCCCATACAAAAGATGAAGAATAACCATTGGTTGATCTTAACTAAAATCCTCCAGTCCTCCAGTTCCACGTTTGTAAAACTAGACCAATGATCTGCAAAGAGTCTTCTAGAACTCTTATTTGGTGGCTTGATGTCTTGTTTCCACAAACTGTAAGCTCCTTGGGGCAGGGTCTCCTCAGAGAGACAATCCAGTGTAATGGAAAGTGAATAAGGCTTTGATGTTTAATGTATCTGTATTTGAATCTCAGCTCCACCACCTACTGGTTGTTTTGCCCTGAGCAAAGCTCTTGATAGAGGAAATAAGTAAATCTGCTTCACGAGGTGGTTTAAGGATTAACCGAGACAGTGTCTGTAGAGCACCAGGCATAGTACTTGGCACCCACCCCCGCCGGTGGGTCTGTGGGGCCTCTGCAGCACCATGCCATCATGGCTGCAGAGCTGGTAAGTGTGGCCTAAAAATCCATCAGAGTGAGTGACCTGACACATTCTGTCTTCTTTTTTATTTAGACTGTGGTCAGAAGTTTCAGCCCCTGGGCTTTGGGGAGATGATATCTTCCCTCCATTTTCAAGACTCTAACTCCCAAAGCAGAGACAGTGGTTCTCAACTCTTATTCCTTTCCCCTTTATAAGGCTGTTTCTTTATGACCCCAACCAGCAGCCCAAGCCCCATGAGAGGGTTTCTGAGGCCTGGGCCAAGAGTGGGAGAAACAGAGGGAAGAGAGAGCCGCCTGGGCCTGCTGCAGGTGGGCCTCCTGTGCATAAATAAAGGACAGGCATACAAGAGAGGCGAGTGGGAGGATCTGGCATCCGGCAGATGATTTCCCTTTTTCTTTTCAGAGAAAGTTGAATTTACAGGAATGCAAGAGGGTGAGGTAATTTTAAATCTTCACAACAAACTCATCTAAGAGCAGGAGATGGGACCAGCTCTGGGAAGGTTTAACTCTGCAAAGGCCAGTAGCCCCACCTGGCCTTCCCAAGCCAATCCGGGACCCTCACCCAAAGGCCCAGCAAGACACTTCCTTTCCCACCCATTGAGTTTCTAGTGGGCCTCAAAGGCATCATCTCGTAGCCCGGAAGCCATAGCCCCAGACACCGGATTGTTACTGGGATTTCTTTACCTTTTGATATCAGATTCTTAACTGGGAGAGAAATAGCCCTAAAACTCACCGACAAATTCTGGTGTGCCAAAAATGTTCTTAAATTCAACTCCATCTTCTATTTCGTGAGCAAGGCCAAAATCAATTAGCTTGATGTGTGGAATGGGAATATTCTTGTCTAACAACATAATGTTTTCTGGCTGGAGAACAAAAAACAAAAGAAAGAAAAAAAAGACGGCAATTAAAGCCCTGTTTTGTGTTTTTGCTTTGGGGCTGGGGTGGAGTTTGGTGTTGTTTTTTCAGAGACTAAAACAACATAAACTATTCTTGTTTTTGTGTCCACGGTCTTCTCCTGTGAACTCAAAAACAGACACAGCACTGCGGGCAACGTTTCACCAAACCTGCTGCTCCTGCTGCTCTCAGCACAACTGGAGACTCTGGTTTTAACACCCTTTCTGTTTCTGAATGGCAGATTCCTTCACTGCAGTGCCTCTGTTTTCTCATCTGTCAAATGGGGCCAGGGAGCTACCTGCAGCATTTCCCATAAACAAAACCACTCCCTCGGTTTACACTTGGTTAACTGGCCTTTGTCTCTCTGACCACCTCTTTCGCCTGGCAGGCCAGCTTCCTGTTGACAACACTCTTCTCCTCTAGACTAAGCGTGTGGCTCACTAGTCTCTATGTGTTTAACTAATTTTGGGCCCCAGCAGGGCACAGAAAAAAATGGACCTGATTTCCAGGGAAAATACCATGGGCCAAGTTATTTCTAGCAAATGGCTGTCAGATCTGGCACAACAATGCGGGGGTGCAGTAGTTGGGGGACAGCCCTACCCTGGCCTCCCACGTGTCTCCCAGTGAGGCTAGAACAGGATCTTGAGCCTACCCTTCTCACTCCCACCCATCTGCTCCGAGTACCCAGTTGGTGAGCAGGTCCGTCTGCTTCATTCTTTCTTCCCACTCCCTACCATGACTCCTAGACTCCATTGGAAGTGGAACATCCTGAGAACATACATCCACACAAACACATGTACACAAATGTCATAGCAGCATATTCATAATAGCCCCAAAGTAGACACAGTTGTCCATCAACTGATGAGTAAACAAAATGTGGTGTATTCATATGGTGGAATACTATCTATATATATAAAAGGCTAATATACTATGTATCCATCCAACTGGTAGCTATGATGTGCACTGACCACCAGGAGCTGCTGAGCTGCGGTGACTTGGCAGCAGCGGTTCTTGGGTGACACGCCCCAAAACCAGAGAGAAGGGAGCCTGGTTCCTCATGGGGACACGTGATTCCACCTTCAGCCATGGGTTATGTTGCTACTGGGCACTGTCAGTCCCAAATCTGGATTACTGCACACTTGCATTTGCGTTCCACACCCTGTACAACGGCAACTTTACAGAGTGCCCTCTCGCACTCTGGGACCCCTCGGGGGATGTCAGAGCCGGTTTCGGCCGATCCCTGCAGGCCAAGCCGAGGGACCCCACCTGCTGGAGAGACCCTGCTCTCCCCACAGACGCCCTTCAAGCCACGGTGCCATGCCAGGTGCAGCAGACTGGGGAGGTTGACTCCAGGGCATGTCCGGCCCGTCTCACCCAGTCCTGCCCCACCAGCCATCTTCTAATTAATTTCCTTTCAATGTGCATGACTCCATGCACCAGGTCACTAGTTCAGCCATAAAAAAGAAATGAAAGCAAAGAAAAAGAAAAGGGAGGTGGTGACAGTGGCAGCATTGTGGGTCCAGTGGTGCAGGGATTGGCTGAGGCAGTAGAAATGTCAAGCTCCCATAGCCTCAGCAGCAGCCCATCCAGTGCATGGCAGCTGGCCTGGGTACGATCGACAGTGAGAAGGTGTTCTCTGCAGTCCCACCTTCTGCCCCCATAGCCAGGCAGCACCTCTGGAGCCAGAATGCACCTCCATGCTCCCCGCAGCCTCTGTGGCTGCAGCTCTCCTCACACACCCGATGACAGAGAAACACAAAAAGTCCTTCAGCCAGGGCCTGCCTGGGTGGGAGCTCTTCATCTACAACCACCAACCGAAGTCAGGATCATTCACCGACCACTAGGGAGTTCCTGGGGCGCACGGCCAAGAGCAGGAGTTTGATCGTGCTCTTCCACCTAGTCTCTTATGGGTTCCTGGCTGGATTCTTCACATTCACAATGCGGGCTATGCTTCAGACTGTCAATGATGGGTTCCAAAATATTGAGACCAGATTTTTAGTTCAGGACTTACATTTTTTTCCCCCAAAACTAGTGTCAGTGTTGGAATATTCATTCAGTGCATCTGATCCAGAGTCCTACAAAGGGCACACTGAAGACCCTGAGACGTTTCCAAAGCCATTTGCCTTAGAATAACAGAATAACCTCAGTCTGCCCTGATAGAGAACTCTTTGAACAGAAGAGTTCCTATTACCTTACTTCAAGCATGCCATGGTGTGAATGATACTGACTTTGGCCACTCCAGTGGACACCCTTGTGTGGGAAGCCATCCATTGTCAATACTATCATGAGAGTGCATCAAGGAACTCTGAAGGCCGATGGACCTTGGTATTAGCAGGGCAAATACCATGCACCAATTGTTCTGTTGAGATAGTGGTGGCTCTATGCAATTTCCTGACCTGACAGCCTCAAAGTAAATCTTCACTGATCTTTACTAACCTTTGAGACTGCCTGCCTGCTACCTGTTGGCCGTGCTTTACTGGGGGCAAGATGTGTATCTAAAAGTGAATAAAAAGCAGACTGGCCAGAAGTCAGTATGCCTCTCCAAGAGGGAGGTTTCCACTTGCCCCCCCCCCATGCCTTCTAAATTCATATTTCTTATCTAGTGCTTTCATTTGTGCGTGGCCCTTTCTTCAGATCCTGAACCCCCCCTCCCCACAAAAGGATGCAGCACCCTTGTATTCTTGTGTAAATGAAGAAAAAAATTGGGTTAAAGCCTCAAGGAGAACCAAGGAAAGATGGCTTTAGTATTCCTAAGGGTGAAAACAACTCTATCAGCTTATCCTCCCAAGAGAAATATAGACTTAAAATATTGTCCATATTATGGGGAAAACTGCATGTGAGGCATCTGCAGCCATTGGTTGCTATCCAGCTCAGCTTTGGTGCTAGCAGTAACGCCCCCTGCCCCCCTCCCCCCCAAAAAAGTAATAGTCGAGTGCAAGATTATTGAATCACCCAACGTAAAAAACCACGATGATTGTGACAAGTTTTTAGGACAGAGTTGCATTCAAAATCACAATGTGGGATGGGGCGGCGGGGGGGTGGGGGGGGTGAAGAGAAGAATGGGAGATATCTGAAATACTATTAACAATTAAAAAAAATTTTAAGAAGAGAAACAAAACAAAATTACAATGTATGTATAGTAGGAGTTAGGAGATCTCCACTCTGCGGGAATGCCTTCCTGACAAGCTTCTTCCCCCTCCCCACCAGCTCCAACCCGTCCACACTGGAGTGTCTTCTGTGAGCCCTCGCCCCCAACACACACAGCTACTTGTTTCCACCCAAGGGCCAGCACGGTACCCTGGCAGACAACCAACTGTACTGTGACTACTTCTTTACGTGTCCTCTTCCTATTGTCCTAAAGCTCCATGATGGGGGCTAGGGACCTTCCTCTCATTTCCATCCCTAACACCAAAGAATGGCTGGGAATGTGGTAGGGGCTCAGAAATTGTTCACTGGATAAATGAAGGATTGAACCAATGGAATCACAGATGCATCTCTGGTACATCCTGCTTTTAGGGAAGCACTATAGAGGATAGTTCAGAGCCTTAGAACCTGGGTTCGAATCCTACTTGTGCCATTTACCAGCAGTCTGACACCGGGCAAGATATCCAACCTCTGGGGTCTCCCCTATGAATTAGAAATAATAATAAAACCTACCTCAAGAGGATCAAACAAAGCATATAAAGTGGCCTGTGGCTGTTTCCAACATCTGTCATTATTTCCTTGTCATTATCTCCTGCCCAGAGTGAGAGTCTTTATTTTATCATCTGCCTAGTGAACTCCTACCCATCCTTCCAAGCCCAGCAAAAATTCTATCTCCTCCAGGAAACATCATCTGAATACCCAGTCCAGCCCTTCTTCCTTCTCCCAGCTCCACCTCTGTGCAGCAATCTGGACCTGCAGCACCAACACTGCTCAGAACTCTGTGTGCCAGTCTTCCTGCCCCATTAGATTGCACATCGCCAAGGGCAGGGCCTGCTTCTCATGCTCTGCCTGTGTTCCTAAAAGCACGCAGCCCTGGGTTTCACATAGAGCAAAACCTACAGCACTTAGTTTGCAAAGCACTCACACTCACCTATCTGATTCTCACTCTCTGAGGCAGGCACCGCCATCACCCCTATTTTACAGATGAAGAAAATGAGACTCAGAGAGATGAAGCGCTTGCCTAAAGTGCCTCTGCTCACAAGCAGTGGAGCTGAGATTCAAGTTCAGGCTGACTCCAAGTCCTCTGTGTTGGCCCTTTCCCCACGTTGCTTCCTTTCCACTAGTTGATGCAGAGGTGCCCACTGGGATCACCCCTGCCGGCTGGCAAAGGGGTCATTTCCATCTCGACACTAGTGCCTATGAGCTTGCTGCTCCAGCTCCATGTTTTCCCCAGAAAAGTCACAGCTGAGGGAAGGGCCCCAACTCAGCTCCCTAGATTTGTTAAAGCACAGCCTCTGACCGCTCACTCATGCCTCCTCCTCCTCTGGGGAGGCCAATGCGCGGCTCTGATCTCTCGTTGCTTTGCCTGGTAAAGCAGGAGAGAAAATCACTACCTAGTCCAGCCGTGGGCAAACTACGGCCCGCGGGCCGGATCCGGTCCGTTTGAAATGAATAAAACTACAAACAAAAAAGACCGTACCCTTTTATGTAATGATGTTTACTTTGAATTTATATTAGTTCACACAAACACTCCATCCATGCTTTTGTTCCGGCCCTCCAGTCCAGTTTAAGAACCCATTGTGGCCCTCGAGTCAAAAAGTTTGCCCACCCCTGACCTAGTCTGTATGCTCTTGTGGGGTAAAGGGAGGGAAATAAAAATTCACTTTCAAGGCCATGCCAGGACCACTGGCTTTCAGCCTTGGGCTGGTCAGCAATGCTGGCTTTGTGGTCTGATCCACACAACTAGCATTTGCCATGGGCATTCCCCACACATCACCATATTAGGTCCTCACAGTCTCCAAGCTATAGATGGCCAGTGCCCCATCTAACCATTGAGGAACCTGGGCCTGGATCCAGGCATTCTGAGCCCCAAGTTGTGCTTTGGGGGCCCCCATCTGAGCTAGTTACCCATCAGAATCCCCTGGGGACTGTGTTAAAAATACCAACCGACTAAGTCAACAAGGGTAAAGAAAAGTTACTCATGTCACCAGGAGCGAGACTCCAGAATTGATTTTGTTAAGCAAGCTCTCTAAAATAAGGCGGTGCCCAGTGTTTAGGAAACCACCACTAAAGATGGCCCTGTCATCAGACAGACATGGGCTTGAATCCCACTTCTGGCCCCTGCGAGCTGTGTGGCCTTGGCAAGTCACTCACCTCTCTGAGCCTTGGCCCCTCGTCTGCCAAATGGGAATGTTGATACGGTACTCTGAGGACAACAAAGCCCTCTAGCAATCTCTCCTTTCTAAAAAATGAGCACCACTGTGGAACCCTCTCACAGGGCTATTGGGGGGATAAAGAGAGTAAACAAATGCAGAGCACGCAGAGAAGAGCCTGTGTGTTTACCAATAAATGTTGGTTGCTGTTATTATTACATCACTGCTCACACCACAACAGGCAGCCTGCAGAGAGCACTATCTATAATAATAAAAGGGTAATATGCTAATTAGACTGGATGTCCTTCCTTCTGGACAGAACCGCAGCGGGTGGGGCCGAGGCAGAGGCGGCAGAGGGCCCCAGCCTCGGTGGTGGGTGGAGGCCAAGGCCAAGGCCCTTGCACAAATTTCGTGCATTGTGCCTCTAGTCCTCTTTATAAAACGCTTTCACCTAGAGGGTCTCAGGAACCATGCGTGCACACTAGAGCTGGTGCTTACCGGTTCATGACAGCTGATTGTTCAACTGGCAGGAATTTTGTCAGCTGATTATTAAAGAACTATGTAATAATATTATTTTAATATTAAAAATTAAATTATATAAACTTATATTTAAATAAATTATATTTAAAACATATTGCTTCCTAATTTTAATTATATTTTAGTATTGAGGTTGGTTCTACCTTTTATCTTTGTATTGGGGAAATACTACATAATGGCGGGCTCCTGCACCCCTCTTCCCAGCTCTAGTCAGTGACATCACGTTGGTATCTTGAAATTGGCCACGGTGGGTGCATTTACACTGTGGAAATTACACTGAACTACAAATCAAGACTTGATTTATTGTCTTCTTGATTCTAGACTTAAGTGTTGGAGAAGATAAGGTAATAATGCAGATTAAACTTAAAGGAGTGCTGTGTCTGTAGCCATTGTTTTGTGAATAGCAGAGCAAATTAAGGAAGTGTGGGGTTTTTTTTAAGAATAGTTTATTTATTTTTTAGAGAGAGGAAGTATTTTTTTTCAATATGCAGAAACTATTATCCAATTCATCAAAGAAGTTACTCATGTCATTGGCAAACAAGTAAACTTCCAACACATGCCTTCACTGTTTCATTTTTACCTTACTTGCTAATGTAAATAAAATTATCAACTAACGTTCTTGTTGGAACTACGCTCCTTTGTCCACTACACCCACAGGTTGGCTACTGATGCAAGACTGGCAAAATCCAAGGAAAGTATTCTATGAGAATCAATTGGCTCTCTGGAATTTACAATAAAAAGTATTATATATTTTTTATTTGTAAATTGTGCTATAAATCTTTATATCATAAAATTTACAATATAAATGTGTCTGTGTACATATATATAATTTTTTTTTTCCCCAGAGATCTGGCTGTTACCAGAATACCACCACACAGAATCTCAGTAAAGCAGGTTATGGTCTCTGTTTTCCAGATGAGAAACTGAGGAACAGAGAAGTTAAATAACTTACTCAAGGCCATACAACTAATAAGTAGTGGAGCTAGGGTGGGGCCCAGGTCTTCTTAGTGTCAAGGCACCTGCTCTGTCTACCACCCTTTACTGCTTCCCGAGTCACGATTCTTTCACTCCCACTGAGGTCAGCTGCAGTGGGAGGGCTGACGGTGGAGCTGTGAATAGAACTTAAAAAGTACTGTTTGAACATATGATGTTTCGATGGGGGTCAGGCCTAGCCAGGGATCCAGAGTGGAGGCCGTGGCAGCTAAGAGCAGCAAGAGGCCTCTGAGCACCTAACATCGAGGGCAAAGTCAACAAGGGTAAAGGGGAAAGGGCACTGCAATTTTGTCTTAGGCCCCTCATCTGTAAAATAGGGACCTTGATCAATCTGCTCCAACCATCTCAGCCTTGCCCAGTGTCCTGCCACCCTGGGACTCTGCACAGCCTGCTAGCTGGGAAATGCCACCTTATTCATCCTCCTTTTGGATGCTTCCATGCCCACCTCCCTTCCCGAATTCTTCCGGAGGCAAGAGAGGAATAGAAAGAAATGTGGCCTTTTGGGAGGCTGTTAGCTCTGGCCAGTGTGGCTCAGTTGGTTGGAGCGCTGTCCTGTACACCGAAAGGTTGCGGGTTCAATTCCTGGTCAGAGCACATTCCTAAGTTGTGGGTACCATCTCTGTTGAGGCGTGTACCGGAGGCAACTGATCAGTGTTCCTCTCCTATATTGATGTTTCTCTCTCTTTCTCTCTCTCTCTCTCTAAAATTAATAAACATATCCTCAGGTGAGGATTAAGAAAAACATTCACAACCAGCACTTGCGCAGAGATTGAGAGTTTGCAGGGCCCTTTCATAAACAGTTCCCTCCTGGTCCCTCACTCCACTCCTGTGGGACGGGAAGGAAAAGCAGGTTTATCTCCACTCTCAAGACCTGGAAAGGTCAGAGACGTGACCGCCCCAACATTCCCCAGCAGAGACGACACTCAAATGCAGGCTTAACCCCCAATCTTCTCCCTGTTCCCCTTCGCCACGTGGCCTCCTGCTGTATCTTTCAAGAATCAGCTGGTTGATTTAATGCTCCCATTTCAACTCTTTTAATAATAGCTCTCCATCATTTAGTTTTTGCTACATTTTGTTCTTTTCCTCAACCATTCAGTGTCCTCAGTTCACTCGTCCTCAGGTTACCCTAGGGTGGCCTTGCAAGAGTTGAGGAAGCAACCAGCATGCATTGCTAGGCTCCAGGCTCACGTCTGACGCAGGGCTGACATGAAGGGGCCCGTGGGGTACACTCTGAGGCTGGGGCAGGCTAAGCTTTGGGTATGAGGAACTAGAAACAGGTCCACCCCTCAGAACACACTGAGAGGGTAAAAATTAGGAAGGACTTGTATAAAAGCTTCTGTAGCGAAGTAAAATACTTCAGAGTGCCCATGGGCTGCTTAGGTAAGAAAGTAAAGGGAAAAAAACAGAGAGAAAATTGTGAAAGCATATAGTTCTAAGCACCTGAACACACATACACACACACACACACACACACACACACACACCTGTTCATAAAAAGTTGGAGAAAATATACCAAATGTTTAAAATGTTGTTTTGGAGTGGAAACTTTGTAGGTAACTTCTCTGTACATTTCTGTATTTTCTATGAGTTATTATTTTTATAATGGCATAAAAGACCATCAACTTCATTTAAAAAGTGTCTATGGAATACCTTTGGTTTCTTTCTTTCCCACATTGCTGGTATCATCTCCAATTGGCTTACAGTCTCCCATACATCCTCTCCCCTACTGGGAGAACTAGAACTAGAATCATGTTTCTCCACCAATTAAAGGTCTTCTATAAATTATTGTTCATTTTCTTAAGCGTGATAATGGTACTGTGGGTTGTTAGGAGACAGACCTTAATCTTGGGCAGATACATACAGAAGTGTTTGGAGTGAAGTATCAGGATGGCTACAACTTTCTTTCAAATGATACCAAAAGTTTAAAAAAACAGATCTATGTGCATGCATATATATATATATATATATTATATAAAATTTTTTAAAGGCAGAAAACAATAAAGCAAGTGTGACCAAATGTTGAATTTAGGGGGAGGGTGTCCACTGTATTCTTCTCTAATTTCTTCAAATGTTTTGAAATGTTTTCATAATAAAAAAAATTTAAGGGAAAAAGCCTTCCATGACTATCTATGCAAACTCTCGGTTTGCCCTGAACCTTTAAAATCTCACCCTAACCTATCTTGACAGTTAAATCTCTGCCACATCTCACCTCCACTCCATGCCCCCAGGTGTTAGTATGGAAATAGTCTTATTGTTGTAAATTCTACTTTCAAATGCATGCACATTTTATAATACTTAATAAAATACAAATTAGTTTATTTAAATATGAGGAATAGCTTATAAGAAAAAAACAATGTAACTGAGAAATTAACCATAAAGAATACATTTATAGCATAGTACAGACCTTTGGATCAAGTGTGTGTAAAAGGCATGCATGACCCAAGTAAGAAATCTATACTGTTAGAATCTGGTAAAATAAAAGCTGGTGACACTCAGCTTTGTTAAATGTTTCTTGCTGAGTTAAAGTCTAAATTTAATACCTGTGTGATCTTGAACAAGTTACTTAACCTCTCTGAATCTTAACTGTGTGTAAAAAAGTGGCCATACCTTGTATCTCAGTGGTGGCCATGAGAATCAAATGAGTGAACAGATATAAGCACGCTATATTCTAGAACGTACTTCAAATATTTAAAGTATTATCAGTGTCATTCTTATGAGAGCGTGATGAGCAGACCCCATCCCGTTATAAACTTAACAGCTCAAAGGATGATCAGGGCATAGAGGAATTTGGAGTTTTGGGGTATCTTGCTCAGGAATTCACTCCTTTTAATACTATTTATATAGATCAAAAAGTCCCTTCAGAGTTTTGGGTTCCTGGCTTGCATACAATTTCATTCAACCCTCATGTCTTATTCTTATTCCAGTCAGACCCGAGGAGAACGATCTTCTCTTTCTGAATTTTCAAGTTGAACTAGGCTAAGGCCGGGCGGGGAGAGTGGGGTCACACCCTTACTCAGAAAGAAAACTCCCAACTCCAAAATAAACACAAAACCACATAAAAATGCCCTTTACAAGGTTTATATTTGTCTTGGGATCACATACCAGGGCGAGGTTCCTGCGTAGCACTGAGCCCCATTTCCTGGTAATCCATCCGTGGAAGGCATGTCTGAAGGCGCATCAGGTGCTGCCGGTGCTGAGGGGCAGTCAGCCCGTGTCCCTCCCATCAGTGTAAATACAGGGCAACATCATCTACCTCTACCCACCTACCCACACCAGCAGGCCTTTCTGTGGCGAATTTACAGCACTCACGGGGATGGTATTCACTCTGCTGGGGCAGAATTTACCTCTTGGAAGTGAACATTTCTTGGGTTAGCTTCTATTTCAGGTGGCCTCCCCACTGAACCCCACTATGACATCGCCTAGTAGATGGTGAGCCCTTGGAAAGCAGGTACTATATTACATTGATGTTTGTCACTCTACTCTCTGGCATAAAATAGTCCCTCAATAAATGTTCAGATCACTGAATTGAAATCTGCCTGAAACCTCTTTTGCTTTTTCCAGGGAACATAAAAGGGCCTTTGCCATCCATGCATGCACTTGGTCTTACTAAGGTATTCATTCATTCATTCATTTACTTATTTGCACAACACTGAGTAACTAACTTGTCATGGGTCAGTCCCTGTGCTAGACACAAGCAGCGGAATGATTCACAGCGATAATGCTCCCAGCAGTAGTCTGTACAAAGGACAACAGAGGCAGACAGGCAGGTCCGTTCTCAGTGATGATTTCAGAGGTGACAGGGGTGGGAAAGTCTTCCCAGAGAAAATGGTGTTTCTGCTGGGCCTTGAAGAATGAACAGGAAGTCCACGGGCATAGGAAAGGAAGAGCAGCAGTTTCCTGGATGGGGGAACAGCAGGAACAGAGGACAAGAGAGGCCAGAACGGTATCTGTCGGTGGGGCTAATGTTTTGGAGTCGGGGAAGGTGGATGAGGCCTGACTAAAGGCTAAGGCAGCATAAAAAGGCCCGAAAGCCCTGCTGATAATGCGGCCATTTATCTATCCTATGGGTGAAAAGGATCCATCAGAGATTTCTGGGCAACAGCATGCCACGATCTGTTTACCAAGACTGCTTATCAACATTTTTGTGTCCATTCGTCTGCTTTCTGCCACAAAGCAGGGAGCATGTCCTAAGCAGGGGCAGAGCCTCACCGTGCCCAGCACAACGGCTGACATAGGAGTAGAGGCCATTCATATTCCAAAGGCAGGCCAGACAGCTGACCCTCCTCCATCAAGCTGGAAAGTGCGAGTGAAGAACAGATCATGGGTAGGAACATGGACACATGTTAACGGGGCAGTTTGGCTAGCCTGGCTCACCGGGTGAGGCAGGATAAAACAGGAGAGGAAAACTGAGATCCCCTTGTTGAGAATGAAGACCAGGAATAAAAATATATTCATATAAAATGAATTTTATATGGTGGGAGACAATATGGAATCAAGATCCCCTCTAAGCTGGATCTTCGGCATGATCCCCCTCGGGCGGGCGGCAAGCTTCAGCCAGGGGGCACACACACACGCACATTCTGGCTCCAGGAAGTGTCTATCCAACCATGAGGTCAGCTCGCTGAGTTCCAGCCACTTATCACTTCCTGAAGGTGCCTCGCTGGGCCCAGGCCAAGAGACCCACTGGTGGGGAAGTCAGAAGGCTGAGTCCACACAGCTCTGAGGACATGAGCCGGGGGTGGATGTTAGCAGCATCCTCGCCCTGCACGCATCCACGAGAAACCCAGACTGTCTCCAGGTTGTGGAAAATGTCCGGACTGAGCCCAGGAGCCAGACAAGATCCTCCACAGCAGCCCCACCTAGCAACCAATCTCAGCTCTCCGCTGGGCAATTTAAATTGCACCAACAGGCTTTGTCTTCCTAGTCTATTGGGGCCCAAAACACTGTGACAAGAGTTGTGTGTTCTTTTCCTCTATTCTAGAGAGGGAAACAACAACACCAGCTACTATTTCAGAGCACCTCATGACACTTCTCTCTAACCCTTACAACTCTGCCAGGCAGCTATTATTACTTGCATTGAAGCTGAAAAACCAAGGTTCAGTTGTACCCTGGTACACGGTAGAGAGAGACACAAACCCTGACCTGGCTAACTCCCAGCCAGCATTCTCCCCTCCCCGCCACCCACCCCCGCATCCTGCACCTCCACCACTGAGAGCTGCCATAGAAGCAAACTATACAGCACGAACCTGCTGTAGTCATGGGGCCTACGGGCCTCACAACTCCTCCTCCTCCTCCACAGCTCCTCCTGTGGGTGTTAGGGTGAGGATGCTGCTAACACCCACCACGCCTAGTATCCTTAGAGTGTGTGGACCCATTAGAGAACAGACAAAGAAGCCCATTTTGAGACTGGTCTCCTGGATCCAGCAAAGACATGAAAACAAGTTCACTGTCCATAGTATTACCAGGAAGGAGGCACAGGTGTAATCTGGGTAGAGCGTTTCCTACTTGATGTCTTACCATACTGAGGTCCAAAGGTCTGCCCAGGCCACACCCTCCTTGGTGACCCCAACTTTTACTCCTTGACATGTAAGTGAAGCTCTGTAAGACATCTATTGGAGGAATCCAATATACCGCGAGATAATGACAATTGGCATTAGGAGAGGGGAACCATGTGGAGGGGACTCACTACAGGTCACCTCACAGTGCAGAGTAAGTGCGGGTGAGATCCATGTGCCCGAACAGAGCCCACCCTCTGCAGTTGCCGTGAGGCAATAGATAAGCCATATCCTCTGGACCAGTCCCCCAAGTCAGAACTTGGGTGTCATCCTGGACTCTGCCCTCTTCCTCATCTCCCACATCTAATCCGGCACCCAATCAATCCTCAGATCAACCTCTGAAATAGGTCTTACATCTGTCCCCTTCTCAAATTAGTGTGACACTTGTCACATCTCACCTGATAACTGTATAACCTCCTGGCTGGGACTCCAGCCTCCAGTGTTTTGCCACCATTCTATCCATCCTCCTGGTCAGAGGGATCCTTCTGAAACACACACCTGCTTACCTCACCTCCTTGCTCACCTGGCCCCCACAGGATAAAGTTCTATCTCCTTGGCTAGGCTCCCACGCCCTCATGTCTGCCTCCTTCTCTCCTCCTGACTTCTTCTCCAGCCATTCAGCACATTCACTCTTTGCCTTACTTCCCTGAATACTCTGTAGTATTCTGGGACCATGTACCCTGCTGGCCTCTCTTCCTGAGGAGGCCCTTCCCCTCTGATAATACCTGTCCTTCAGAACGCAAGTCAAATACCACCTTCTCCAGGAAGCCCTCTCAAATTCCCCATTCTGACTTAGATGCCTCTCCTTTAGGCTCCCAGCCCCACGTACTTCCCTCTCTTGTAGCACTTAGAGTTGTTGATCTTTCTTTTCTGCTTCCTGTACTAAGTTCCCTGAAAAAGAGGAACTAAGCCTAGACGGGGCCTCAGTTGATTCTGGATCGGTAGCAATATCCAGGCACCCAGCACAGTGCGTGAAACACAACAGGGGTTTCTGGATAGAAAAATGAGTGCGTCTCCTCCCCAGTAAACAGGTCCCTCTGATCATGGGTTAGAGGTCTTCACGCTTCGGGTGTCTTACAGGCTCATCAGTTGTTGCAAAGGAGCTCAGTTTCTACAGGAACTGATCATCCTACTTTGACCACATTCTTGCTTTTTGAAGTCCTATGTGGTCAAAGTGTACTTTCTCGACCTTGAAGAACAGTTACCACAAATGATCAGTGGCCCCTGGGAAGCAATTTGATGGCCACAGTACGGGGCAGGGTGGGGGTGGGAGGCCGGTGGTCTTGGGCTCCAAGAGAGACAACCTCTGGTCAAGGGATGCTGGAGGCTGTGCTGTGCTGGGTCTGGAGCACCAACCAACCTCAGCCGTCCCCTCTGAACGCTTCTAGATCTGCCTCCTCAGGAGTTAGCTCTTTCTTACTGAAAAGTTCAATCTTGTTAAATGTGTTTGGTTTCAAGTTTCCTGTCATTGGTCTACTTATTTAAAATTTACACCATCTGCTCCTGAAAGAGATAAGGTGCCTGTGGTCTGAATAAGCTTCTTGCAGTCGGCCTGTGTGAAGAAATCCTAACCTGTTCAATGAACCTGGGGAGGTGGACGCTTTCTTTCCCAGGAACTCAGAGTTTTCAACGGTAGATGAGGGAGGAGAGCCACGTGGGCACTGACCCCTCTTGGCAATGACATGGGGAGAGACTGGGCCCATTCTTCCTAAATTGGTTATTTTCCCTCACCTCCCTCCCCCCTCACTGACCTTGAGATCAAAGTGAGCAATTTTCTTGGCATGAAGGTAGTTCACTCCGTCCAGGATCTGCTTAATGAAGCTGGTGGCCTCCTCCTCACTCAGCGACTCCTTCTGGGCCAGAAAGTCAAAGAGCTCTCCTCCGGACACCCTGCAAGACACCGGCAGGAAGCCCAGTCAGCCCTGTGCCCGGAGGCCAGGCCGATGGCTCCAGGTCCTGAACCTGACCCCTGAGCACCCTGCGTGGCAGAACACCTCGCCCATCTCTGGGGCTTCATCCAGCCAGGGGCTGACTTGGCTTCTGTGCTGTGTTCTTCCCTTTGGCTCACAAGGGCAGGACCCATCCTGAGGGTGTCACCAGAAAGGTCTTTGCGAAGGCGCTAGGCCCACGGCCCTGGTTACTCTGGGCGTCACCTCTCCCCCACATATGACTGAGGCGGCAGAGGACAGAAACAAGTGCTGTAGGTGGAGAAAGTAACATATGCTGTGCCAGAAACTGCAGACCTAGGTTCCCACTAGCCCTGCACTGACCTTGGGCAACTCACCTCCCCCTCCAGGCAGGCCTCAGTTTCCTCCCCTGCAAAATGAGCAGATGGAGCAAGATGGCTCCTAAAGCCCCTTTCTTTGATTTTATAACAGATGACCTCGTCAAAGGTCCCTAATTTAAACGTAATGACCCATTAATTATATTAATCTCTAAAAATTATAAAAGACTTTTGTCCTCACACTCCACACTCTTGAACCTTATAGTTGATGTGGCAGAAATGGAGACCCACAGAGCAAAAAGAATCTCCCCTGTGAGTACTAGTTTACAGCTTTATCTGAGTTTAGGATAGCCAGGTAAAGCAGGAGGTTTTTATGTGCTATATCTGGCACCCCTTCTGGGCTTGTTGGTCCTCTGTCAGAGGCTGGGGTATCCAGCCTGCATGTGCCTCTCGGGGGCTGGGAGAGAACCAAGGGTCACCCCAGGAAAAGGTTCTCAGGGAGGGACCTGGGACAGGTGGTCCAAGAACTTGATCACCGAGAGAATGCATTTTAAAATGCAGACTCCCAGGTGCCACTACAGACTCTACCAAGTTATAGCCTCAAGCAGCAGAGCCTTGGAACCTGTATCTTTACAATAACAACATAACAGTAATTAACATTTATTGAATACTTACCCTGTGCATTATGTATACTGTATACACATTATCTCATTTAATCATCACAATACCCTATGAGGAAAGCACTATTTCTTTCCTATTTCATAGTTGAAGAAACAGAGGCTCCAAGCAAGCTTCACATGTGGCATGAGTTAATAATTGAGATTTTGAAAATACAGAAATCTTTGCACCATACAGAAATCAATTTATATGGACAACTAAATCCTTCCCAGCACCGGCCTTGGTCTGGTGTTGTCTCCACGCACTAGCGTGTGGCTGGGACTAGTTGCCCTAACTCTCTCAGCAATGTCTCTCAGACATGGAGGGTAATGAGAAGGTCTACATGCTCGGCTTGTTCTGATGAGCAAGTCAGCCAGCGCACCGAGCCAGGTTCTTGGCACCGTGACTGGCACATGACAGTGCTCCATCCATGGGGACTTCTGTTATGATGTCATTATTTGTGTTATATGTGGTTAGCACAGGCTCAAGTGGTGGGAGAAGGTGCTGGGAACGCAGTGAGACTCAGGCAGGGTCTGGACGGAGGAAGCAGCGATTGAGGACAGGTGTGACAGGAAACAGCACAAGCAAAGACCCAGAGGTGAGGGTGAGCATGGAACATGTATGTGACATTTACTCCCTGTGCCCTGGCCGGCTTTGGAGGTGAGGGGCAGGCCTGCTGGAATGCTGCTTCTGCCACTTCCTAGCAAGTCTCTCTCCACCTCAGTCTTTTCCCATCTGCCAAATGGAGCCAAAAATATCTCCCTTAAGTAGATGGACCAATGTCAGAAGCGCATGTTCCTGCTGGGCTGTGAGCTTCTCAAGGGCAGGAGCCATGAGTTAGGTACTCATCTGTATGTCTAGTGTCTGCCAGAGCTTCTCAAGGGCAGGAGCCATGAGTTAGGTATGTCTCATCTGTATGTCTAGTGTCTGCCCTAATAGATGCTGAGTAAATATTTAGAGAAAGAGAGAGGGGGCAGAAAAGAGAAGCGGGAGGTGAGAGAGTGAAGAGAGGGTGAGATAAGATGGCACATGCAAGCATATTGTATGCAAGAGCTGCAGGCCTGAAGTGGCTGCCTGGGTGTGCGTGGGACACAGCAGGTGCACTATTTCCCCACGTGTCTCATGGGTGAGGTCATCCCTGCCCCACCCCCACCTGGGGCAGGTGCTGGAACTAGAGCACACTTGCAGTTGCTGAAGTGTGTGGGACGCGGCTGGTGCACTACTTCCCCATGTGTCTCACAGGTGAGGTCATCCTCTGCCCCATCCCCACCTGGGGTAGGTGGGAAGAATCTTGTAAAATTGGACAAGTGCTATGAGAGCCTCAATAAATACCATGATCTCTGAGTAAATGCTATGCTACATCATTGTCAGGGTGACAGTGGTGGAGGGCTTCATTTAGAGTTTATTTAGAGTTTGCCACCTCTGCCATGTGCTTCCTCAAGCATTCTTCCACATCCACCCTGAGGTGTAGATGGAACTTCTGTTCTGATTTTTCAAATGAGAAAACTGATGTCCCCAAGAGAGCAGGTGACTGGCCCAAGGTCACACAGCTAGTAGGTGGCAGAACCACCATTTAGACACAGATCTTCTCAGCATCAGTCCACCACATTACAAAGCCGGAATTGCTGAGGCGAAAGGGGCAGCTCGAAGCCAGCCCAGGCCCTGGGCATGTGCTCTGAGATCCCTGCTCAGCAGCACCCACGCCCTCATCACACTGGGTATCACTGTCTGTCTATCTCTCCAGCTGGATTATTTTTGCTTCCGCAGCACCCTGTGCGAGAAAGACATTCAATAGCAGGTAAGTGAATAAAAGAACAAAGGAAAAATTTTTAAATATAAACATGACATAGAATAATCTAGATTGTATAGAAGGGAAGTCTTGGCCTTTGCAAGAGACCTGTCTAGAGCACTTTGAAGATTTTCAAAACCATAGTGCCCCCTCTGAGACACACAGGACCCAGCAGCCCTTGCTTTCTAATATCCAAGACCCTGCTGGGTCCTGTGAGGCTGGACCTTGGGCACATCTTGCCATTCCTACCTTAGAGGGAATGCTGCATAAATACAAAAGAATATCATGGTGATGTAGAGGTGACTGGTCACCCAAAGTCCCTGATGTAAAGGCTATGTGACGACTTCGGGGGACACCCGCCATTCTGTTTGAAGGTGTGATGTGGCCAAGAGACCAGGTGAGACCATGTCTTCTTTGAATGAAGATGGGAACACCACAGTGGTCCCTTAGAATTCCCCCAGAGACTCGGAAAAGGGGAGACTGATGAGCATACCAGGCCTAGGTACCCATGCTGGGGTCACTCACATCAATGCTCAGGCAACTTGTCTCAAGATTCTATTCATTTTCCCCCAACATAGTTTCTCCCAAGGGTTTCTCAGCCCCAAGCCCTCTTCCCTGGAGCCATTGCCCACCTCCTCCCAAGCTTCTCTCCGCTCACATCCCAAACCCGCTTAGCTTAAAGATGAAAAGCAAAACCTATAGCTGGGCCTCCTCTGCTCCCCTTCCATGGTCTCCACCATCAGGCCCCTTCCTGCGAATCGGACCTTGGCCTCCTTCCTCTCTGCAGGTTGGTCTCCCTGCTGGAAACTCTCTCAGGAACGTTCGTTCGGATGACCTGCAGGCAGGGATTTGAAGAATGCTGACCGATCCATGGGGCCGAGGAAGCTGGACTCAATCTGGGGAACTGGGACGCACTGCCTCCACCGTGGAGCCCTCTGCCAGGCCATTCTCCAGGATGCAACTGCCAGGGTCCCGCTTTCCACTAGCGTAGAGTCAAGTAGGCCCCAGAGAGGCCAGGGGCCTGGGATGGGAGACCAGCCCCACCCTCCCAGAGCAGACGTATGTTTTCCAGAGCAAGCTTCACATGTGACATGAGCTAATCTATTGAGATTTTGAATATATTCTATATAACACACAGAAATCAATTATACAGACAACTAAATCCTCCCCAGCCTGGCCTTCAACAGCCCTGACCAGAGGTAGCTGCTGCTAAGGAGGTCATGCTTGAGGTAATAACAGCTGAAAGGGACCTAAATCAGGGCTGGGTACATCCACCTAGTGCTGGACACCTTAGCAGAAATAGGGAGGAAGCCCACCCCAGACGACAGGTGCTGAGAGGGCAGTGGTATCAGTGTAAACCCAACCACAAAACTTGCAAATTACAACTGAGCAGGTGGGCACTCATACCCATGCTTCATTATTGGGCAAATCCACTAACGACCAGGCACAGTGAGGAGCAGGCGGCCAAAGGCTCCTGATCAGCCCAACAGGAGTCACCAAGTCCAAACACAAAAGCCCATGGAAAGCCCTTCTCTCCTAGGAAGTCCTCCCTCTCATTCCCTGGGCAGGCATGGTTTAGGCACAGTCTTAGCAACTCCTAGCCCCCCGTGCACAGACAGGCTCCCTGAGAGCAGTGAGACAACTAGAAAGTGAGGAGGAGACAGGGAAACTAGGAACAGACAGAACTCAACAAACATAGCAGCTCAAGCAAGTCACAGGAGCAGCAGTGTGACAACGGATGATATGAATGGTGACAGCTCTCAACATGAGTCCTACTGGGAGAAACAGGGGCATCCAAAGATCATCCCAGACCCCAACTCCTGGGGTTTTATAAACAGGGAGAAACAGACAATTTCCCCAGCAATTATAGAAATGCCACTTAAAATGATAACAAAGTGCCCTGGTAAGTGTGACTCGGTGGTTAGAGAGTCAGCCCACAGACCGAAGGGTCGAGGGTTTGATTCCTAGTCAAGGGCACGTACCTCGGTTGCAGGTTCAATCCTGGGCCCCAGTTGGGGTGCAAGCAGGAGGCAACCAGTTGATATGTCTCTCTCACATTGATGTTTCTCTCTCTCTCTCTCTTCCTCTCTCTCTCTCCTCCCCCCTCCCCTTTTCCATTCTCACTAAAGATCAGTGGGAAAATATCCTCAGGTGAGGATTAACAACAACAAAAGAAATGACAACGAAGTATCATTTTCTAACTATACGGGTCAATAATTAATGAACCCTGTTTTAAAATAAGTGATGCAGGGCTAGCAAGCCTGCAGGCAGATAGGAACACTGCTGTGTTGCAGGTGGTACTGGTTAACCACACCAATGTATGAAAGTGAGGCTATCAGGAGTCCTAAAAATGTCGGCCTAGTCATCCCAGTCCTGGGGATTTATCTGAAAGAATGAATTCAAAACCAAAGGGGAAAATTGTGGGAACAAGATTTTTTTATGGCAGTGAAATTTGTAATGATTAAAAGCTGGAAAATAAAAACCAAATAACCAACAAGAGGGAAAGGCAGGTATGTAATTTAATGAAACATAATATAGTCAGTTAAAAGGAAAAAAGCTATTTATGGAATTATGTGAACTGGGGGGAAAGTAGAGCAGGAAAATCTATAAGGACGGTGACTGTTTACAAATAGATAAAAAGAGAGGAACCACAAAAAAAACATAAATAGCTATGGTTGAGTGGTAGGATTATGACTGTAATTTCTTTTCAGTCGCTGTAAAGCTTTTCTGATAATAGACTTTTTAAAGGAGTGGCCTGGCCTTCCCAGTGAAGGTGGGCTTGTCGTTCTCTGCTGGGAATCCTTGTGTCAACCTTGTGCCTTAGCCTTGGGGCATGTCACACCGTGGGCTGTCCACACTGCTGGCCACACTGAGGGAACCCACCAGGCTTGTCTGGGCCAGGCGGGTGCATACACCAACTAGTCCAACTGGCTGAGGGGTCCGTGGGATAAATAGAGAGGATGCTGGGAGTTAGAGAAGGGGGAACATGGGCAACACATGCATTTAAACATTGACATGATAACTTAAGAATCAAATGCAAGAGCATGCAAATGCCCATCTGCAACATAAATCTATATCCTGGCCAAGACAGAGCATAGTTCTCAAATTAGAATGATCTCCAATGCCAGTGGTCCACCCACCCCTCCTGCAGGCAGGTTAAGGATGGCTGCCTGGTTTACAGATGAGATCTGAAGCTCAGGTGGATGAGGTGACTTTGCCCGAGGTCACAAAGTCAAGGACTGCTGAGGTAAGTGCCACCGCTCCTCGGCTAACTGGCAGATGCATACATGACTACGAGGCTCAGAACATTCTCAGCACAGTGTGCCTCTCCCTGACTGGGCACAGCCACCGTGACTTGTGCCACAGCCCAACTCAACTCGCTTGTCCCCCAGAACCTCGCATCCCCATTCCATGGAGACACCTCCAGGAGGGACAATCCCTGAAAACTTGGTGTCACCTATCCGAATTCCACCAGGATGGGCCAGCATAAGGCCATCCTACCTCATGCTCACAGCTGTCTGCACAAGCAGTGTGGGCTCAAGTCCCGGTGCCACCTAACCCACATATGTAGCCTACCAGGTAGCTTAGCATAAACTAACTTTTTGCATAGAGTTTCTAACTTTGCCCTGATTAACCTGGAGCCTCACTTAGATCACCCTAGAGTTTATATGGTTTGTGTGATGCATATCTCATAATTTGCTAAGTTTCACAGGAAGACCAAGACGTAATCAGCTAAAATTCCTTCCATAACAACTGCAATCCCCGACGCAGAGGGTCACCGGGACTGATTTTCAGGAACAAGCCCAGGACATTTTGCAGAACCAGGGGGTGAACCAGCTGAAACCATGA